>NW_028262391.1:52571418-52880742 GCF_047370975.1 Nipponia nippon | reverse complement strand
CCCCCCAGGGCCGTGCCGGACTTCTGCGTCAGAGGGCAGCTGGGAGACACCCTAAAGGCGCTGCAGCCAGAGGGACTGGGGCGGGGGCAGTCCCATCCACTGCCAGGAGCATTGATTTTACAGCCGAAATTGTATTTTACAGCTGAAACTGTATTTCCGATTGCCCCACGGCGGCTGGGACAGGCCCGGCACTGCCACCCAAACCCGCTCCGCCTGCTCTTCGTACCCCCAGCGTGAGCCTGCGCCTGTTCAGCTCAGCTCAGGGAGGCCGGTGCCAGTGAGGATCCTCCCAGTAACCCATGGTGGAGAGAGGAGGGGGAACCGTAACCGGCCAGAGCCGGGGCACGGCTGTGCCGAGGGACGCGGGAACTGCCCTGCCGGGTGGTCGTTCCTCGACGCCCATAAAACCCAGCCCTGCCTCGATGGTATCACAGAAAGAAAAGGAAAGCGGCTCCGGGAGCGGGCACTCACCCAGACAGGAGGCACCTCCTTCCGTGCCCGGCTGGGCCTGCGCTGCGCCGCTCCTGCAAAAGCCAGAAGAGCACGGTGGGGTCTCGGGGGTTACGGAGGAACCATGCATCAACTGACGACTCTCGATAACTCCCGGGAAGAAAGAAAGACAACGTACTTTCCTTTCGACTTTACGTGGCCCGTGGGCGACGCGTTCACCCTCTGGATAAACGTCCTGAGGACGCTGCGGCATTTGTAGAACTGCGCGTGGCATTTCTTGCAGACGAACTGGGGGAGCGCGGGGTCCTGCCGCACCGCCACGCCGACCAGCCGCTGGAAGTCGGTGAAGAAGACCTGATCCACGCGGCGCTGCTTCTCCGAGTTCTCCCCCATCACAGGCACCTTCCCGAAAGCATTGCGCAGGCTCCTGGAGGAGAACTTCCCGTGGCAGAGGCGACAATACCCGGTGCTCAGGGCTCTGCCGATTCCTGCCAGAGAAGGATTGAACACAGCCGCTGGGTGCCGGCCGCGAGAGCGCGGCAGCCGGCTACGGCCTGAAGGCACCGGTGTGCTGGAAGATGTTCCCCTTCCCTTGATCCGAGTCAGCAGGCTGCCTCCAAAGCCCTGGCTTCAGCACAAGCACAGAAAAGCCGGCCAGGAAGAGAGAGACCTTCCCTGCGATCCCCGCCACAGGTCGGGGCACCGCACCGCAACTGCCTAACCCTAAAATCAGCCTTTCTGGCCCCAGCAGAGGAACCTCCTCCTCCTGCAGCGTCCTCGGGGCTCGCTCGCGCACGTCTGTGCTTTTGCCAACGCTGCCTCTCGGCTTAAGTAATTCTTCTCCCTCCCCAGCGTTTATCTCCGAAGTATTTATAGCTGGAGGTCGCGTCCCTCAGCCTCTGCGAGCCTGAGCTGCCCCAGCTCTCCCAGCCTCTTCCGAGAGTCGCCCTTTCTCAGCTACCCCGATGGCGCCCTGCAGCCCGGAGCGGGGCAGGGAGCTGCCGTAGCTCCGGAGCAGGGAGCGAAGCTGACCCAGAGCAGGATGCAAAGCATCTCTTCCCGCTCCCGGTTCACCGACTGTGCCGCTCTCCCCCCCGGCAGCCTCCCTCCCTGTCCCGCAGCATCCCTGCTCTGTGGAGCGTGGCTCCATCCCTCCGCTGCGCCCCGACCGCCTGCCAGCGCGGGGAAAACTCCCCGACGCGGCCTCTTCCCGGCCCCGATGCAACACGGCTGTGCCCTGAACCCTCCGGCTGGGGACGAGGAGGGAGCAGGGTCCTGCCTGCAGCCCCCAGCCATCGCCGAGACCACAGGAACGGCCTTCAGAGGGATTCGGGGTCCCTCTGCACACCGGAGGGTGGCGGGGCCAGCTCGGGGGGGACGGAGGCGGGGAAGGGCAGCGTACATGGGGGTGAGCGTTGCGGAGGGCGGGAGGGACGGCGGGTGCCCAGCTCGGGTGCCGTCCCGGAGCTCCTCCTCCGCCGTCGGTGGTTTGTCTTTAGGCGGCCAACTCGGAACCGTTCGATGATCAAACTTATCTCCTGCTCCCAGCCACGCAGCAGTCGGCTATCGGCCGCCTCCAAACCGGGGCCAGACAACAGCAGAGCATCCATGGACGGCGGGGAGGCTCAGCTCCCGTCCGCGGGCTGCCGAAGCCCCTCCTTACCTCGCTATTTACCGGCACCGGGACCCTCAGCCCTTCAGAGGTGAAGCCCCTCCGCACAAACGGGCAAAGCCGGGCCCCGCCATGGGGGAGATCCCCCGGGAAGGGCGGCGGGGAGCCCCGGGAAGGGGGCGAACCCCTTCACGGTGGGGGGGCTCGGCCCTGCGAGGCCTCCCTCCCTCCCGCCGGGACCCACGCCCCCACCCTCGCCCCGTCCCGCTGGGCGACCGACCCCCGGGGAGGTGCCTGCGGCCGGGCCCGGGCCCTGCGGGGACCCCGGGGCGGGAACGGCCGGCAGCGGCCCCGGGACGCTGCTCCCGCCCTGCCCCAGGGCCGCCGCACCCCCGGGCGGCGCCGGCTGCGAGCCTTGACCCCGCTCCCCTCCCGCCCCGGGGCCGGGCCCGCCCCGCCCGAGCCTCACCTGCCTCCGGGGCCCCGCCGAGGGCAGCGGGCCGCGTCCAGGCGGCGGCGGGCGCCGGGGCCCACGCCGCGGGGGGCTCGGGCCGCGCCTCCGCCGCCGCCTCGGTCCCGCGGGCCGCCGTGCCGGGCCGCCGCCGGGGTTCGGGGGCCGCCGCGCCGGGGCCGCCCGCGGCCGCCAGGAACCGGCCGCGCCGATCGCGCTTCATCGCCGCCGCCGCCGCCGCCGCGGGCCCGGCCCGCCCCGCCCCGCCCCGCCCGCCGCAGCGCCCCCTGCCGGCCGGAGGACCCCGCCGCCGGTCCGTCCCCCGCCGCGCTCCCCCGGCGCCGCGGGCCCGATCGCGCCGTTCCGGGCGGCGGCCGCCGCCATGGCCGCGGAGGGCGGCGACGGGCCCGCGGCGGGGCCCTGGGGACCCGGGGCGGGCCGGGCCCTGCAGACCGCCATGAGGGCGGCGAGCGGCGCCCTGGAGATGGACAGCGCCGGGCGGCCGCGGGTGAGCGCGGAGCGGGGCGGGACGGGACCCCCGGGCCTCCCCCCGCACCCCGGGCCCGGCCTCCCCTTTGGCTGCCCCCGGCCCTGCGGCGGCACCGGCGGGGGCCCGCGTCCCACCGAGGCCCTGGGAGACGCCCCCCGCCCCGCCACCGCCCGGGGAAGGGCTCGATCCCGCCCCCCGGCCCAGCCTGGCCCCCCCGCCCCGGCAGGGCCCGGGGGGTGGCGGGGGTCTCACCGGGGCTGCGGGCCGCCCCCTGCGGACACCGGGGGGTCCCAGGGCGGGCCGGGGCTCAGCCCGCCGCTCTCTGGCAGGAGGCCTACGTGGAGTACCTGAGGAGCATCGCCTTCATCGCCCAGGCCCTGCAGGAGGAGGCGGCAGGGACAGGTAGGGCAGGGCCCCCGGCCCGGGCCTCGCAGCCCCCCGTGCCCGATCCCCGCTCCGGCGCCTTCTCCAGGCCCGCGGGGAGGGCGGGAGCGGTGGGTGCCCCGCGGGTGAGCCTCACGCCCCGTTCCTCCCCACAGACAGGAGCGAGGGGGTCAGCCCCGACACCCCGAAGATGCTGAAGCTGGCGGAGCAGTGCCTGGAGAGAGTCAAGTCCATTGCGGCGGCGCTGGGTGAGCGAGCGAGGGGTTGCGAGGTCCCGCTGGGTCCCCACCCCGGGGCCAGGCTGGTGGCAGGGGGGCAGCCGACCTGTCCTTCCCTCCCCAGGGAAAGCCCAGGCCAAACCGGCTGCACCGGAGCGGAGCGGGGGTCCTGCTCCCCTCCCCAGGCACCGCCGGGTCTTCTCGGATGAGGGGGGGAAGCTCTCTCCCTTCCTGCCGCCGGAGATCTTCCAGAAGCTACAGATCACCGAGGCACAGAGCGCGCGGAAGTACGTGGGCTCAGACACGGGGGGCTGGCGTCTGCCCCGCTCTGCCGGGGTCCCCGCGGCAGGGAAGGGGCCCCGGGTCGTGGCACCGTGCTGTGGCACCGTGCCCTGCGGTGGGTGCTGAGGGCTGGTTCCCGGCAGGGAGCTGACGCCGCTGGAGGAGGCGTCTCTGCAGAACCAGAAGCTGAAGGCTGCCTACGAGGCACGGGTGGCGCGGCTGAACCCCAGCCAGGCCCTGCAGAAGACCTCCCTGGCAAGTGGGGAACCCCCGGGGCGGTAGGCTGGGGAGGGAGGGCCGCCATCCGGCGGGCTGGGAGGGGAGAGGGTCCCTGCGGTGCCTGGGGGACCCCTTGCTCCATGCCTGCTGGCTGTGGGCTTTGGGCAGGCGTCCCCAACACGCCGCCTCCTTCACAGACGCTGTCCCTGCAGCGGCAGATGATGGAGAACTTGGTGATTGCCAAGGCCCGAGAGGAAACCGTATCCTTCCCAGCGGTGGGGAGCTCTGAGGGCTGGCCCCGTGGCCGCACCGGGCTCCGGCAGAGCCTGCGCCTCGCCCCATGCCTCCCATGCAGGCTTTTGGGGTCCCAGTCCTCTCCTGCTGCCGGCTGATCGGGGGGATGGAGGTGGGAGAAGGGCTGATCCCGGCCGCTGGGCTGCCGTGGCTGTGCCGGGGCAGCGGGTTGTGCCGGGGTGGTGGGCGAGCGGCGCTGGCTGGGTGCCGCAGTGGTGCAGGGGCTCTGGAGCCTTAACTCTGCCGTGGCCCAGCTGCAGCGGAAGATGGAGGAGCGGCGGCTGCGGCTGCAGGAGGCAGCCAACAGGTGAGCGGGTGGTCGCGGCAGGGCGGTCACGGCGGGGCGGTCGTGGTGGGGCTGTCACGGCGGGGGCCACCCTGCCAGGTGCCCTCACCCGGGACCGTTGCCTCCCCAGGAGATTCTCCAGCAGCGTGGCCCTCACCCCCGAGGAGCAGGAGCAGAGAGCCCTCTACGCCGCCATCCTCGAGTACGAGCAGGACCACGTGAGTACGCACCGGAGGCTGCTGCCGCGGGGCCAGAGCACCACGCCGTGGGCACAGGATGCGTGCTGTCTTTGGGTGCTGTGGGGCAAGAGGCCTTGACAGCCCTGGGTGCTGCTGGGGCAGGGTGCTGTGCTGTCCCCAGGCACCGTGGGGACAGGACGCTGTGCCACGGGGCAGGGTGCCATGCCACGGGGCAGGGTGCCATGCCATCCCCGCTGACCGGCCGCGGACGCTCCCCAGGACTGGCCGAGGCAGTGGAAGGCCAGACTGAAGCGGAGCCCGGCAGACCTCTCCCTGGTGTCGGGGCTCTTCTCCTGTCTCCTCAGGTAGCGCCGGGGCGGGGAAGGGCCCTGCTCGGAGCCAGGGGGCCGCGGCTGCTTGCCCGTGACCCCTGCCTGCCCCTTGCCCCCCTGCCCACCCTCTCCCTCTGCTTCTAGCTTCCCCGAGCACCCCATCGCCCAGCTCCTGCGGCAGCTGCAGTGCGTGGTGTACGCCCGCCTCTACCCCGCCGTCACCCAGAGCGCTGCCGACGCCGCCCCCGCCTCCCCCACCGGCCTCTCCTTCCTCTCACTGGACACGGGGGGCTCGCTGCCCACCGAGCCGGGGGGCCGCCGGCTCCGAGCCTCCCGCAGCCTCCACTGCATGTTCTCGGTGCCCGAGCACGGCCCGGCCGGGCTGCGGCACAGCCTGTCCAGCACGCCCCTCGCCGATGGCGGCCCCGGCACCCCAAGGGCGGAGGGCGGCTGGCCGGGGCCGTCGGCAGCCCCCCAGACCCCCCGGGAGAGCTCCTTCGAGGACCTGGAGCGGTTCCTGGCGTCGCCCGAGGGCTGGGCCCCTGGGGAGCCCCCGGCCGGCCCCGGGCAGGAGGCGGCACTGCCGGAGCAGCTGAAGGGCATCGTGCGGGACATCCACAACGCCATCGGTGAGGCACGGCTGCCGTCGGGTGAGGGGCCGGGCGGGGGCTCTCCCCAGCCGTGGGCTCTCTGGGGGAGGAGGGGGCCCCCTGCACCCCGTTTTAGCCAGGGTGGACTCGGGTGCAGGGTGGGGAGGACAGGGAGACTCGGGGCGCCCGCCGAGCGTGCTGCGTAACTCGGCCCTTCCCAGACAGGCTGCTGGCCCTGACGCTGCTGGCCTTCGAGGGGCTGAACACCGCCGCCGGCAAGGACCAGTGCCTGGCCTGCCTGGAGGAGGCCTTCTTCCCCCCGCTCTGGGCCCCACTGCTGGCCCTCTACAGGTACCGCGGCGCTGGGGCCGGGCCCCCCGCGGCGCCCCCGGCCCCCTCCCCGGCAGCCCCTCGCCTCTCTGCCCGCAGGAGCGTGCACCGGCCCCGCGAGGCGGCCCTGGCCCGGAGCATGGAGCGGCACCGGCACGCCGGCCCTGCCGACATGGGGCTGTCCTCCCGGCTCTTCCCCTCGGCCCCCGGCTGCCCCGCATACGGCTCCGCCGTCGAGGACCTGCGCCTCATCCCGCTGGAGACCTGTCCCCGCAGGAAGCTGGAGTGCATCGGTGCGGGGCCGGGGGGGCACCGGGCTGGTGGCGGGGGGCCGGGAAGGGTGGCGGGGTGACCCTCAGCGCCCGCTCTGTGCCGTAGTGCGAGCCCTGCGCGGCATCTGCGAGTGCGCCGAGGAGTACTGCGGTGCTCGGGAGGGCCGGACCCCCGCCTCTGCCGCCATGTGAGTACGGGGGACGCGGCGGGGGGATGTGACGGGGAGCGGGGTGCTCGCCCCTCCTGCGCTCGGGGTGCAGATGCGGGGCTGGGGGCGGCGGGGCTGGGGGTTCCCGTTGCCGGCGGGGTGTTGGGGCCACCGGTCGCTGTTGCCGGCGTGTCTGACGGTTCCTGTTGGCGGCAGCGGGGCGGACGACCTGCTGCCCATCCTGTCCTACGTGGTGCTGCAGACGGGGCTGCCCCAGCTGCTCTCCGAGTGCACGGCCCTGGAGGAGTTCATCCACGAGGGGTAGGCGCTGCCGGGGCTGGAGGCGCGGGGAGGGCGGCGGGGAGGGAGCCGCGGCTCCTGTGGGCGCAGGGCTGTAGTGGGGTGGCCGTGGTGGTGTCCCGGCCATGACGGTGTGGTGGCTGTGGCGGTGTCCCAGCCGTGATGGTGCAGTGGCCATGGCGGTGTCCTGGCCGCGATGGTGTCCCGACTGTGACAGTGTGGTGGTTGTGGCCGCATCCCGGCTGTGACGGTGCGGTGGCCGTGGCAGTGTCCTGACCATGACAGTGTCCTAGCCATAACGGTGCGGTGGACGTGGCAGTGTCTGAGCCACAACAATGTCCCAGCTGTGACGGCGTCCCAGCCATGATGGTGCAGTGGCCACGGTGGTGTCCTGGCTGTGGTGGTGTCCTGGCTGTGGTGGCGTCCCAGCTGTGACAGTCTGGTGGCTGTGGCAGCGTCCCGGCCATGGCAGCATTCCAGCTGTGATGGTGTGGTGGCCGTGGCGGTGTCCTGGCCATGGCGGTGTCCCAGCTGTAACAATGTGGTAGCCATGGTGGTGTCCCAGCCGTGACGGTGCGGTGGCAGCGTCCCGGCTGTGACGGTGCAGTGGCCATGGCGGTGTCCTGGCTGTGGCGGTGTCCCGGCAGCGATGCTGCGGTGCCGATGTCCCGGCCGTGACGGTGCGGTGGCCGTGGTGGTGCTGTGGCCTTGGCAGTGTCCCGGCAGTGACGGGGTGGTGGCCGTGGTGGTGTCCCGGCGGTGATGGGGTGGTGGCCGTGGCGGTGTCCTGGCGGTGGCGGTGCGGTGGCTGTGGCAGTGTCCCGGCGGTGACGGCGCGGTGGCGGTGTGCGGCGCAGGTACCTGATCGGGGAGGAGGGGTACTGCCTGACGTCCCTGCAGAGCGCCCTGTCCTACGTGGAGTCCCTGCAGTGACCGGGCGGCGGCGGGGGACCCTCTCCTCGCCCCCCGCGGGCAGGTGCCGCTCCCTGACCCGGGGCTGCGGGGTGCCGGGGCTGGGGGGTCCCGGGGGTCCCCACTCACCTGGCGGGCGCCGCTGCTCCTCCCGTCCTGCAGGGGGCGCTGTGGGAGCAGGGGCAGCCCCGCCCCGCCGGGAAGGGCGGAGCCGCCGACGGGCGCCGCCCCTTTCGGTGACGTCACTGCCCAGCGGTGGGCGTGGCGCGGGAAGCGGAAGGGGAACCCGCGCGGGGCCGGCGGGTGCGGGGGGACGGGACCGGGGAACGGGGGGGGGGAATCGGGACCGGGTGGCCTCGGGGGACCGGGGCGGGGGGGAACCGGGACTGGCGGAGCACGGGACTGGGAGGAACCGGGACCGGCGGGGGGACCGGGACAGCACGGCTGGGGGGAACCGGGGGGCCTTGGGGGAGCGGGACAGCACGGCCGGGAGGGTCTCGGGTCGGGACCGGGGGGCAGCGGGACCGGCGGCCTCGGGGGACCAGGGGATGACGGCGGGGGGGAACCGGGACCGGGGGACCATGGCCGGAGGGGATCGGGACCGGGGGGCCCCGGGAGTGGGGCGCTCACGGTGCTGCACCCCCAGGATGTGTGCGGGCTCGGCGCTGCGGCAGGAGTACGGGCAGGAGTACGGGCAGGAGTACCGGCGCTGCCTGGAGCGGGAGTTCCGCCGGGGCCGCGCCGGGCCCTGCTCCGACCCCTGCTTCGGGGAGAGGCTGCGGCAGCGGCTGCGCTCGGAGCCGGCGCTGCTGGGGGCCCTGCAGGAGGACGCCCCTGCCCTGCTGGCCCGCGGGCTGCAGCGGCACCCCGACCCGGGGCCGGCGCTGCGGGGCCTGGCCGCAGCCTTCCGCCTGCTGGAGCTGGCGGCCGCCAACCTCTACCTCTTCCCCTGGCGCAAGGAGTTCGGCACCGTCCAGGTGAGGGCCCGCGGGCCGGGAGGTGCCGGGGGTGCCGGCAGGATGCCTCCAACCCGCCCCCCGCTCTCCTCGCAGACCTTCTCCGGCGCGTACGTGCACTCGCTGCGCCCGGCGCTCCCCGAAGCCGACCTGCTGCGGAGCTTCGGCCGGCTGGGCTATGAACGGCGTGACCCGCATCGCCTGGTCGTCTCCCAGCCGCCCCCGGCACCCGAGCTGGCCGCCATCGCCTGCGGCTTCTTTGCCTGCCGGCTGGAGTGCGAGATCCTGGCGGAGGTGGTGTTGCGGCTGCGGCCGCGCCGGCTGCGTGCCGAGGACCTGCTGGAGGCGCGCCGGCTGGCCGGGGACGTGGAGGCCTGCGTGGAGATGCTGCGGCAGCTGGGGACGCGGCGCGAGGCGGCCGCTGACTGCGCCGACAGCATGGATCTCTACCGGGAGATGCCGGCTGACCCCGAGGACGCGGGGGGAGAGGACGCAGCCCCCCCAGCGCGGTGGAGGGACCCCAGCAGCCCGCGGGGTGCTCAGGACATGCCCGGGAGGGGCTGGGACCGCTGCGGAGACGGAGAGCGTGAGCAGGAGCCGCTGCCCTCCACGGGCAACCCAGACCCGGACACCTCCTCCTCCTCCTTTCGCCTCTTCCTGGAGCAGGAGCTCGTCGGGGCCGGTAGCCCGCTCTCCGCCCTAGCCACGGGGAGGAGAAGCCCCCAGGTGCCGGGGGAGCCCCAGGATTTGGCACAGGAAGCCCCCGAGCTGCCCTGCTACCAGCTGCACTCCTGCCTGCGGCAGGGCGCGCTGCCCTCCTACTGCTGCACCACCTGCCAGCAGCTCCACGCCGGCGCCTGCGCGGCCGGGCAGGCCTGCCGTACCCGCCACCGCGGGCAGGAGCTGCGCAGCGAGAGGCAGCAGCGGCTCTGGCTGCGGCGGACAGAGGTGGACATGCTGCTGGCCGACAGCTCCGGCCCGTGGTCCTAGCCGCACCAGCTGCGGCGTGGCCGGGAGGGGATGGGGATGGCCACCGAACTCACCCCGCCGGGAGGTCGCGGTGACCGTGCCGTGCTCTGCCTCATGCCCGGGGCGGCAGGAGCCGGCCGGGCGGCGGGAGGATGGGCCCCTGCTCCAGCCCTGGCGCTCCCCCTGTAAACGGCTCAGTGCATCTCAGTAAAGAGCGGCTGCCTGGCAGCGTGGTGGTGGTCTCCTCCTGCCCTGACGCGCGGGGGCAGCGGCCCAAGCGTGCCCGTTCCCGGGGGAGGGACGCGGCCTGCGGCGCCGTCCAATGCTGCGTCACCCCGCGGGAGCAGCTCTCGCCTCGCAGGAGAGCGGGGCCGGGCCCTGTTTAAGGCCAGTTTTGGGGGGCAGAGCCCGGGGGTGTCCCCAGCCCTGGGGCTGGCACAAGGGAAGCAGAGCAGGGCCACAGCTTCTTGCAGCCCAGCCGGAGCCGAGGGACGAGGCGATTCACTCCCCACCGCTGGCAGCTGCTTTTATTGATGGCAAAGTTGGGGCTACCCCATGCAGCCAGCACCCCCGAGGGCCCCCTCTCCCTGCCGAGCCCCGGGGGGCCCCGGCCCCATCTCTCCTCTCCCGCCCCGGGGAGGAGGCAGGCCCAGGGCTGAAATCCGCCCGCAGCTCCCGGGGCTGCCCTCGCCCAGCCCCGCGCCAGAGCCCGGCCAGCTCCGGGGCAGAAGCTGCATCTGTGGTGGGTGGGTTGCAGCGCTCCCCCTGCCGCAGCTGGGCCGTCCCCGTGCCGGGAATTGAATTTGGGAGCCGTCCCGGGAGGGGATGGAGCTGTTCTGCCGAGGAAAGGCGCGCACCACGCCTCCTCCCGCGGGCTGGGGCTCAGGGCTTGGCGCGTTTCGCCTGGCTCTCCGGCCCCGCGCTGGTGCTGGCCGCCCGCTTGTTGCGGTGGTGGGGGAAGGTGGGCATGAGCTCCGGCTCGCAGGCTGCGGGGCAGAGAGGGGGTCAGCGGGGCCCGGGGCGCCCCAGCCCTGCCCCGGCAGGGGCTTTACTTACGCAGAGGCTTCTCCTTGAAGTAGGAGCTCTCCAGGCAGTCTTTCGCCGTCGCCCTGCGGGGACAAGGGGACGTTGCAGGCACCCCCACAAAGGCGCTGACCCGTCCCCCCCAGCTCTGGGGACAGCCCTGCCGCAGGGGTGGCGCGGTGCGGGCAGCCCCGCCGCCGGCTCTTACCGCTTCTTGGGATCGTACATGAAGAGGAAGTTGAGCAGCCGCAGCCCGGCTTCCGACAGCCAGGGGAACTTGTGCTTGAGGTTGTTGTAGGGCTGCTTCCGCAGGGTGTACTGACTCACCAGGGGCAGCCTGGAGAAACCCTGAGGGGGACGGAGCGTGAGGCGGAGGCGGGGAGAGCAGGCAGGGCAGGCAGAGCAGGCAGCAAACGGGGGACCGCTCTCACCGGCCAGATGTTTTCATTGGGCGTCCCCAGGAGCTGCACGATGAGGTCGATCTGGTGGATCTCGGAGGTGCCCGGCAGCAGCGGCTTGTGGGCCAGCAGCTCGGCGAGGATGCAGCCCACAGCCCTGCGGGGCAGGCGATGTGCAGGAGTCAGCGGGGGCAGGAGAAGCCCCTCCGTCGCCCCCCGCTGCAGGTTTGCAGCCCCCCCGGGCCCCCTCCTGCCCTCCCCTTACCACATGTCGATGCTGGTGGTCTGAGTCGTCATCCCCAGCAGCAGCTCGGGCGCTCGGTACCTGAGCAGGGGACAGCACCGTCTCGAGGGGACCGTGGCGGAGCCGGCGCAAAGGAAGCCCCCGCCGCACTGCAAGGACTCGCCTGCGTCGCCCTGAGCCAGCGCAGCTCAGCCCCCGGCACCGGCCACTCACCAGAGCGTGACGACTTTGGGGGTCATCGGCTTCGGTGGCATCCCGTAGGTGCGTGCCAGTCCAAAATCGGCTGCAACAGGGGAGACTCGGGATGAGGAGCCAGGCAAGCTCCTCGCTCCGACCGCGTCACGGAGCGGAGAGAGAGCTTGGGGTGCGTCCGTGGCGGGAGCCAGGTTGGCAGCTGCCGGGGGCTCACCTATCTTCACGCAGCCTTTGTCAGTCATGAGCAGGTTGGACACCTTCAGATCCCTGCCGGGGAACAGAGAGTGGCCGGTCAGCACCGTCCTTCAGGCACGGCTCCTCCCGTACCCGCGCTCCCCCGGTGCTCGCAGGCTGCTGCGGGGCCCCAGAGCTGAGCCATGGCGAGGAGAAGCAAATCTCGTTAAGCGGTGGCATCCCTGCCCTGCCAGCGCTCCCGCACGGAGCCACCAGTTCACCCGCAGCTACTCCACACGGTGCTCCTCGCTCATAGGACACTCGTGGGAGGCAGAGGAGGACATCGCGGTCTGCGGGCTCCCTCCCTCCCGTGTCCCCTTTCCCACCGCGCCCCTCCTGCTGCTCCCACCTGTGGATGATGTAGTTCTCGTGAAGGTACTGCAGGCCCTTGAGGACTTGCAGGATGATGCACTTCACCTGGAGACAGAGGACAGGAGCGCTGACCTCTGCGAGAGCAGCACCAGCCAGGCAAACCCCCAGAGGTTAAACCTGCTGGGGTGCCCTGCGGTCTGCCGCACCCAGCACCGCTCCGCAGCGTGTCAGGCCCCGCGTCCTCCCAGAAGGAGCTCACAGGCTGGCTGGAGCGCGTTTTTTCCCAGCTTTGTTTCCCTGCCAGTTTGCTCCAGCCCAAAAGCCAGTCCCTGGAGCGTTCTGTGAGAGCCAGCTAAGCCCACGCGGCCCAGGAACCCTGGCTCACCCGGTGCTCCCCAGCCCTGCTGAAGCCCAGCACAAGGTCCAGGGATCGCAAACTCTGAGGAGTCTGCGCTGGTGGCCAGTGCATTTTGGCTGGAGCGGCAGCGCCCTCTCAGGGGTGATGTACCTAAAGCTTAGCCCAGCTTTTACCTGAGCCTCTGAAAAAGGCGTCTGCATGTTCTCGAGAAGGCTGGCTAGGTCCTGCTCGCAGTAGCCCATCACCAGGAAAATGCTGTTGGAGACAAGACACCATCAGGAGCCTGCCCCAGGTCACCTCTGCGCTGTCCCAGCGCCGCTCTGTGCTGCGAGAGGCAGCGCGGGGGACCGAGAGGGCAGGAGAGGATGGGAGGACAGAGCAGGGACTCCTACCTCTCCAGGTGGTTCCCTACAACCACCTCCTTCAGCTCCACGATGTTGGGGTGCCGAAGCTGCAGGAGCAGGGTGATCTCCCGCAGGCTGCTGATGGGCATTCCTGCGGAGAGCAACAGCCGCGCTGCACGACTGCCTCGAGCAGGGGCCGGGGACGCTCCCACCCACCACCGGAGCCGCCCCTGCCACAGCTCCCCTGCGCCTCCGTTACCGTCTTTCTCGTTGTCCATCCGCACCTTCTTCAGTGCCACGGTCTCATCTGTCAACGTGTCCCGGGCCCGGTCTGGAAGAGCAGAAGCCACGCGCTCAGCACCAGAAAACAACCCACTGGTTTTGTCGTGAGCCAGCGGGACCCCTGCACCGATGAGCCGCCTCCTCGCAGCCTTGGTCCCCCCGACGGCACCCCCAGCCTGACGTGCTCCTGCTGCCGGGCTGCGGGCAGCCGGGCTGCAGCCCCTCCTTCTGCCCGGGAACCGGCTCTGCCCTGGGCCCGGAGAGGGCAGCCAGCGCCGCACTTACACACTATGCCGTAGGTGCCCTCTCCGATCCGATTCAGCTTCTCGAACTCCTTCACGCTGCGGCATCTTCCCAGCTGGAATAGAGGAGCCATGTCGCAGGCGAGGCAAGCTCCGGGCAGCCCTCCCGGGGACGCGGGACCCCGGTGGCAGGCTGAGGCCTTGAGCTACGCCTCACCGGGCAGGCTGCGGCGCTGCTCCGGTGCTTACGGAGCAGAGCAGCGTTTCGGCAACGCCGCGGGCAGAGCGGCTGGGGCAGAGGCGGCTCCTCCGGGCCCTCCTGCCCCCGGCCCTGCGGCAGCGCGCCCCGCCTGCCACCGTCCGTCCCCCCCCGGAGCCTCCCCGTCCCCAGCACAAGCTGCTGCCGGGGCCACCGGCCCAGGGCCGCCGCCGCCCCCCCCCCCCCCCCCCGCCGCCGCCTCAGCAGGCCCCGGGCCCGCCCACAACCCGGTAGGCCCCGGGGGCTCCGGGCCCCTCTTCCCCCCGCCCCAAACACCTCCGGCAGCCCGGAGACCCCGCTCCGCTCTCCCACGAGGCCCCGGCCCCTCACCCGCTCGGCCGCCGGCACCTCGAAGAAGCCCTCGCCCCGCAGCCGTCTCAGCCGCAGCGGTTCCAGCTCCCCCTCGCCGGAGCCCCCCTCGCCGGAGCCCCCCTCCGCCATGCCTGCCCCGCGCACGCGCCCTGACGCCGCGCACGCAGCCGCCACGCCCGTACGCATGCGCGGCTCCGCCCTCTCACCGCGCCTCCCGCCCACTGCGCATGCGCAGCGCCTCACCCGGCCACGGTTGCTAGGCACGGCTGGCGTGGCCCCGCCCCGTGTAGCCCCGCCCCCTTGTGGCCCCGCCCCCTGCCCTCCGTTCCTGTGCGACTCCGCCTCCGGCCTACCCACGCGACCCCCCGCCACGGCGGCGCTCTCGCGAGACTCGGCGGGCGCAGCCCGGAAGCGGCGGCGGG
This sequence comes from Nipponia nippon, assembly GCF_047370975.1. Taxonomy (NCBI): domain Eukaryota; kingdom Metazoa; phylum Chordata; class Aves; order Pelecaniformes; family Threskiornithidae; genus Nipponia; species Nipponia nippon. The sequence continues at coordinate 52,866,442 of NW_028262391.1, read as the reverse complement.
AGAACCCGGAAGTGGCGGCGGTAGCGGCGGGGCAGGATGGACGGTAAGGGCGGGCAGACGGTAACGGGGGCTCCGCCGCTGCCGGGCTTTGTGTGGAGGGGTTGGAGTTTGTCTTGGTGGGCGGGGGCTGGGGGCCAGGGACCGGGACCGGGCCCCGGCGCTGGGCCTGGGGCCTAGTCCCGGCCCCCGGTCTCCGGTCCCGGTGTGCCGTCCCTGAGCCTGTATTCTCCTTCCCTTCCAGACACGCTCTTCCAGCTGAAGGTGAGGACAGCAGCCGACCCTCTTCTTCTTCCCCGTTACCGATCTCCGGTCCCGGAGGACCGGCGACGGCGTCCACGTCTCCCGCAGGGCGCTGGGGCCCGTTCCGCCCGCTGATTCGCTCCCCGTTGCGGCTTCTCCTGCGGCCCCGTAACAGACGGAGGCCCTGGCCCGCGGAGACCCGGGGGTGCCGCGGGGAGCCCCGCCGATACCGGCCGCTGTGGGAAGAGGGAGCCCTTCAGCCGGGTTTGGTCTCCGGGGCTGCCGTTCCCGGCCTTCCCCTTCTCGGAAGGGATTTTCCCGGTTTGTCGGGGGGCTCTGGGAGCCTCCGGTCCTCGGCGGGGGGGTCCGGTTCCCCGCCGTGGCCGGCGTTGCTGGGTGGGGGAGGCGGCTGGGGCCCCGCTCACCCCGGGGTCCCCGGTTCTGCGCCGCCGTCACCCGGCGCTGACCCGTTGCTTTCTCCGCCAGTTCACAGCGAAGCAGCTGGAGAAGCTCGCCAAAAAAGCCGAGAAAGACTCCAAGGCCGAGCAAGCCAAAGTCAAAAAGGTGAGTGGGAGCTGCCGGGCTGCGCTGCCCGCCCTCGGCGCCGCGCCGGGCCGCTGTGGATCCCGCCGGGCCTCGCCGAGCGGGTTCCACCGAGGGCCCGGGGACAGGGGCAGGTTCCCCCCGGGCCTCGCTGCCCACGCCAGCTCGGCCTCCATGCGTTTTGAGTCCCAATCTCGGCTCTCGAATCCCCCGGATGGATGTGCCGCGTCCCTGCGACGCTGAGAGGGACCTAATTCCCATTCGGTGTTTTGAGGGTGACGGGGCAGCTGTTTCCTGCTGGAAACCCATCAAGCAGAAAGGGAGCGCGCTTGTGTTTAAACCCACGGCGGATTCTCTGTGCGAGCGCTTGCCCTTTGCCCTTCCAGGCCCTTCAGCAGAAGAACGTGGAGTGCGCTCGCGTCTACGCGGAGAATGCCATCCGCAAGAAGAACGAGGGGCTTAACTGGCTGCGCATGTCTTCCCGGGTGGATGCGGTGGCCTCCAAGGTCCAGACAGCAGTGACGATGAAGGGGGTAAGAGCCTCTGCCTGCGCGTGGGGCTTTGAGACCGGGCTGTGCCCTGCGGAGAGCGCGCGTTGGCTCTGCCCCTTGATCCACCTCGGGCTTCCCTGTCCCCGGAAAGGATCCCGCCAAGTTTCCTAATTAGCTCAGCCCCCCTCGCCCTGGTGCAGCCTGTGACGAACCCCTCTGGGATGGCCCCGTGGCGGGGCTGCTTCGTCAGGGGCTCGGATTAAATCCTTACCCCGTGGCTGCACGGGCAGGAGAGAGGCTGGCGCCTGGAGCCTCGTGGCGTGCGTGAGGGTGGGGGTCCGGGGCCCGTTGCCCCAGGGCTTCGGTGACTGCACGTGGCCGGAGAAACCTGGCTGCGGCATCTGGTGAGCAGGCAGGGCCCGTCCTGCCTCAGAAACGCTGGCTTCTCTCTCGCTGGCCTGGGTTTTACTCTCAGCAGCGATGTAGCTCGTGTTTGGGGAGCATCTGTGAAGGAATCTCCTCCTGCAGGTGACGAAAAACATGGCCCAGGTGACCAAGGCCTTGGACAAGGCTCTGAGCTCCATGGACCTGCAGAAGGTGTCTGCGGTGATGGATAAATTTGAGCAGCAGGTTCAGAATTTGGATGTTCATACATCGGTAAGTGCCGGTGGCCTCGGAGCAGGGCGGGAGGGCTGGGGGCTGCTGGGTTTGGGCCTGTCTGACGCGGGGCGCGTGAGCTGTAACACGCTGCATGCCGGGAGAGAGCTGGTCCCCAGCTGGAACTCGGGCTTCGCAGCAGCGCTCTGTTCCCCTCGGGGACTCCGGTGTGGGAAACCCCCCGAGCTCTTCACACGGTTCTGTTCTCCGTATTTGAGGGATATGAGAGACGCTGGGGAAGAGACGTCTCTGCTGCCTGACGGGGAAGGAGTTTGCCGTGCCAAGAGGCGAACGCGGCAGAGGGGGCGAAGAGGGGGGGTGGCTGTCCCTGTGTCGTAGCTAGCCGTTACTCGGAGGAGGTCTGTGGCAGAACCGGACCTTGCGCCCCTCTGCTGGAGCCCTGCTGTCAGGCTGGCGGCTCTTCTGGCTGAGGGGGCCGGTGGCGATGTGGGATCTGCCTCCGGTTCTTTGAGGGAAGAAGCCAGGCTGGGCCGAGTGGCTTTGGCTGCGGGGCAGGGTGACAGGCTGTCTCTGCCGCAGGTCATGGAGGACTCCATGAGCTCCGCTACCACCCTGACCACGCCGCAGGAGCAGGTGGACAGCCTCATCGTCCAGATTGCGGAGGAGAACGGCCTGGAGATCATGGACCAGCTCAACCAGCTCCCCGAGGGGGCTTCGGCGGTGGGGGAGAGCTCGGTCCGCACCCAGGAAGACCAGCTGTCGCGGAGGTTTGTTCTCTCCTGGGTCCTTTGCCCTGTGTCCAGGCAGTTCGAATCCTTCCCAGGGACCCCTGGCCAATATGAAGGGACTGAGTTAGCCCACCGCGGCAGGCCAAGTGGGTGCTGAGCCCCCTCTCTCATGCCCAGGCAAGCGGGAGCCCGGCAGCTCCCATGGCACCCTGTGCAGGCAGGCGGGGCGGCTGTTTGGGGCTGTGGGACCGCTTTGGGGGTGGCTTCTGGCACTCGGCAGCGAGCTCTTCTCGACAAGGTGCAGAACAGTCTCCCCCTGCTCTGTGCTCGCCCTCACGCAGCTGCTGCTGCTCCGGGAATGCTTGGCGCTGACCTTCAAACAGCTCCGGGAACAGGCTGTCTCCCTGGAACTGCCCCAGGAGAAGCTGATGAGCTTCCTCTCCCCGGTCCCCTCCCAGCTGCTCCCCACGCAGCCGCCACTGGGGTCCATCTGGGGACGGCCCCCAGGCTGCGGTGCGCTGCCCTGGGAGCTGGGGACGGCCCCGGGAGCGGGACCGGGCGGGCTGCAGTGGCAGAAGTGAAGCCAGGAACCCCTTCTGCGCAGCACCTCGCCTGCGTTGATGACAGACGCTCCACGCTACCCCCAGGCAGCCGTGGTTGCGTGCTCCTGGGCAGGATTTCTTGCACCCCTGCTGCAGGAGGGAGGTTTCTGGGCAGAGGCGTTCCCCGCGCGCGCTGGCCAAAGGGTCCTCTTGAGTCACAGCTGTTTTCTGCCGTTCTGACGTCGGTTCCCTCTCATGTTCTCCCTTCCAGGTTGGCCGCCTTGCGGAATTAAGGTGTCCCGCCGCCCTGCGGACTGGTGGTATGGCCTGTGGGGTGGAGGGGCCCGGGACTCCTTCCCCACCTCTGCTACGTCCTTGCTCTGACCCAGCGGCCAGGCGGAGTCGGCCGTCCCCTCCTCCAGCAGCACGTCCCCAGCCCTGCCTGCCTGCGTTTAGACTCTTCTTTTGGGGTGTGATGGTGACGACTCTTCCCAGAGCAGGCAGCGATCCCGGCACGGTGTTTCTGAGCGGAGACGGCCTCTCTCTGGGCTTGAGGAACGCTTTGCTGGTTCTGATTTCAGGGTGTTTTTCATTTGAGGGTTGCTGCTGGTTTCTGGCACGGTCCCGCTCCTGATGTAACACTAATGGAATCCTTCTGGAGGTGGGTTGCCGTGTCTTCTGGGGTGCTGCTCGCCTGACTCTCCTCCGGGTGTAGCAGGCTTCTGTCGTTATCTGTTTTAGACCGGGTCTCCGAGCTGCGCTTTCCTCGGGGCCCGCAGCAAGGAGCTGTTTGTAAGGAGCAGGGAGATCCCCACGGGGCTGCCTTCCCCTCGCAGCGGTTCGGGAAGGGTTGTTTTCCCAGCTGTGGCGTTTCTGGGAAGGTTAGTGCCTTGCAGGAAGGGGAGGTTATGCCGTGGCATCTCTTCCCTCGCAGCGACCTTCCTGAGCCGTAGCCGGACGCCCCATTGCGTACTTCACCTTGCCAACGGCTAGCTCCTTGTTCTGCCGGGCCAAACCTCCCTGGAGCTCTGTACCACAAAGTGACCTTGGAAACGCTCGTCCTGCCCCGCGCGAGCCCCTGCGTTTGCGTGGGTAAATCCACGCCTTCCCCATCTCCAGCTGCTGCGCTCTGGAAATGGTTACCAGAGTCCTGACCTCCCATGCGGACCCATCCTTGCTCCATGTCCAGCAGCTGGGAGTGGCTCGCAGCTGCGGTCGCCACAGCCTCGTCCCCAAACGTCCCCCAGCCGGATGGGTGTGACAGTAAACGCTAAATCATCCCGAGAGCGTGCTGCCTGCGCTGGCTGCGGCTCATCCCCTGGATATCTGCTGCCGTTTCCTCTCCGCTCTCCCCTCCTTGCTGCGTTTGCTCTGTGCTGCTGCCTGCGGAGCACGGTACGAACTGGATGAGCGGGGGCTGCTGGCAGGGCAGCGTCCCCTCTCCTCCCGCTGCTCCTGGGGAAACGTGGCTGCTTGCCCCTCGCAGCCTTCCCCTGGGGCTGAGGTTTTCTGTGCCCTTTCTCCTCTGTGACCCCCAGGCACTGCTGAGCTGTGGATTGACGGGAAGCTCGCCGGGAAGGAAACGTAGTTTCCTTTGGTTCTCAGGAGGAGGAACTTTAACCTTCTCACCGCGGTGCTGAGCCGTGCTGCGTGCAGCCAGGAGCGGGCGGCTGGTCCCGTTCCTCGCTTTCAGGGGCGTTTGCAGGCAGGCAGGGCTGCTGCGGGGGGCTGTGCTGAGGGGAGGGGAGCAGAGGGGGAGGCAGCGCTGGCTGCCTTCCCGCGCTGCCTCTGCGGACGTGGGGCCATCTCCCCAGCACTTGCAACACACTTCTCACTGTTTTGATGATTTCTTTTGAGTTCAGTGGCCTTGGCAGCGTGTCTTGTGACCGACAGAGCCTTCTTCCCTGACACGTGCTGTGGTGGGGGCGCGGGGTGGTGGCCGTGGAGGAGGAGAAGGTGGCTTTGGGATAGAAAGTCACCTGTGTGTGGTGGAGCCTTGGATCTTGTGCCCCCTCCGCATCGGCTGGGCCGAAAGCGGGAGCCCCCAGGAGCCCCGTGCCTGGCTGCTGCTCCCCACGGGGCCGGGCAGCCTGGCCCTGCATGGGGGCCGTGCACGGGTGCCAGCTGCGGGGCCGGGGGCCGGGACGTGCCCTGTCGCCCAGGGAGCCCCTGCCCCTAGAAATGCTCCTTCTTTCAGCGTGATGTTTCTCTGTGGTTTCATTTGTGTGTTTTTTAAAGCTTGTCTCATTTGCCTTCTTCTCCAAACCCCTGTCGATTACCTTCTGCTATTTTAAATAAACAATCCCTGAACGTCCATCGTGGTGCGTCCGGGGGCTCAGACACGAAGAGGGCGGCTGCGGGCCCCTCTGCCTGGGGCACAGCGTGACGGCCGTGCCCTGCGCCCGGCCTGGCGGTGCAAGCGGTGCAAGCGGCAGCCTCCCTCCCTCCTCTCGCCCAGGGAAGGGGAGCAGTCACTGGCAGAGCCGTGGCTTCCCACCGCCAGGGTCACCAGGGAGGGGAAGGGGCCCTGGCGAGTCCCCCCATGCTTCCCCCGCAGGGACCTGTTCCCTTCCCGTAGCCAAGCCAGGGGGAACTGGGGTGAGTGGGAGCAGCAGTGGTGCAGCTGACACCGGCTCGGGGAGGCTGGGGCAGCCAGGTCATGTCGAGCTCCTTTCCCCAGCATGGTTTTTGGGCTGCCCAGCTCCCTATGCTCTTCTCTGCACCCTTCGCCGGCCCTTGTGGGGAGGAGGCCGGGCTTCCCGAGGGGGAGATCCCCGGCTCGTAACCCCATGGAGGGAGCCCTGGTGCTTTCCACCCCAGTCATGCCACCAGCACCCGCTGACAGCAGCTTCACCGCCACGGGTGGCTCCGGCGGCCCGATGTGGTTGCTGTCGCAGCGGGGACCCTGCTGATCCCTTCCCCGTGCCCGTCCCTTCCCCGTGCCTGGCTGGCAGACGGGGCTCTGCGCCTCAGCCAATTTGCGAATGCCACAGGAAGATGGCTCTCCTTCTCCTGCCTGTTTTCCCGGTGCCCAAAGCCGCCTCCGCTCCAAAGACAGGCTGTTCCCAAATGTGAGAGGAAATTGCTAAGAAGATAATTGAGTAGCCAGTTAATCAGCTAATGATTAATGTAAGCATCCTGCGGAGGCAGCCCTACAGCCACCCTGGCCGGGTGTTGCAGCGATGTGTCACTCCCGGTGCGCTGACGGCTTCCCGGTGCCCCAGGCTGGGTGCCCACCGAGCCCCTATGTCTCTGCCCCACCGGGGTGGCCGGCAGGGTGTCGGCGTGGCCGGTGACATGCCAGCGTGGCCGGTGATGTGCCAGGGCTGGCGGTCCCTGCAGGGTCCCGGCACGGCCGCGCGCTGCCGGCGGTGCTCGAAGCACGGCTTTATTGGGCTCATGGGGCTGGCGCACAGGCGGGAAGGGGCGGCGGGGTTGGCCCAGCCTGGCAGCCACCGGACCAGCGGCTGGCATCCTACTGGGCAGGGTGCCGAGGCCGCGGCGGGAGCCGGGGCCGGGTGTTAGGAGAGCAGGGAGTGGAGCAGGGCCAGCGCCAGCAGCAGGGCTGCCGGCGGGAGCCGGGCTGTGCCAGCACCGCTCTTGGTGTACCCGTAGCTGGTCCGGCACGTCCCCTCCAGCTCCTCAAAGGCGATGGGCGTCTCGCGGGCAGCCGTGCCTTGCAGGGTCACCTTCACCTGTGATGGGGGACAGGGTGGGCTCCCGCAGCGAGAGGCAGTCCCCGTGCCCCACATGGCCCCCTGTCACCTTGCCCGTCCCCGTGCCGCCCCATGCCATCCCGAGCCCTGCACGTCCCTGTTCATCCCCTGCCCCACGTGTCCCTGTGCCACCCCGTGTCCCCATACATCCCCGAGTGCCATACGTCCTGGTGTCCCACTTGTCTTTGCAGCCCCGTGTGTCCCCATGCCCCGTACATCCCAGTGCTGCCCGTGCCCCGCTCACCTCCTCCACCTTTTTGAAGACTCGGAGCAGATTTTCGGCCAGGGCTGCCTTCACCTCTGCCTCCGTCCAGTTCCTTGCCAGCAGCTCAGCCACCAGCATGGGGTACGTGGAGACGTCCTCCAGGCCAGTGGGGAGCCTGTGCCACCCCGCAGCTCGCAGCCATGCCGGGGGCAGCCGAGCCTGGTGGCACCCACCTCCCGCACCCCCCAGCTGCCCGCACAGGGCACGGGGGGACCCCCGCCATGGCTGGGGACACGCTGCCCCATCCCACCGGCACCCGCTTTACCTCGTGACCCCATCGTAGTCCCCACCGAAGCCGACGGACTGGGCACCGGCCACCTTCTTCACGTGGTCCATGTGGTCTGTGGGCATGGAGGGGCCGGGGTGAGCGGGGCCGGGGGGGAACCCACTGCCACCCCCCCTTGCCCGCCCGGGCGCGCGCCTCACCTGCGACATCGGCCAGCGTGGCCGTGTCCCTGCATGTCACGTAGTCGTTGTAGAAGTTGATCATCACCAGGCTGCCCGTGGAGGCCTGGGGGAGAGGTGGTCCTGAGCCGCACAGCCCCCTCCGCCGGCCCCCTCCCTGCCCGCGGCCGTGCCCCGGTGCTCACCACCATATTCAGCACGTCGTCAGGCACGTTGCGGCGGTGCGGGCAGAGGCTGTAGGCGGACGAGTGGCTGAAGATGACGGGGGCTTTGGAGAGCTTCAGCACGACCTTCATTGTCTCCACCGAGACGTGGGCCAGGTCGACGATCATGCCCAGGCGGTTCATCTCCTCCAGCACCGTCTGTGGGGATGGGGATGGGGACAGGGTGGGCGAGGGGCCATGGCAGCCCTGTGCGGGGGGACAGCGTGCACCGGGGCACCCGCTGCTTGGCTTAACAACCCGGCATGGGGCTGGTGGGTGCTGGTACCGCGTTTCTCCGGCCCCAGCCATTGCTCCCAGGCATTGCCACCGACCCTGACCCACTCACCTTCCCGAAGGACGAGAGGCCGTCGTGCACGGGTGGCTCATCCCCAGTGTCCACCAGCCAGTTGTCAACCCTGCGGAGCGGGGAGAGCATCAGGGCGGACCCCTGGCCGTGTGCCCCTGCTCAGGCACACGCTCTGTCTCCCTCACGCTGGCCCTGTCCCCCCCATCCCCGTCCCTGTCCCCTGGGGGCTGCTACCAGGGGGTGTTGCAGCTGTGGGTGAGGGTCATGTAGCGGACGCCCAGGTGGTAGAAGGTGCGCAGGACGCCCAGGCTGCTGTCGATGGAGTGGCCGCCCTCCACCCCGATGAGGCTGGCCACCTTGTTGCTCTGGAAGGCCTGCTGGATGCCTGCGGGAGGACGGGGGGCATCAGCCGGGGTGGGCACCGGGGCACCCGCGTTCCCCGGGGCACCCGCGTCCCGGCCTCGCGCCCGCTCACCGGCGCTGTCGACGACGCAGGCGAAGGTCTCGGGGTAGAGCTCACACATGCGGTGCACCACATCGATCTGCTCCAGCGTGCGCTTCACCGCGTCCTTGTTCTGCGTGTCGCAGGGCACGTACGCCGACCAGAACTGCCCGTGACGGCACGCGGTGAGCGCCGGGACCCCGGCCCCATGCCCACTGCCCCTCACCCTGGTGTCCCCTGCCCTCCCCGGTGCCCCCACCCGCCTCGCCGTCCCACCTGCCCGCCCACGTGCCCGCTGCGCAGTTTGGGGATGTTGGTGTGGGTGCCGGTCAGCAGCGTGAGGTTGGCCTCCGGCAGCCCCAGCTGGTTGTTGAACCTCTTGAGGAGCTGCCAGGGCAGGTCGTTGTGCCTGGGCAGGGGAGAGAGCGGGAGTGAGGGGCTGTCTGTCCGCCTGCCCGTCCATCCGTCCAGCCTCCTGCCTGCCCACCTCCCTGTCTGCCTGCCTGCCTGCCCGCCCATTCCCCCCTCATCCGGCCGTCGTTCCAGCCATCAGTCCGTCCAGCCATCTGCCCGCCCATCTGTGCCCTCTGCCAAGAGCCGCCCAAGCAGCTCCGGCCGGGAGCTGGGGCCAGGTCACTCCCAGGGGACATCCCCACACGGCACCCCCTTTGCCGGCTGGCGGGGAGCCGCGGGGAGGCCGGGGACCCTTCTGTGCACCCCTTCACCCACCATCCCCACTCAGCCATTGCACCCAGGGGAGCCAGCCCGGCATCCCTCTGACCGGGACGTCACCGACACCGCTGTGGGGACGTCACCGTCACCTCTGTGGGGATGTCACCATCACTGCTGTGGGGATGACACCACCACAGGGACGTCACTGCCACGTGGGGTCCTGCACCCAGCAGTATTGCGGGGGAAGTGCTGGGGGCCAGACACAAGAGGCGGCTCCCACTTCTCCCCTCCTGTGTCACGGTCGCCACATCCTCCACCCCGTGCCCGCTTCCAGGGGCTCGCCGCGCCGGGCTGTCGCGGCACAGGGCTGGTGCCATGGGGGAACCCTGCAGAGGACCCGAGCCTCCCGAGGGTCCTGGCACGAGCCCGGGGATGTCCCTTAGGACATGACCCCGCGGGACCCGTTTGCCCCAATCGGGGACTTCCCCCGGGGCAGCCTGGCCCCTGGCTTCCCGGCACCCGGCAGGGCTGCACCGGTGGGGATCCCCTTGGCTGCACGGCCCCGGGGTGCTGCCACAGGGATCTCCCGGCAGGGCCATCCCCGGTGGGGTTTTCTGGCCAGGGTTTTTCTCAGGGTGCCGAGAGCTGCAGCCCTGCCGGGGCGGCTGGGCATGCTGCGGGGCCAGGCAGCCCTTGCTCACCCATCGATGACCGGTGTGGTCGCCATGATGCGCTCAGCCTCCTCCCGGTGATGCTGCCCGGCGCAGGGCAGGAGCAGGCACAGCCCCAGCGCCAGCGCCAGCACGCTCCTGCCCGGCATCTTCGCCCACTTGGTGCCACTGGGGGATGAGCCGGGGTGACCTGCTGCCGCGAGCCTGCTGACTGCGCGCACCGGGATGGCTACCCCGACTCACCGTCCATCCCCTCCTGCTGTAAATAAATAACCAGGAGCCACAGCCATAACCCCACCCCGCGTGCCCTGTGCCCCAGCCCCGGCACCGCCTGGGCACAGCGGCGGCAGCCTCCCCCGGCCCGGGCGGCAGGGCTGTGCCGAGGCCTCTCCGCATAGCTGCGGTGATGCTCCCGGCCCCTCTAATGCAGCCCAGATTTTTTTGCTGGGAAAGTGCCAGTCCCGTCCCCGCCTCGGCCTCCCCAGCGCTGGCACCCGCCAGCACCCCCACTGCCGATGAGCGGGGCCCGGCACCCCCGTCTCTCACTCACCCCGGCCCCGGGACGCTCGGGTAGCTGCTGCCTGCAACGGCTGCGAAATATGTTTTCCAGCTTGCGTGCTGGCAGCGGGGCTGGGACAGGCTCTGGCCACCCCAGAGCCACCCCCCGACATGGCGTCGGGCACCGGGGAGTGGCCGAGTGCCGGCGCACCCTGCGGCTCCGTGGTGAGGCCGTCCCGCCATGGAGGGGCTGAGGGGCAGCAGCTGGGCGGCGCGGCCCCAGCGTGGGGCTGCCGATGGTGCCCCACTTCTGCCCTGCGGTCCTGCTGCAGCATCGTGTAGGGGGAAACTGAGGCACCCGTCGGTCCTGCGGCCCAGTGCCCGCGGTGGGGGCACCCCGGCTGGATCCTGCATGGGGGCTGGCGGTGGCCGCAGAGTTGCGTATGGTAAGAGGCGCCGCGGGGCTGCTGGGAATGGCACAGAGCCACGTTGAGTCAGCTAGCCCCACTCCTCGTCCCAGGGTGTGCCAGGATGGGAATCCTTTTCTCTGGCATGCTGCCGGCTGTGGGGAGCCTGGCTGTGGGGCATGGCGTGGGGCTGGCACCCCCGGCACCACCACGGGCTGCTGCGGTGAGCGAGGCTCCCCAGAACCCTGCCTGCTGCCGGTTCTCCTGGCTGTAGGGGTGGGTTTGGCCATGCGGGACCCCCATCCTGTCCCGGGGGTGTCCCCACCCCGGGGCCGTCCCGCGGCCCCGCAGGCAGTGCTCTCCCGGCGATGGCCCCAGCGTGCCTGGATCCCCGGCCCCCCGCCAGGAATGTGCTGGGGGGGCCCGGCCTCCCGCCCGTCGGGACGGCTTCCTCTTTTGCAGCTATTTAAGACCGATCGCAGGCGTGTCCCGCGCAGTGCCCAGGCCATGGCGCGGATGGAGGTGACTGAGACCTTCGCCGGCATCTCCCTGCCTGGCCACCTCCACACCCAGGAGTCCCTTGCCTTCGCCGTTACCTTCCCCTTCCACCCCACCGATGTGGTCATCGCCACCTACCCCAAATCGGGTGAGGGTCGGTGGGGCGGGGGGCTGGGGGGCGAGGAGGGGCCCGGCAGGGTTGGGGGACAAGGAGGGGACGCAGGCTGGGGGGGGGGGGGGGGGGGGGGTCAGCGGGGCAGGGCTGGGGGCCCCCAGGCTGGAGGTGGGGGGCACGGGCAGGCTCTGCCGCGCAGACCCCAGCTTGCCAGCAGGACTGGGAGCTGCCTGCGTGGCTGGGAGGCGGCTGGGCTCGTGGCCAGCCCATCCCTGCAGCCCGGCGGCCACTGATGCCTCCGGGCACGGCGCAGGGGACCCCTGGTCCCAGCCATCGGCTCCCAGCCCCCCGAAACCCCTGCCCTGTGGGGGGGGCAGCTGCCCCCACCCCCTGCCCAGCCCCATCCTGTCCCCAGCCCCAGACTGGTGTGACTGGTGGGGGCTCTGGGGCGGGGGTCCCACACAGCACTGCCAGCCCGGCTGCTGCCCTGTGCCACCTTGTGCCGTGCCGAGCCGTGCCATGCCGAGCCGTGCCATGCCGATCCGTGCCATACCGAGCCATTCAATGCCGTGCTGTGCCAGTCTGCGCCATCCTGTGCCATACGACGGCATGCCATGCTGTGCCGTGCCACACCATGCCATGCTCTGCCGAGCCATGCCATGCCGTGCCATCCATGCTGTGCCATGTCCTGCTGTGCTGAGCCATGCTGTGCCATGGGGTACGCTGCCACGCTGTGCTGAGCCATGCCGTGCCATAGAGTGCTGTGCCGTGCCACACCATGCCGTGCTCTGCCCTGCTGTGCCGAGCCATGCCGTGCCATGCCGTGCATGCTGTGCCAAGCCATGCTGTGCAGTGCCATGTCATGCCGTGCTCTGCCCTGCTGTGCCATTCCGTGCCATGCCACACCACGTCGTGCCGTGCCGTGCCGCCCGGTACCCCGCACGGGGCTGGCGCTGCCCTGACGCCCGCCTCCCCAGGCACCACCTGGATGCAGGAGATCCTGACGCTGCTGTTCAGCCGCGGGGACCTCCTGCCGGCCAAGACCATCCCCAACTGGGAGCGGGCGCCCTGGCTGGAGCAGATCTACTTCAGGGACGCGCTGCAGGACACGGCCGCCCGCCGGCTCATCACCACCCACCTGCCTGCCCACGTCCTGGCCCCCGCCCTGCAGAAGAGCAAGGCCAAGGTGAGGAGGGGCCGGGACGGGCTGGGGGGGTCCCCGCAGGGGCATCCCGTGCCCATGGGGCTTCCCGCAGCCGGGGTGATTGCCGGGGGCTTTCTGAGCGGGGTGGAGCGGAATCCCCCCGGCCGTGGGGCTGATGCCGTGCCCCCCCAGGTGATCTACGTGGCCAGGAACCCCAAGGACGTCGCTGTCTCCTTCTACCACTTCCACCGCCTGGCCAAGTTCCTGCCCGACCCCGGCTCCTTTGACACCTTCCTCACGCGGTTCCTCGAGGGCACGGGTAAGGATTGGGGGGTCCCTGGGGTCCCGGAACTCGGCCACGGGACCCCCCATCACCCCCTGCCTCCCCCCCAGTGCACTACGGCTCCTGGTTCGACCATGTCAAGGGCTGGCTGAGCCAGCGGCAGCTCCTGGACATCTTCTACGTCACCTACGAGGAGCTGCACCAGGTGAGCCCCGGTGTGTCCCTGTCCCCGTCCCCGCTGGCTGCCCGGGGCTGACCATGCCTCTGCCGCAGGACCTGCGTGGCACAGCGCAGCGGCTCAGCACCTTCCTGGGCTGCCCGCTGGGACCGGAGACGCTGGGAGCCCTGGAGCAGCACTGCAGCTTCACCACCATGCGGGACAACACCATGGTCAACTACTCCCTCATCCCCCCCGAGATCATGGACCACAGCCAGGGACGCTTCATGAGGAAAGGTGAGGGGGGACGGGGTAAGGGGACACAGGGGGGACACGGCAGGCGCCGGCCCCAGCTGCAGCCTCCCTGCCGCCCCGTCCCCTCCGTCCCGCAGGCGTGGTGGGGGACTGGCGTGACCACTTCTCCCCCCTGCAAAACGCCCTCTTCAACCGCCTCTACCAGGAGAAGATGGGCGGCTTGGAGCTGCCCGTGTGCTGGCCCATGGCCTGAGGGGCCGGGGGACCGGGGGGACTGGCAGCGCTCAGCCCTGCCACTGCACAACGCGACCGGCCCCCCGCCTGCCGACCCCCCCAGCACCCCCATAACTTATACACCCCCACGCATCGCCCCGGGGGCCGGGGCTGCGGCGGGGCCGGGGGGCCGGCGGGGGGGAACTGCCTGCATCACCCTCCCCGGGGACGGGAGACTTTTCCGGCCACCCGTTGCGGCCATCCTCATGTCCTTCCTCACCCTGGGGTGGGTGCACATGGCCGTGACCCCCGCCTTCCGCCCAACTCCTTCCATGGAAATAAATATTTATTGGTGTTCCCAGCCAGGCAGCGTGTTCCCACGGGTGTGGGGCGGGAAGCGGCATGCTGGCAGTGCCAGCGGCGGAAAACAGCCGGCGTTATCAGGAGCCGCATCGGGGTGGAGACCCATCCCCGGGGATCTTATCTGCGGTGGGGGGCAATGGCCAGGTGGGCAGCGCAGGGGGCCGTGGCGCGCTGCCAAGCCCGTGGCGGGTCACGGCACGGCTGCATAGTGCCGGTGCTTGCCGGAGGAGTCTGTGGCACGGTGACGGCTCCTTCAGCAGCACCTGGGGCTGCCAGGCCCCACGTGTCCTTCCAGGGACCCCCCCGAGCCCAGGGTCCCCCTGCCCAGCCCCAGTGCATCCTCTGCAACCCCCTCCAGGTACCCTCTGCCCCCCGCCCTGCCCCGGTGCCCCCCCCGATACTCTCTGCACCCCAATGCCCCCCTGATGCCCCCTGCACCCCAATGCCCCCTGCACCCCAATGCCCCCCGCCGTGCCCCAGTGCACCCCCTGATACCGCCTGCACCCCAATGCCCCCCACCCCAGTGCCCCCTCCCGATAACCCTTGCACCCCAATGCCCCCCGCCCCAGTGCACCCCCCGATGCCCCCTGCACCCCAATGCCCCCCGCCCCAGTGCACCCCCCCCAGTGCCCCCCACTCTGCCCCAGTGCCCCCCTGTGGCACTTTGGGGGCCGCAGTGCCCTGCCCAGCCTGGCTGGATGCCCTCTGCCCATCTCCCCACCTCGGGGGTTTGCACCCAGGGGCTTGTGCCCACCCACCCCAGCACCCCGGGGTGCCCCAGGCAGGCAGCACCCCCAGTCCCTGTCCCAAGGAATTGCTCGAGTGAGTCACTTGGGAAGCACAGGCACTGTCAATAATTAACCCCTGGCTTAATTAACCGGTAACTGCTGGGTCAGCATGGCACAGTGCCAGGGCCGGGGGTGTGAGGGCTCAGCACTGGCACAAGCAGGACGCCTTGGCAGGGCTTGGCTGAGCTGGGGGCAGGTGGTGAGACCCTCCCTGGGGACACCGGCACTGCGGCCCAGTGGCACCAGCACCCTGCCTGCCCTGCCTGCCCTGCTGCTGCTCCCCAGCCCAGCTGCACCACTGGTGGGTGCAGCCCAGCTGGGTGATGCCAGGCACCCCCAGCCCCATGGGGTCCCCCTGCACCCGCCGGCGGGGCACCCAGCCGGCCCCGCGGATCGGGGTGCCAGGGCAGACCCCTGCCCGCACTGAGGGCCGGCTGCCGCTGCCGGCTCGTCAGGCGCCGGGTTTCTATGGCGACGTCTATTATTCCTGCTTTATAGGGGGATGAATCAGGAGCTATAAATATGCGGGTTGATCGGGGCGGTGCGGGCAGCGCGCTCTGCCTGCGTGCAGGAGTGCCGGCAGTGGGCAGTGCCGGAGGGGCATGGCAGTGCAGCACGGCCGTGCCGGTGGACGGGTGAGCGGCTCCCAGCCAGCACAGCTGCGTGGACCGGGGCAGGCTGGCACCCGGGGTGACCCACAGCCCCGGCCCCAGAGCCAGTGGCACCCGCGTCGCAGGCGCTTGGGTGGCCCCTGCCCATGACGGCTGCCCCAGGCCCTGGTTTCAGTCCCTGCGGTGGCCTTGCGTCACACCCCACCCTGGTGGACGTCACCTCTCCAGGAGCATCTGCCGGCACCGGGACAGTGACACACAGCGCATGACACAGGGCACGGCGTCACACGGCACGCGGGACAGGGCGGATGACACACGGCATGTGGCACAGTGTCACACAGCACGTGGCAGGAGGCAGCTGGCACACAGCGAACGCAGCCGGCTTTTGGCAGAGCCAACGGCGCGCAGCACTTGGTGTGCTGCACATGGCAGCGGCGCAGCACAGCACGCGTGCACAGTACACGGCACACGGCACACGGCACATGGCAATACGCATGGCACACAGCACATGGCACGCAGCACAGGGTACACGGCACACGGCGCAACACGGAGCGCGTACCATGAACCACGCAGCAGGCGGCACACGGCACGTGGCACACGGCACACGGTGCGTGGCACACAGCGCATGGCATGTGGCACACAGCACACGGAACATGGCACACGGTGCCCGACACACGGCACACGGCACAGCGCACGGCACGCAGCACACGGCACAGCATGTGGCATGCAGTGCGTGGCATGTGACCCACAGCACATGGTACAGCAGATAGCACGTGGCACGTGGCACACGGCACACGGTACATGGCACATAGCACGCGGCACACGGCAGGTGGCACATGGCACACATGATATAGTGCATGGCACACGGCACGTGGCACATGGCACGTGGCACGCGGCACATGGCACATGGCACACGGCAGCAGCAATGTGCCGGGCAGGGGCAGGGGAAGGCGCCGGCGCTGCCTCCGCTCCCGCTCCCGTGGCCTGGATTTCGGGGCCGTGGCAGCCAGCAGCAGCACAGCGGGACGGGCGGCCGCTCCGGCACAACTTGAAAGCGGCGGCTGCTCAAAAGCACCGCAGCTCTAAAGCTCTGGCGCTCCCCTGCACGCTGCCAGTCACGAGTTCCCCCTAAATATAGGGGCAGCCAGCAGCAGTGCCCATGCAGGCAGCCAGGGCTGGGGGCTGCGTTCGGCTCTTGCCGCCGGCCGGGGCTGGGTGGCGCGGTGAAGGGCGTGAGGGGGGGACGGGCAGCACCCTGGGAGCTCCCTGTCCCTCTGAGCACCCACCAGGGAGGTTTGGTATCGGCACCTAGAGAGCAGACGGCACGGGCACAGGGCTGGTTGCTTTATTGGGGGGCCCCCACACACTGGGGTGGGATTCGTCATGCAGTCTCCAAACGATGTCACAGCGACAGACAAGCGGGGACAGCGGGGATGGAGTGGGAATGGGCCACAGGGCATGGACCACCGGGACCGGGCGATGCCCCCTGGGGACCCACGGCCCCCCGGGCAGCACGGGGGGGGTGTCCTGCACCGGGGCACCAGGACCGTCCCCGTGTCCCTGGCCAGGTGCCAGCAGGGGCACGCCGCCGGCTCCCGGTGCCCCCCCTGCCAGGCAAGGAGGGGTCCGCGGCAGGGCTGGGACCGGGGGGGACACCGTCCGTCCCCACGCCGTGCTGGGGGGGAGCAGGGGGGCTCTCACTGCGGTGAGCTGAGGCTGGAGTCGGGGGTCTCGGGCTGGGGGCAGCGGGGCGGGAAGGCCTTGTAGCTGTAGTACTCCACCACCTGCTTGGGCACCTCCGCCAGCACGCACTTTGCCAGGGCCGTCGGCGACGCCTGCAGGACAGGGGACACCGGGGGACACCGGGGGGACGGGTGAGCCGGTGGCACCGTGGCACCCACCCGCCCCAGCGTGCAGGGCAGCACCTGCGGGGCACCAGCATGCCGTGCCGCAATGCTCGGTCCTGCCGTGGGGACAGGAGGGGACAGGAGGGGAGAGGAGGGGACAAGGGGACCACCAACGCCCCACTCACGTTCTTGAACTCCCGGAAGGGGACGAACTGGACGATGTCGCGGAGGACGGGCTCGCCCTTGGGGGAGCGCAGGATGCCGTCGTCCCCATCCAGGATCTGCATGTCGGTGAAGTCGGCGTTGCCCACCCCCACGATGATGATGGACATGGGCAGGTAGGAGGCGCGGACGATGGCCTCCCGCGTGTCCGCCATGTCCGTCACCACCCCGTCCGTCAGGATCAGCAGGATGAAGTATTGCTGGGGGGGAGGGATGCTCTGGGGGGCTGCCCGGCCCCGCTGCCCGCCCCATACAGGGGAGCCGGACAAGGGCTCGGCTCCGACGTGGGAGCAGCCACAAGTGACATGAGTGTGCTGGGTCTCAGCCCAGCCGGGGGCAGTGGGTACGTACCGAAGCCTCCTTCGTCCGCTCCTCGTCGGCTGCCACGCGAGCCACCTTGGAGATGATGGGGGCCACGTTGGTGGGGCCATAGAGCTGGATTTTGGGAAGGCAGCTCTGGTAGGACTCCACGACGCCCTGGATGCCTGCGGGGGGATGTGAGGGGTGAGGGGGGCAGCACCGGGCTCTGGCACGGGGGGGGCCATGGGACCGGCCTCCCCAGCCCCGCCGGAGCTGGACTCACCCTCGCACTCATCGTTGTCAGGGTTGAAGTTGATGGCAAAATCGTGGGAGACCTGGAGGGCGATAGGGGAGGGGGCAGCCGGTGCCCACCACCCGCCACGGCCCCCGGCACCTGCCGAGCCCCACAGGAGCCATGGCCAAGGGTGCCCGGAGGGACGAGCACATCCCTGGGGTCCCACGGGGCCACGGCACCCCGACCACCCCCTTACCTCATACTTGGGGGGGATCCTTGCACCAAAGCCCAGAGCTGAGAATTTCTTATCGCTGCAAGGGAAGAGGCATGAGGAGCCCCAGCCCCGGCAGTGCCAGCACCGGGGTGGCCATCACCGGGGTGGCCTGGCTCTGGGGGACCCGCTGACGCAACCGACCTGTCGTAGTCCTGGCAGATCTCACCCACCGCGACCAGCGCCTTGAGGTACTCGTTGGGCTGGTAGGGGTTGATGTAGTGCAGGGAGCAGCTGTTTCGGGGGTCCCCGTTGGAGGCCGTGAAGTCGATGGCCACCTGGCATGAGGGGTTGGCAATCAGGGTCCCCCGGGGCGAGCGGGGCCACCGGCATGTCCCCGCTGGGGTCGAGTGGCTCTGCCGGCCCCACTCGCCGGCACCATGGGCACAGCCATGGCTCATGGCCCCCTGCCCTGGCGATGGGTGCGTGGCCAAACGCCGGAGCCCCTGCCCGGCCCCCGGTGCTTTGGTGGGGGACAATGCTCACCGTGAAGTGGATCTGGCAGCCGCCCATGATGTAGTCCAGGAAGGAGTAGACCCTGTGGATCTTCCAGAGGGATCTGCGTCAGCCGGTCCTGCCCCACGCCGCCCCACAGCAGCTGGGCGCAGCTCAGCATGGCACGGCACGGCACAGCACGGCACGGCTCAGCACGCGGGTGCTCACCTTCAGGTCCAGCAGCACCACGACCCCCGAGTTCTTGTAGTTGCGCTTCTTGATTTTGTACTTGGGGTTCATGCAGTCCCACTGCACCTGCAGCACGCGGCACCCGCGCTGCCTGCGGCCCCCCAGCCCCGGGGACACGGCCCCGAGCGCGGCAACCCCCCACCATGACCCCGCAGCCCCCCGGCCCCATGGCTCTGCAACACCGCAAACCCACAACCCCGTAGCCCTGCAGCCCCATAACCCTGCAGCCCCGTAACCCTGCCTCCCTGCAGCCCTGCAGCCCCATAACGCTCCAGCCCCACAGCCCCATAACCCCTCAGCCACCATTCCCCGCTCCCGGCCAGCCCAGGGGCTCCAGCCAGCCCAGCCAGGGCCGATTTCCCCAGAGGAACCCAGACCCACCATCCCTTCCCCAAAGAGGGGGCGGCGAGGGGAGAACAACCCCAAAACCAGAGGAGGAGTTGGGAGGTGCCTCCTGGAACGGGATCTGCTGGCAGCACGGAGGGTGACCCCAAAGGCCATCCCCTTGTCCCCGTGTCCCTGCGCCCACCTTGTTCTCCCCCATCGCCTTCTGCATCTCCTCGAAGGTGGTGAAGAACTCCCCGATGAAGTCGTGTTTGCCCCGCGAGTCGTAGTCCCACACCACACCCTGCGGTGGGACACGGCTCAGCCCTGGCAAACCGCACCCAGCCCCGGCACCGTCCCCGGCGGCTTGGGGTCCCCGGCACTTCGCCCATGCAGGGCCATGGGGAAGCTGGGGGACATGTGCCCCCGGGGCAGGGGTGGGGATCCCCATAGCCCTTCCTCACCCTCAGCTTCCTCTTCTCCTCGCAGCTGCAGAGCGAGTTGAGGGAGACCTTGAAGGGCTCCCAGATGGGGCTCAGGTTGTTCTTCACCACCTGCGGGGCGAGGGGCTCAGTGGGGCCGGGCAGCCGCTGGGGCGGCCGCGGGCCAGCCGACAGACGGATCCCGCCCGGGGCCTCACCTCGGTGCGGTACACCAGCTGCTCGCTGCGGTCGTCATCGATGCGGTAGATCTCCAGGAAGGGATCTGACTTGCTGAAGAGGTCCTGGAGGAGGAAGGATGGGGCAGAGCACTGTCCGCCCTGCCTGCCCTGCCCACCCTGCCCGCCCTGCCTGCCCTGCCCGTGGGACCCGGCTCACCTTGTCATCCAGCTTCTTGGCCCGGAAGGCGAGCTCCACGTAGCCGTTGTTCCCCGAGATCTCCTCTGAGATGACCTGCGAGGAGAGGCGGTCGCAGGGTGCTCAGCGGCCGACAGGGCTTTGTCCCCCTGCCCTCCCTGCCTGTGTGGGCAGGACAGTGCCCCGGGAGGGGACAGGGTGCCATGTGCCTCCCCCGGCACAGTGGGGACCCCCCAGGGTGGCCAGCAGACGTCAGTGGGGACATCTGAGGCCCCCCCCACGCCCAAGAGCCTGGGGGGCTGCGGGGCTGGGTGACAGAAGGAGGGTCATTGGGGACCCCCCATGTGCCCCAGCTCAATGGCCCCCCAGCTCAGTGCCACCCGCATGTCCCAGCTTGATGCCATCCCAGCACCCCAGTCCAGTACCACCCATATACCCCAGCTTGCTGCCACCCCAGGGTCCCAGCTCGGTGCCACCTGCACACCCCGGCCCGGTGCCACCCCCGGTGCGGGTTCCGCCGCTCACCGTGATGGTGGACTTGCCCGCGAACTTCCCATACTTGAGGAACAGCGGCTTCGTCACCCGCTTCTGCGCCACGATCTGCAAAAGCCGGGGGGGTTGGGGAGCGGACGCCGCCGGCGGGCGTCCCCGGGGCGAGGGGCGCGGGCTCACCTGCCCCACGGTGCACTCCATGCCCCCCAGGAAGTCATCGTCGTGCGTGCCCACGCCGGCGTGCCCGTGGCTGTCGTACACCTCGAACCGCAGCTTCTGGACCTCCTCGAAGTAGTAATCCACCGTGAAGATCTTGGCGAAGACGGGGTTGAGGTTGCTCTTGATGACCTCGCTGCGGTCCACCTGCACGGCAGGAGCTCAGCTGGGGGGGCAGCGGGGCCAGAGCCCAGCCCGGGGCCAGGGCCAGCGGAGCTGCCCAGGGCCTTGGGATGCCGGAGCTCGCCCGGAGCTGGGCACGGGGATGCAGGAACCCGGGGGCACGGGGATTTGGGGATGCGGGATGCTGGGCAGCTGCCGGGAAGGACCAGCCCCTCACAAGCATTTACCAGCCCGCGCCGGTTCCCAGGCGAGCGGCATTTGGAGGCAGCCCCGTCGCCGGCTCGGGCAGGGAGGTGTGCCGCCGAGGGCACCAGCCCTGCCAGCCCCCGGTCCGGGGGCACTGCTCCCTCCGGGGCTTGGGGCAAAGCCCACGGTCAGTTCGAGGGGATGCTCTGGATGACAGTTTGCCGCAGCTCTGCTCAAGCAGGAGCAAAGGGCTGGTGCCCAGGATGAGCCCCTGCACTCCCAACCTGGGCCAGCCAAAGGTGGGGGCCACTGGCCACCGTGGCCCTGGCAGGCGGGTGGGTGCCCAGTGCCTCCTGGCCGCGCTGGCAGCGGGCGCTGAGCGGCTTCCAGGAGCCTCCCCCGCACCCTGTCCCTGCCAGCGTTGACTCAACGGGACGCATCCTGGCCAGGGCACCCTGCCAGCCTGCTGTCCCCTGCCCGCTGCCTGCCTGGTCCGGCAGCAGCTGCTGAGCCCGCACTGCTTGGTGCCGGCAGGGCCACCCCGTGCAGCTCCGTGCCTCCTGCGTGGGCACCGCTGGCCCCACGGCCCCGCCACAGGGCTCCAGGTCCCAGCCATCTTGGCCCCTCTGGTGCCAGCCCCGCCAGTGTGTCCCAGTCCATGTCTCAGACCCAGCGGGCAGTGGCTGAGCCAGCTCCAGCCCCCATCCTGGCTGGGCTGGGGGACTGGGGGACGCGTGCTGGCAGGGATAGGGAGGGGACAGCTCAGAGTCCCTCCGAAAGGTGGCCCCTCTTGGATCTGGCCCTTGCACAGCACAGCATGGCACACAGAGCGTGGCACGGCACACCGTGGCACAGTCGGGTACAACTGGCTCGGCACAGCACGGCACACAGAGCGTGGCACGGCACACCGTGGCACAGTCAGGTATAACTGGCTCGGCACAGCACAGCCTGGGGAGCCGCAGCCCGCAGCTGGCACGGGGCCCCTCGCTGCCCGCTCCGGCTCCGGCTCTGGCTCCGGCGAGCAGAATCGATTGCACACAGAGGGATTTAGCGCTAAATCTGCCGGCTGAGCAGCGGTGATTAGCGAGAGCGGAGCTGCCGGCGCCAGCCCAGAGCTAAGCCATGGGGAAGTGATGGGAAGGAGCTGTGCCAGCCCCAGTGCCAGCCCCGGTGGCAGCGCCAGCCGCAGTGCCGGTGCCAGCCCCAGCCCCAGTGGGCACCAGGGCCCCACGGGGCACACAGTGAGGGGCACACGGCCGCGGTGCTGGCCCCGACCCCCCTCCGAGCTACCCCCCTGCCTGCCCCAAGCAGCATGAGAGCAGCCCGTGAGCCCTGACCCACCCCAGGGGTGGCCAAGACGTCCCTTGGCCCTGGCCCGGGGCAGCGGAGCCGTGCTGGAGCCACGCACGGTTGGCACCCTGCTCCCGGCCCTGCTGGAGCCCCGCGGGACTCGCTCCGACCAAGGCCTCTGCACTGTCCCCACACGCTGCTGAGAGTCCCACAGCGCCCTGCCCTGCCCCATGAGCCTCCTGCTCTGTGCCTTGCACCTTGCTCCCTGCACCCTGCTCTTCACCCTGCACCTTGCACCCGGCACCCTGCACTGTGAGCTCTGCACCTTGCATCCAGCATCCTCTGTGTGCACCCTGTACCCTGCTCTGCACCATCTTCTGCACCTTGCACCCTGCTCTGCACCCTGCACCCCGCACCCCACTGTGCACCATCTCCTGCACCTTGCACCCTGCTCTGCACCCTGCACCCTGCTCTGCACCATCTCCTGCACCTTGCACCCTGCTCTGCACCCCGCACCGCACCCTGCACCCCACTCTGCACCCTGCACCCTGCTCTGCACCATCTCCTGCACCTTGCACCCTGCTCCCCACTCTGCACCATCACCTGCACCTTGCACCCTGCTCTGCACCCTGCATCCTGCTCTCCACCATCTCCTGCACCTTGCACCCCACTTTGCACCCTACATAGCAGCTCCTGCCCTGACTCCGGCCCCGTGGGCATCGCAGCCACCCTGGGGCTGTCTCTGCTTCTGTCCCCATCCCAGAGATGCAAACCCTGCACCCAGCACCCCGTACCCAGCCCCACTGCGTCCCCGATGACAGCCTGCCCCAGCCCTGCCCCGCTGCGGTGGGTGCCGGCGGTGCCCCCCACCCTCCTACCTCCATCCACTGGCCCTGGGACTGCATCAGCAGCAGGACGCAGGGGTCCGACTTGTTGAGCGTGTCACGATCCAGGAGGTGCTTACAGCTCACCCGCAGTTCCACCTTGGAGAGGACGGCCAGCGAGGCCTGGGGGGACGGCTCGGGCGCCTCGCCCATGGTGGCCGTGGCACGGTGGGCGGCCGGGCGCGACGGGGGGCAAGCGGCCCCGTGGGCGAAGGGCATGTTGGGAGAGCGGGGTGGCAAGGGTGGCTGCTGCCTTCGTTGCCGTCAAGGAGCCGGGCAGGCGCCTGTCATGCCCAGGGCGCGTCACCCCACGGTGCCAGGCGTGGGGATGGTGGGCGAGGTCGGGCAGGTCGCTGGTGGCAGTGGGTGTTGGTGGGATGCTCCGGTGGGTGGAGGGGACCCCGGGGCGCCCCTCCGAGGTGAGGTGGCCGGTTCCAGTCCCGGAGGCTCCGCGGGGCCCTGCAAGGCATCAAAGCACAGTGGGGTGAGCTGGGGCTGGGTCACCCCTCGTGACGCTGCCCGTGTACCCCCAAGTGCCAGCCAGCCCCACGGGCGCTGCTGTGCCCCCCCGCGGGGCCATGCCCGGCTCTGCTCCAGCCCCACCCCAGGGGCTGGATGCGTCCCGCAGGGAAGGGGCACCCGAGCGGGGCTGGGAGGCTGTGCAGGAGCGGGGGCTGCGCGGGCAGCCCTGGGCCCCCACCCCGGGGTGCCCCTCCTGCTGCTGGGGAGCAGAAACACCCTCCCGTCCCTGCTGGCAGCGCACCCCCCGCCCGGGCAAGGCTCGCCAGCGAGGGACGCCAGGTCCTTGTCCGTGCCACCGGGCGATGCTGGCAGTGCCGGCCATGTCCCGCTGCCCTGGGCAGGGCTGGTGGCACCCCGGGGCGACGAGGGGACTTGCCCTGTGCTGGGGACAGGGGCTCCCCTCCACCTGGATGCCAGTGAGACTCAGCCGGGCGATGCTGCGGTGCCGGGCCACCGAGGGGCTCTGCCAGCACCAGCCCCAGTCCAGGGCTTGTCCCTGCAGCTGCAGCCCCCGGGGGCTGCCCGGCTCGGGCTTGGGCAGGGGCAGAGCAGCCCCCTGCCCGCCCGCCTGCTGCACCCCGCTGCGCCCAGCCCGGCCGGGAGCTGCTGCCGCCGCCCGGCCAAAGTTTCCCGGCGAAGTCATGCAGGGCCCGGGCCCTCCCCAGCACATGGCTCTGGTGCCACAGCTCCGGTGGGCATCGTCCCCCTCACCGGGATCGCGGGCACCCCTTGGCATCCCCTGGCGGAGGGGGCACCGGCTCCCACCCTGCTCAGCCGCCCTCCTCACCTGGGTGCTGGCGGCCTGGGCTCCACACGTGGCTGGGCTGAGGTCTGGGGTCGGTGTGCCAGCCGGAGCTGGTGTGCCCGCCGGAGCTGCTGTGCCAGCCGGAGCCGGTGTGCCAGCCGGAGCTGCCGCCGCTGCCACCTCCACACAACTGACTCAAGCTGCAGTTCGGGAGCGGAGCCCTAAGAGGGAGACGACAAGCTCCGTTAACTGCCTCGCTGCCGGCACCGGAGCAGAGCCCGCCGGCGGGCACCGGGGCTGAGCGGGGTCCCTGGGGCCCTCAGCACCACTGGCCGTGCCAGGGCAGGTGCTCCCGCTCCAGGCGAGCCCCCCGTGGCCCAGCCCTCGCTCCCAGTGCCCCACGGCCCCTCGCCCTCCCCACGGGGTGCCCAAGGCCCATGCTGGTCCCAGCCCCCCGCGCTCTCAGTGACACCCCAGCACAGAGACAGGGTGCCCCAAAGCTGCTGGGTGCCCTCCCCACGTGCCGCAACACCCAGACCCGCACCCCACGCACGCGGAGCCCTGGGCGCCCCATCGCTCGGCCGGGGGGCTGTCCCGGCACCCCCCACCCACGCACGTCACCCCACAGCGCTGTCAGCTCGGCTTTATGAAAGATGATGTAATTAGCCCGTATGCGGAGGGATTAAAATGCAGATAGGGCTAAGGAGCGTGAGGGCACTGCGGGGCCCCGGGCTTCGGGAGCTAATCCCCAGCCCGCGTGGCAGAAATAGGCCACCCTCCTTCCCCACGCCTCCCGCAGCCCCGTGGCACGGCCCAGGAGGCAGCCGACCCACGGCGGGACGCGGGATCCGGTCGCAGGATCGGGCCGCAGGCTTGGGAAGGACAAGCCAGCAGCCTGCGGCGGCACGGGCAGCCCCACGCCGGGCAGCTCTTGCCCCCGTGTTTGAGCAACCTGGGGTTTATCCCGCTGTGCCGGGGCTGCAGCCCCTGCGCCGGAGCGCTCCATCGCACCCGACCCCCAAGTTTCCATCACCCAACTGCTGACGAATACAAACGACTTAATTATCCCCGGCACGGGCGATCTGCGGCGCAGCCAGGCTGCAGAACGGCCCCAGAACCGATGAGCCAGCAAAGGGGCTCGCTCGAGCGCTCCCCAGAGCGGGACGGCCCCCGCCGACGCTGCCCCATCACCCCTCGCACCCGGCCCCGGGGCAGGCAGAGCCCCGGAGCCCCCCCGAGCCCCCGGAGCCTGCTCCAGGGCAGGGCCGGGCTCCTCTTTGAGGCCACCAAGGTGTTTCTGGAAATAAATGATGGCTTAAAGGTGCACAGGAACAGCAGCAGGCGAGCCCCTGCGGCAGCCGAAGCAGACCAAGCACCCACCGGTGACACCCACCGCAACACCCCGCCTTCTACCGCAGAGCCAACGTGCTCTGCCTCGCACAGAACCAGAGGCAGAGGTGTGGAAATCATTAAATCTGAAAATTGGCATAGAAAAGAGCTGGGTGGGAAGCAGACGGAGCCTGGCAGGGAGGGGGGATCCCAAAAAAACCCCCCAGCTGGCAGCTTCAGCAGCCCCTCACGCGGCCAAGGTCTGGTGGGGGAGCCCCGGCTGCGGCCCCAGAGCCAAAGCAAAGGAAAGGGAGCGGCGCAGGGCCGAGGCGCTCGTTTCACTCGTTTTCGGGGAAGTTTGGAGCCTCTGATCCCAGCAAATGAGGTTTCCCACGCCTGAAGAGCGACTCCCCCGAACCGCATCCCTCCACGCACGGCGGCCCACGATCTGCACCAGCGCGCACACTGCGGCAGAGCGGGGCGGCTCCGTCCTGCGCGTTTGCCCTAAAAAGACAGCACACTCGTATTTCTGTAATTTTTTTTTTTTTTTTTTTTTTATTGACAGTTCTAGGGAGAACAGTTCATTTCTTCTTCTCCACATCCTGCTCTGCCGCTTCTTTGGCACGTTTCGCACGAATCCCAAAGAGACGGGCGTTGGCCCGGGCCATGCGCAGGCTGGCGAAGGCCTTGAAGTTCTTCTCGTCTTCCGAGATAACGCGGGCCTTCTCCCGTTTGAAAACCTAGTGGGAGAGAGCGCCAGACAGTCAGGCTGCACATCACAGGCTCCCGGAGAACACCGCATTTAAGGCTTAACGCAATTAATCTCGCTACATTTTTACCCCGAGCTGCAGGATGCTGTTAAGAATAGAGCGTTTATGCCATCTACAGGCCCTGCCCTTATCATCGCTCCGCCAGGCTCCTCGTTTCAGCCGGTTCCCAGTTCGCCGGCGCACGTCAGCGCAAGGCCAGAACGTACCAGGGAAAAAAAACAAACCCCACCAAGCGCAACGTGAAATCCGAGTCAGGTTTGTGGCGCACTACCGCCAGCGCCTTTCAGAAGCGGCGAGGGTTTCGAGACAAACGGTGACTACGCAACCTGCCCTCACCCCAACCCTAAAGCGCCCCAGATTTCACAGGGGGACGAGCTCCCTCGAAGGTAAAAGCGGGCAAACGACCCCGGAGCCTGCCTGGAGGACACAGCGCCAAGCACGAGCGCGCGCCGGAGACGCTTCACGGGCGCTTTAACCCGTGGCCTTGTGGGAACGGCGCCATTTGGGGGGTTATCGCGCAGGTTCCGCCGCAGCCTTCTCTGGAGAGCGTGCGTGGCCGTGCTTCTCCCACGCGCCGCTTCGGGCAGAAGCGGAACGCACGTACGACCATTCCCAACCAACACATCCTGCCCTGAACCCCTGGCACTGGTGCCTGGAGCTCTCCTCCGGACCCAGAAACACAGCTCGTGATTTAAGGGCTTCCTCAGCTGATAAAAAGCGTAGCAGAGCTCGAAGTAATTTGCTCTTTGCAGCACGCTCTGCGGCACCCAGGAACTGGACAGAGCTTGGCGAAATACAAGGACAAGCTCGACCTGTTCCTGGTTTTTTTTTTGATCCAGGAGAGGAAGAGTCTGGAGACAGCAACCCTTAACTGTAGGACAGCAAGAGGAGAATCCTCTCCGTGAAGTTTAAGTCTCAATTACGTCACACAGAACGTGATTACGTTACACTTACGTTCTTGATCGGCATAACCGGTCCAGTCAGCTGAGTCGCCATCTTGAGTTCCTCAGCCTGCATAACAAGAGCACAAAAAACATTATTTAAAAAACCGGTGTTTAACTTAAACACGCTGTTAACAACCCCGACTGGAGACTTAACAGCGACTGGTAACGAATTCAGCATTTCAGCCGTGCAGCTACAGGAGTATTTGGCACGGACGTGCCGCATCAACAACCCGCGTTTCGCCTGGCGATCCGTCAGCCCGGACCTGGCTGGAGGAGCGGCGGCCTTTCGGGAGTTCTGCCAGCTGGAAAATCGTTGACATCTTCTGTGCCATTTTTAGTCTGATACCCAGCGTATTCCTCAGCAACTCTTCTAAGGCTAATTCCAGCTTCTTTAAGAGTACAGCATTGCACGAAAGTGACTAAGTTTCATTTTAGGTAGTTGATTTCAAGTAAAAAACCGACTTGAAACAGTATTCCAGATGCAAGTACGTCTTACAGAAGCTCGAGCCCTTTCCTCCCCTGTTCCGAAAGGCAGCCTGAGTACGGGGGGCTCCACAGACTCCCCAGAAGACTGAGGACAGCCTGAGCACACCACCTCCTTTCATGACTCGCACTGCCCCACGGGAAGCATGCATTTACCCCAGGCAGAGCCAAGGACAGACAAGGAAAACCAACTCTGCTCTGGATCTCGGTGAGATGTTAACGAAAAGCATTTTTGTATGTCAACAGCAACGACCTTCTTGACGCTGCCTTACACTGAACCACTCCGCTGAGAAGTACGTCCTCGCCTTCCTCCCCCTTTCCCCATGGCTGCCACCACAGCAGAACAGAACCCCAGGCAGACTTTTCAGCCATTCTGACCATTTAGCTTCGTAAACTAAAATTCAGCCGGTTGGGCAATGATCAAAGCTCCGGCAGAGGCCTCGCGAGGAGTCCAGCCCCAGATCGGCACCCCTTCAGCAGCACGGCAGTCCCTAGGCCCAAAGTCTGCCCAAAGCATTCCTGTAGCCCAGGAGATCCCCGCGGAAGCCGACTCTACCAGGCCCGGCCTCGCGCTGGGCTCGGTCACCCCTACAGACGTGCACGGGCCGCACGCTGCCCCCGAGAGAAGGGCTGCTCCCTCCTGGGGGCTTTATGTTACGGAAAGCGTTGAAGAGCACTGCCTGACTGCACACCACGGCACCGGGACGGACGGACAACCAAACCTCTGAAAACGCTGTCAGATGCAGATGCCGTGAAATATTTCTAGCGGCCAGGTACTTACAGAGCTGTCTCCCTTCTTCGGCATAGCTGGCTTCCTTGGGAAGAGGATAAGCTTGGAGCGGTACTCCTTCAGCCTCTGCACGTTGGCTTGCAGGGACTCGGTAGACTTGTTGCGTCGCCTGGGATCCACAGAGATTCCAATAGTCCGGGCAAACTTCTTGTTAATGCCAGCGAGCTGAAGAGAGAGCGCACAGCGTCAGCATCCGACGGCTCCCGACGCCACCGCGCTGCTGCCGGGAGCCGCTCCGGCCCTCAGCCGGATGAGGCTTTGAGCGCAGCCATCGCAAGCTACGGAGTCAGGAGAAAGGCTCAGCGTCCGACCGAACGGCCCGTCGGCAGCGCAAGGGTCTGGCAAGGGGGAGCGACTGTGCCGCGGGCAAAGGGCGCCCTGGTGTCTGTGTTTTAAGGCTTAAAGCATTACACAGATTTTACAGTAATGTTTGCAGATGGATCTCCTCAGCAGAGCAACGGTCAGCCCCCGAGTAATTACGAGGGGGGCATTTAAACTCTGATACACACGAGACAGAAATTTATGAAGTCAGCACGCGGATGGCTCTGGTTCACCAAATACTGGAGGCTCCATTAAAGAAGTATTTTTTGTAATCATCTTAAACAACAAATAACCTCATTTTCTGTTTAAAGACAAACATCTGCGTACCATTTTGTATTCTGCCATTATCCAAAAATTAAAGAAAAATAAAGTAATGAAGCATTTGGCATCCAGAAGAATAATTTTACTGCTTCAACACACTAATTCCACTATTATAAATGTTTTAATTAGATACTAAACAATGCACAAGAGGCGGCTGGGGATGCTGGCTGCCAGCAAGCACCGACGTCTATTCCTGCACGCTGTATGGAAATACGCGGGTGGGGGGGTTCTGCAGACCACCCCGATCCAGCTTTTAGCAGCTCATCAGCTCAGCACACCTGGGAAGGTCACAGAGCTGGCTTCCCGAAGGAACCGAATGCTTCCCACAGGCTTTAGGTGCTCCTAAACCAACTCGTAGCTGTTGCCTGAGAAACAGCCACAGCTACTCGGCGAGGCTTGGCAGAACAGATCCTTTTCCTGGCACATCTCTTACGTCTGTTAGGGATAAGTTGAGCACGGTTTGAACACGAATGGGTTCGCATTGGCTAAAATTTTTAGGATCAGCAGAAATGTGTCTCACAAAAAAAAAAAAAAAAGGAAAAATTTAATGAAGAAGCTATTAATCTTTCTTTTTCCCCAAAAAATGCTTAAGGAGACTCAAATTAAGGCACTATGAGAATCCAGCTTTAATGGAATTTTGTTTAAGTGACAGTCTGACCAGACAAACAGACGTTTACTTTTCAAAGCAACCTTTCCCTCTGACGTACGCTCCTGCATCCCCACCCCACCGGTACAACGAAAAGGCAAGACCAGTATTTTCTGTGCTCCCATGGAGCCTGCAACACCAGACGCCTCCCTGGCTCAGCCAGCACCCGCAGACACCCACGCCTCCGCCGGCCACTTGGGGGTTGTCTACGTGCAACGGACAACCGAGCTCAGGCTCAGAGTTAGTTTTACAGCGGTGGGATCAGTGCTCCGTACTTACTTTAAGCTCTTCTAGGCTGAAGCCTCTACCAGCACGAACTTTTTTGTGGTATCTGATGGTAGGGCACCTTACTATAGGCCGGATGGGCCCAGCCACGGGACGGGGAGCGATGCGGCGAGCCTTTGCCTGGCGGGCCTTCCTCCTGGAACGTCGAAGGGGAGAGCGATCAGGAACACCGCATTTCTAGAGGACGTGCCACTCCTACGCTGCCAGCTGACCTCCCTTGCCGGGCAGCGTCTGGCGGACGGGGATCTCTCAGAAATAAAACCGCTGGCCTAGCAGCTCAGACAGGCAGATGCCTGCTTCTACGGAACAGCCGCAGTCATCAGATAAACAAGGGTTCAAGGGAATCATCAAGGCGGTACAGCGATTCCGGAGATGTCTCATCACTTGACTGCAGCTGGAACAGCGTGTGCTGGAGCCTGAGCCTGGCCTCGGACCCCCCACCGAAGGGGCACCCCGCTGCGATCCCAGAGCCCTCAACGAGGTCGGGAAAACAGCTTAAAAACAAAGACGCAGAACCCCAGCTTCCTAAGCAGCCCGACGCAAGACGGGAGACAACTTCCCCCAGCTACAGGAGCTAAAGCGGGCGGCAGCAGGCCGGGCCGCGGCACTCACCTGCGGATCTTGCGGGCGGGCTGGTTGAACCATGTGGCTACTCGCCGCTGCCAGTCCTTGTGGAAGTGGGGCTTCAGGATCATGCCATTGCGGCTGGGCGCCATGGCTGCTGGGGCCTGCGGACACGGGCATGGCTAAAGGCGGCCGCCGGGGCAGCGCGGCTGCGGGGCCTTCCCCCGGCGACCCGGCCCGGCCCAGGCCTATGCCCGGGCCGGGGCCCTGTCAGCGCCCCGTCCGGGCCCAGCCCTCCGCGCAGCCCCCGCGCAGGGCTCCGAGCGGCCCCGGGGCGCAGCCCGGCCCGGGGCACAGCCCCCGGTAGGCGGATGGCGGCGGATGGAGCCCCCCCCGCCCGCGGCAGCGCCCCGACTCACCTCCCGCCACGGCAAATGGCCGACCGGAAAAGGAAGCGGAGGGGCGGAGCACGCCGGAAGTGCGACAGCGGCGGCCAATGGGCAGCGCCGCGGGAAGTGGCCAATGAGAGCGGCGGCACCGGAAGCGCCTGGTGGCAGCTTCACCGCGCCCGTAGTAAAGATGGCGCCGGTTTAAAGGGACCGCGCACACGGAGCTGCGAGGTACGGGCAAGGAGGCGAGGGGCGGACGGTGGCCCGTGGCCAGGCCCGGGTCCCGCAGTGGCGTGAGCCCTGGGAGCGACGGCTGCTCCGGGGAAGGCACCGAGGACCCCGCGCCGTCCCACGAGCGTCCCAGCATAGCACCACTGCGTCCGGGGGCTCCGCAGAAGGGAATCCTCCGGTGAAGGGTTTATCGAGGCAGCCCGGAACGCGGCCGTGACTGATTTTTAAATATAAGATGAGAGAATGCTTGAAATGTCACCTGCTGCCAGACAAGTGAATTCAAAGAATGAACTTGTGAAGAAACAAACAGGTTTGGAAGAAAAAAAACTGTAGCATCCCGAATTTAGAAAAACCACTTCTCTCCCTCAAAGCAAGGGGAAGCGCAGGCACGACGGGATGACAACCAGCGATGCCCCAGGGAGGTGGCGGGGACAGGGGAGAGATCCAGAGGAACGAGGCGCTCGGCTCCAGCCCCAAGAGGAGCCCGGGGGCCGGGAGCTGAACGCTGGCAGAGACTGGGGTCCTTCAGGTCACGGACAATCCTCATGGAATAACTCCTTCCTAAAAGATTAACCCAGCCGCAACGATCATTTTAATGCTTTCCCTGATGAACGGCAGACCACCACGTCATCACAGCTTGTTTTGCAAGAGCCGCGAGGCCGGAGCCAGAGGAACTGCCAGCTTTTTACCGAGGCTTCCCAGCGGACACCCCTGTTCCTGCGCGCGTTCCCGAGCGCGCCTCTCCAGCTCCGAGCCAGCAGGGCCGCCGAAAACAGTCTCCCAACAGGAGCCACCCTCTGCAATGTCACGCTGCGGGGTTACGTTGGGTTCTGTACGCAGGTTTTCCCCCAACCTCAGCTTGCGAGACACTTGCTATAAAAACTGAATCTAAGTTATCGGCCAGGGAGAAGAAAAGCCCTTGTCCCGTACAACGCCATGGCTGCACCAAAGCTTTGCACGTGCCAAAACACATCTCCACATCTGGACATATTCCACAGACACAGCAAACATTAGGGACAGTTTATTCTAGTGAGGTCTCTTTTTCAGTTTCTGTTTTCTGTTCGGCAGCAGAGATGATGAAAGGTTACAGCAGAGTCGCGTAAGAACTACAGCCACCTCAGTCTGGCAGGGGTTTGGCTATGCTGGGCGTGCCGGCACTGCAGGGAACGGCCCCACACCCCTGCCGTGTCACGCCCCATAGCGAGAGGCGGCTTACAAGGACTCCACGGGATCTTTCACCCTTAAGAACATGTACACCGCTCCTGCGTACAAGAAATCTTTCTGGCAGATTAGACTTACCCAACTCCTAATCACTACTACCCTGCTGAGAATCAATTTTCAAAATCCTAAGGAGTTCTCCTTCCTGCAGGGAAGAGCTCGTTAAAAGAGCCAATGTAGCCAACCCTTAATTTTTGGGTAACAGCAGCACAGATTCCCTGCTCGGTATCTTTGATTCCAGAGCTGAAAAGGGAAAGGCTCTGTGTCCAAAAGAAGCCTCTAGAGTCCTCCCGTTCCACATCAGGAGCGGGCTTCATACTGGTCTCAGGCGTGGTTCTTCCTCCTCCTCATGGTTTGGTGGCTGCTGGGGCATTTCTTCATCTCTTGTGTCTTGCTTGTCTCTCTCTGCTTGAAGCCAGCTCTGAGGAGCTATCATTTTCTTTGGCCCATAGGGTGGAGGCCCAATCAAAGCTTCAATGTCATCATAATTTATCACTTCTTTCTCCAGGAGGGCATGAGACAGCTAGAAAGAGTAAATAAAGCATAATGAGGCGCAGGGGTTTGAAAACAGCCTCCCTGAACTGATCTGAACTCTCCCTGCCAGCTCAACTCAGACCTCAACATCTGGACGCAGCACGTGCCGCGGCCCAGGAGGAGCAGAGCCCTGGCTCCCCACCACAGACGGGGTGACCCGAAAGCCTGCTGGAGCCAGCACAAAGTTCTCCAGGCTGCCGGCACCTTTCACAAGAGCGTTTTTGGCCAGGAATACGTAGTATGACTGGAGGCAACAAAGCAAGCTCTAGGGAATGATTTGGCGAGTCAGAACTCCAGGAACAATTTGAGAAGTGCCCTTCCTGCCACTGTCACTGCACCTGTGGCCCTGTCTAAGATGCCAAAGTAACAGCAAACGAGACCAGAGCCAGACCCAGAGCCCTCCCCTGTACAAAGAGGGATAACAAAGAGCTGTCTGCTCCTGCAGGCAATGGCTGAAGGTCATCCGAAGTTCCTCTCCAGAAAAGCTGAGTTCTCCGGCCCCTCTGCCAGCAGAAGGACCACACTTGAGCAGCAGGTGGTTGTCCAACATGGAAAGGCTCAATTCTGCTGACAAGATGCGACACACTGGCCTGGCAACCGACACATTTACTCTGTAGATACTTTGGCTTAACTTAAAAGTTTTTCTATGATGAGCCTCTAGCAAACATCTGACTGCTGTTAAATGAAAGCACCAGAACAGAGGCGGCCTGCAGAGAGGAGGCCCCCTGACAAGGCCTTGCCTTCAGAGCACTCCAGGGCACTGTCCCGGGGACAGGGCTGTGACACGGCCAACAGCGGGGCGCCCGAACAAGCCAGCTCTGGTTACCTTACCACGCACAGGGGGCCTGCAGTTGCACAGCTGAAGGGGTTGTTGTTGTTGTTTCAAAAGAAGATTTAAAGAAAAGGATTGTTTTATTTGCAAAACATACAACGCTAAGTTGACTCCTGGTCATTTTGGATGTTACGGATGGGACTTGTGAAGGGAAGATCAAGTAGGTAGGCAGGGTGCTGCAACCCAGGCGTGGCTCAGCCCAGAGCGAGGGGTACCGAGCTCCTGGCAGAGAGGTGGGGACACGCCAGGGTGACTGTCCGGACAGACAGAGGAGGCGGCAAAGCTCTGCCTTGCAACAAGGACTCCTTGGTATATTCGGTATCAAGGAGCTGGCAGGTGAAAACTGTCTGGAGTCACCAGAAAGCATGAACCAGCACCGGTCAGCCAAGGTGACAGGTCCCCTATTCCTTCAACAGAGCCATAAACTGTCCTGTACGTCTACAGGACCTGCAAGGATGAGCTGCTCCTGCCTTTCCAGGCTTCACAAAACCAGTCCCTATCTGCTTTCCAGGAAATTACGCTGCCCAGAGGCTAGCAGAGGAGTGCAGGTGGGGGACACAAATTCTAGCTTTGATCACTTCCGCAGAGCACTCCTACTCCTCTACCCTGCAAATACCAGCTGGTGGCAGGAGGCAGACTGCTCGCTGCTGGAAAAGGCACACGTTCCTCACTGTGCCTGCTCCTCATCCGGGGGACGTGCAGTGAACAGTCACTTGTTCACAACACACGCCCCAGCGCTGCCACTACAGACTTTCTACAGCCACAGAGACACTGCAACGGCCGAGCTACGGAGCACAGAAAAGTAGCAAGGCAAAAACCACCAGTTAAAAAACCCCAACAAACCAAAACTAACATCAAAAATCTCACACAATTTCAACTTACTGTTTGCAGCTTGTCCCGGTTCTCCAGTAAGAGTTTTTCTGTGCGCCTGTAAGCCTGAGCCACCAGGACTTTTGCTTCCTAGAAGACAGGAACAAGAAGAGAGATTCGGAGCGCAGTTGGCAACAAACACGACACGTGGATAAACAAGGAGAGCACCGAGGGATGGAATCCGCAAACTGAGCCAGGCAGAAAGTGGTTCCCATCAACAGAAAATACAGATGAATCCTTTGAAAAAGAGCCAGAGGAGTACTCCTGATAAGGAACAGTGAATGCCTGCACGAGCACAACTCTTCAGTAGCGTCCCAGCTGATGGGAAATGCAGTCTAATTAAGCAGGCTGTCCAGTAGCAAAAGATGCAGCTCAGAACAAATTCCACGGAAGCACAACCATAGTGCTTCCGAATCAGAGTTTTTCTGTTTCTAGCTATTTGACTTTTCAACTAAGGCAATGTTTTTCGCAGCAATGGAGCCAAATTTCCTGTCAAAAGAGGCTAACACTTTTCAGTCTGAACCATTGTTTTGGTTAGATAGCCTCTCTGATCTAGGAAGTGGAGACATTTGAACAACCCCCCAGTCTCTCCAGATTATTCCTTCTTCCCTGCAAAGCATTTCTCCCTCTCTCCAAACGTCACATTTGACTCTCCTCTCTCCCAGAAGCTCACCAGCGTCTTGTCCACATTGGAACCAAGACCGCAGCTTTCACGGTCAGTTTTATGCACCGCAGGATATTTCACAGCCATAGTAAGCCATAGAATAATACTAAGTGTTCAGTTATTGAAAGTTATTACTTAACGGCTAACAGAAAAATGCAAATTGTTTGGGTGCGAGTTACTTGCATTTTTTTTTTACTGAACTGCAGGTAGTAAAGAACAAATGGGAACGCGTAACCAAGGGTGGCCTTACGTGGTCCATCATTTGCTGAAGTCCCTGGCTGAAAGGGCGCCGACCAATTCCAGCTGCGGTCTCCAGGTCCGGGAAGGAGAGCTGCCCAATGCTGGGCACCATCCCGTACTGCTTCACCATGGAGTAGGCTATCTTGGTCACCTTCTTCAGGTCATCCTGGGCTCCTGGGCAGGAGAGAGAGAGACGCAATGCTTACCAGCTCTGAGCTGAGTGCAAGAGGAGCACATCCTGCACAGACACACATTCCACCAGTCGAGAGGAGACCAGAGGACCCACAGGAGCCCACGGAGGTGAACACTCTGCCTGCTGATGGACCTTTAACATGTCCTGCAGGACCCACGCACAATGGTGAGCGAATCTACTGGTAGCTAGCTCACGTGGAATGCTTACCCGCCACTGCCCACTGTTATCCCACTTGGATATAACTAGTTGGAAACACGGCACAGAAAGGTTTAGGCCCTCCTGTGAGCTGAGAGTCTCACTGGGTAGTTGCACCTGTGGCCTTAGGCTTGGGGACAAGTCTAAGACAACACAGAGGCAACCAACAACGAGAGACCTCCATGCTTGCAAACGCAAGCCTGAGATCAAAACACGCAATTGGACGTTTCCCCTTCCCAGGGCGGGAAACCTCCATCTCGTGCTCAGATCACCCCTGGACAGAGCAAGCGCAGAAGTTCAGGCTCCCTTAGCACAAGCTCCGCGCCTGTGCCAGGGCCGGGCTCCTCACCTGTAGTGACTTTGTTAAAAGTGATGGCCTCAGACACTCTGCCCCCCAGCGCCATACACATCCTCTCCAGCAGCTGCTCCTTGGTGAAGAGGTACTGCTCTCTTGGAAGGATCTGAGCGAATCCCAGCGCTGCGTTTGTTCGAGGGGCTATGGAAACCTGCAACACAGAGCAGCTCCCTCAGTTCAGAGAACAAGAGAGCTCCCAACTACAGCAGCAGAGGAAAACAGGAAGAGGCTTGCATTCCCAGTGAAATTTGTCGAAAGCTATGGGGCAGGCTGACCCACAGAGACACGGCCAAGGACTGCAGTATGTCACCACTCCTGCGCTAAAGGCTCTGCCTTCACAGCTACACTTTCTGGCACTTTCTGCTCAAGAAACAAAAAGGAAATTGTCCTTAACAGCAAGCCAGTGAAATCCTGAGATTTAGGAGTTGCTTTGGAGGGTATAAACCAAAGAGAGTTCACTTTACTGTGTTCCAGAATCACTGAGAATACCTGGAGAAAGATAGGATGCCTTCAGAAAAATAAGAGCCATTTCCCCCACCCATTAAATTATCAACAGTTCAGCTTATACAACAGGTCATTCAGAGTGAATTTGCTGCTGGTGGCAAGCCAAGAAGCTGTCGCTCTTGTCATCTGCGCTCCCCGCCTCCCCCCAGTGTCAAGGCTTCTGGAGGAGGAGATGTGCATGGGAGAGAACACATCCTGGGGTGCCAAAGAGAGGCCTTTCCCTCCAGACAAGGGCTTCAGGCAGACAAACTCCCAAGCACGCCGATCTGAAAAACACATCTCTCCGTCAGCATCAGAGCAGTTCCTGCAACGGTAGCTTCGCTGGCTGCAACATGCCGGCAAGCCGCGGCAAGGAAGGAGATCGCATACGCACACGTGCACGCACGGGGCAGCACTCTGTGCCGGGAGGAAGCGCACGAACTGAGCAGCAGCATCAGGAGACTCAGTTGCTCCAAACAGCTTTACAGTTGGCTTTTCACGGCAAGGCTTCTCCTATAGCTGGTTAATCAGCTTTGCACCATCACTATCATCAACGGAGCCTAATAATGCATTTCTCCACAGCATATTTTAGAGACGTGATTTAGTGGTGGACTTGGCAGCGCTGGGTTAACGGTTGGACTTGATGATCTTAAAGGTCCTTTCCAACCTAAATGATTCTATGATTCTAGATTTGCCATTTATTTTGCTGCAGTGTTCACAGCTCCAAGCTCACGGAGGACAGGGTAACGCAGCAGAATTCACCACAAGTACCACGAAACAATCAATAGGGGACCCCCAAAGGACTCTCTTCCCACCCAGCGACGGGCTTCATTACGCAAGAGCTGGTAGCGGAGTTACCTTCATCACAGCCTCGGTGTGCTCCAGCAGCCAGCCAACCAACGCATGACCCGATTCGTGAAACGCCACAACCTTCCTCTCTTCTGGTGACAAGATCTGGCTTCTTTTGGCAGTGCCTATAGGAACACAGACAAGGACTCAATAAGATAGCCGGCAATAGGTGCAACCAGCAGGGCGTAATCTTGTACAGCGAAGTGCACAAGCTAGCACAGGCCGTGGCTGAACAGCCAGCAAGCTTCATGTTGCACTCCATCTACAGGAGAGGCAGTAAAAAGCCCTTCCATTACACGCAGTGGAAGGTGCTCTCTGTCCCCGCAGTAGAAAGCAATCCATGCTTGGATTGCCTAAAAACCACTGGCAGAAACTTTTCCCCCCTCTTCTCCTTACAACAGACTCAATCATTAGACAAATAATTTAACATTTGATTAGATCACAGCTCTAGAATGCAAAGCTCTGTTCTGTTCCTGGCTCTGCCAAAGGCATGTTACACTCTTATCTCTGCCCAGGGACAGATCTCACAAGTCAGTCTGCCATTTGGAAAAAAAAAACAAACAACCCAACAACCCAAAACAGAGACTAGCTGGAATATCATACTGATTTTGCTGTACGGTCCTTCAATCCCTTAGGCAGAACATGGGAGAAGCAAGATGTTGCATTATATATAAGAGAGGTCCCAGCTGAGATTCTTGTGCATTAAGAGTGTTCAAATCAGCAAAAGACCAAGAGTATATACAAAAATTTTTCTCCAGACCCTGGAAATGTCTCTGATTACACATGGCGTGCTCCGTATGAGCTTATTCCCAGGCTCCTGAGAACTAGCAAATTAAGCCATAACTCTCACTTAATACTTCCTCCAAAAAGGTGATTTTTGAAAGTGTCTATTTTCCAACCCAGTAGTCCGTAACACAGAGTAAGTCCAATTAGGATTTAAAAAAAAAAAAAAATGCTGAATGGAAGTAAAACTTCTAGCACATAGAAAATATGTTAACTACAGGATACGCTGCATATCAAGCACTCATTATAGCTCGGCACGTTGAACGCAAAAAGGTACCAGTACTTTAAAGCCGATGTCTCCATACAGTGCCAGGAGCAGCAGGGGGTAGAGCAGGCAGAGTCGAGAGCAGTATTACACCAAGCTTGCTTGATGTCTTGGAAAACAACATTCTATTAACATTAATTTTTAAACAAAGTCAAGAGCTTTATTAAACAAGGAAACAGCAAAATTAGTGTGGCAGATCTTGTAAAATTACTGCTCAGGGACCCTGGAAACCACTGTGCCCTGCAAGGCATGATGGTGATGGAACAGCAGATTAATTGCAACAGCCTTGATTTTCATCAGTCAGCCAGTCCCTTACCCTGCCTTCAGCAGTGTGTGCGCACGTACTTGTATGTCTCTTTCCGTAGCAAGATGTATATACATACTCTCTCTCTCTCCACACACACACTTAAAAAATTCTGGAAGTATTCCTCTGTCAGCCCACCAAGGCGGGAGGGACTGTACTCTTCACAATAGCACACAGTATGCCTACAAAGATTATTTCTTTTCCTACATAAAGTAATCTCCAGGCAGGAAAGTTCTCTGAAGGCCTGTACTTATCACATTTATGAAACAACCCAGGAAACAACTCTGGTGCATCTTTCTGGCCTTGGTGTACACAAACCCCACCAAGAAAGCAGGCTCCACTACATCTTCTAAAGGCAACCTCTAAATGTCTCTGTGTGCTCAGCAGGCTTCCTCCCTTGCTCCCAGGAGACCCGACTTATTGACTGCTTTCTGTTCCCAAACTAAAAACACAATGGGGACTACCACAGAGAGAAGTTCGTACTCCTCCCTTACAGCAACACAAAGCTTTAAGGCTGACAGGGCCTCTGGACTTGCAAAGTTCTCTTTTGATTTCACACCACTCTTATTAAAACCAGAAGCTTATAATGGAAAGCACAGTAATATCTTCTTTCTTTCAAGAAAAGCTTTTACAGCAACTGAAATGCCCTCTGGATTGTGACACCCAGAAGCGTTGCTATGACATGGCAAGGGTACATTTAATATACGGGCCTGAAGGGTGGTTTGGGGCCTTTTAGACTTAGTCTATAAAAAATAGCCAGGTCCTGCTAATGTGAAAGAATCCGATTAAGCAACAAAAAGACTTTACGGCCTCCTACACGCCACAGAGCCTTAGTGAAGCAAGTCAGCTTGTCAGCAGTGAATCTGCTGAAGGCCATGCCCTGCAATGCCCCGCCACATTAATCCCAGATATCCCTTCTGCTACGCATCCCCTGCGGCCTTACTTGCTTTTTGCCTTATCTTCCAAGTCTGGGGAACTAAGGCGAGGGTGGAATTCAGAAAGAAAAGCCAAGTGAATCCCTGCAAGTTTGGTGCTTTCTCTCCTGCAGAGGGGAAAGTAAAGCACACGTCTGCTCTGGCTGAGGAGGACTTCTGTGTTACGACCAGAGTCGTCTCGCTGTCCCCTCCTGGCAGCCGCTGAGTACAGTCTGGGCTTTGTGCAAGTGTGGCCACAGTTACCCAAAGCACTCCACGGGTTTTGGTTTTAAGAGGCAGGTGAAACTGTCAGGAATTTTCTCAAAAAAAAAAAATGTTCTCTTAAATGAGGACTTGTTTAGGCATTTTCTGATAAAGCAGACACTCAGGACTAGATTCCAGGATCAAGGAAATAACTGACCCAGTACAAACATCCTGTTCCACACGCTCTACTAAGAAAAGCACAGCGTGCCATTCCATTTGCCCAGGCTCACCCCCCGGTAACGACGCTGCAGCCGGGAAGCAGTTAAGCGTCCGATTATGAAAACCAAGGCTTGCCTACAGGGCAGTTCAGACCGAAACCCACCAGATTCAAATCCCTCAGGTGAAGTCAAGAGTTCTGGGAACTCTTTTTCCCCTGCATACAATATGCCGCTACAGGGTAATCTCCAGAGATTCCCTGTCGCTTGTGTGATTGCCAGCAGAGGAAAGGCCGACAGGATGTTCTCAGAGGGAGAACAGTACTCTAGTGTCTTTCAGTTTATTCTGAAGATTCATCAAAGCCTGGGCTTTGAGGCCAAAAAGAAAAATCTCTAATTTCTTGCTGTTGAGGATGTGTAGCCTGTTTGCTATTCATGTTTATGTAGCAGGTGTCCAGAGCAGCAAGAAAAACCCAGAGATACTTCCACTCTTTTTTTTTTTTTAAAAAACAAAAAAAACCCCCACCTTTTTCAACTAAAAAAGCCATACAGATTTTAATTCCCCTCTCTACTGTTTTGCTACTGGTCTTCTTCCCTGAGCTACTGGTTCAGGCTGCCTGCAGATTTGGGAAGATAGATCCCTCTGAGGTCTTGTTCAGAGAGCTTTTTGTGACTATGGCATCTACGATCCTCAGGACAGCTCTACAGGACAGAGCACAGCTAGGACCCATCTATCTTCCTCAAATGTAACCCACTCGCTTGAGCCTTCTCTCAAGAAGCGCGATACAGACTAGTAAGACAACAGAAATGGCTAGGTCACTTACCTGCAATGACTCTCTCCACAGCATACTCGAAGTTGAAAGTATCGATGGATTTGTGACCTTCTCTAGCGGCATGAAGAGCAGCTTCATTACATATATTCGCTATGTCAGCTCCTGTAGACAAGAGTTTACAAGAATTACATTGGATTTGTGATGTGACAGATTTCAGAAGAGGCAAGAACAAATCTGGAAGAGGACCTAAGGAAGTCAAGTAGCCTGCACTTTTTTGTTCCTTGGGAACAGAGAGCAAACCTAGTCCACGGCGTTTATGTTGGATTTGAACAATACAGCTGCCTTGGCAATGAACGCTGCGTTGCCACACAGAGGACAGAGTTCAGCAATCAATTAACAGGCTAAAGCCAAGGCTGGCTCTCGGCAACAGGGGAGCGGCGTGGGCAGTCTGGGTTGGCACGGGCTGCCGCACTGTTCGTACAGCGACCGCACAACCTCTGTGTGGAAGAGAAAGAACATCTGTTCTGAGTTTGTGTGGGTGGGTGATGGTGGCGGGGGGCTGCTGAAAGAAGTCACGAAGAGGCAGTGCGCTGGGGCCTGTTAGAGGGGAAACCCAGAAAGGATATTCCAGGAACTCCACATCAACAGGAACTCTGGAGCCCCTTGCTCAGCACTGTTTCAAACTCCCAGGGACCTACCCTGGAAACAGGCTCAATGCAGGAGCCAGGCAGAGTTGTCCAATTTCTACTCTGACCGACAAAGTAATTGCTATTCATTCCTCCTATCGCTTTCCCGGTAACATATATCAACTTAAGAGTCTTTCCCCTGAAGTGCAACATCTCATCCTCAACAACAGCTTGGACAGGAGTATGAGCAGTGGTTCCTCCCCTTAGGAATTAGGAACTCAGGCATTATAAAAGTCTGTTTTCCCTACCCCCCACACCCTGCTAGTCCCAGAAGTTTCAGAAGATTGAAAATAGCCGTGAACAATTGCTCATCACAGCTCCATTCACCAGGGAGCTGGTTAGGCTCCCACTATTTCCATAGAGATGGAGAAGGCTTGAAGAAAAAGGCCCTTTAGACCAAAATACTCTGTTAAAACTAAGCAGCCAAGAAGCCCCCAGGTTGAACTGCAGAAGTAGCATAGAAGCAGGCAGAGCAGCCCCCCAAGGACACAGCATGTCATACCGCTGAAGCCCGGAGTCAGTTCAGCAAGGTGCTGGGAGTAGAAGCTGGCATCTTGGATCAGTTTGAGACCCTTCAGGTGCTGCTCAAAGATCTCTCTTCTCTCCTGTAAAGAGCACAGAACACCTCAGCCCAGCAAGCCTTCACAACACGGCAGCTTCGATGCGTGGTAAGGAGCAGGGAAGGAGCAGACCGCTGGCAGCGGGGACGGTGACATTGCCACCAGAGGGCAGGGCTGTCCTTACAGCATTTTAGTGCTACAGGAGCCCTGATAAACACCCAGCTCTCAAATTCAGAACAGATGTATGGAGGCTTACCATGAGTCACTGCTTTCTCTCTCAGGGCCACTCTCCCCTCCTAACTTTCACTCCGATCTGTCTTAACTTTTCTCTTACCATAGAAGCACTCGGAGCTCCGACTGCCTCTACCTGCTCCCTCACACACCGCAAACAAAAACCCCATCTCCTAGCTGCTTAGCCTGCGACCCCTTCCCAGCCGAAGGTGGGGGTGAGATGACGGCTGGCCCGTAGCCAAGGAGTGACTCATTCAGCTGGTCCAGGAGATCCTGAGTAAAACAATGGCCTCAGTTGCCAGGGTTTTTCCCCTTCCTCCTTCAGGGCAGCTGCAGAGTTCATGCTTCCGGTGCCAGATTGTATCAGGCATTTAAGGTATTTTAACTGAAAACTCGGAGGACGCCAGTAAAGCACAGATGGGAGAAGAAGAGCCTGTGCTGGCAGAGCAGACAGATCTTTACTGCAGCTGAGCCTATTCCCAAAACTCTGCTACAAATGTCAACACGACGGGCATGGAAGACTCCTAGTAAATGGATTTAAAAAGCATTCAGAAGGAGAAAGTCACTTAAGAGGCTGCCTAAAGGAAAATGAGGAGCCTTACAAGGACAGTGAGGACAATAAACCTAAAGAACAAATGGTGCTCAAGGCACATGACAACTTAAGCTCTTACAGAAGCCAACTTGCCAATTAGGTGGTTCCCAATTTCCTGGAGAGAAGACACAGACATAGTTCTGCATCTGCATGGCAAAGAGAACCTCACAGAAGAATTCATTGCCAAAGCTCATACCAGAGCACACACACTTGAAAACCCAGTTGTCATTTCAGAGAAACAAGCACCCGCATTAGCATGTCAAATCCTTCATTTAGAGCGCGTAAATAAGAATAAAGGCAAACAGAAGCTTACCATCTCTGTCTTCTCCAAGCTCAGCCTTTGCCAGGCCAGCGAATCACCAGCAAGGACTAGGACACCTTAGTCATTAGCCTCACGGTAAAGACAGGGCAGTAGGTGGAATATACCTGGAGTGTTGGAAGATCAATGAAGATGTGCCTGTCAAGCCTCCCGGGTCTCATCAAGGCGTTATCCAAGACATCAGCACGGTTGGTGGAAGCCAGCACTATGACATGATCTGTGGTCCCCATTCCTGTAGAAAAACAAGCAAAAACAAAGGTGAAGGTTTTCACCATCACAGGTGCTGCACTGCAAGCATACAAAGGGACGGGGCAGGGCAGGATGCAGAGAACGGCTTACACGGCTTTAGCATGAAGCCAGAGGGTGCTGACAGCACCCTTGGGGGCAGCTGAGGCTGAGAAAGTGTCCTCTTCAGCTAGGAGCACAAGGCAGAAGGAACCTCCCAAGTCACCCAGGCCAGTCCCCAGTCATCACAGATACTCTGAAATTCCCTTTTCATTTACTTAATAACCTTTGGCTTGAAACTCTCTTTTTCCCTTCCTTTTGACACATTTGGAAATTGCTCCAACTAGAACCAAGAACAGAATCTCTCTATTCTGATGAGTTAGGAGATGCCTTCTCACCCCCAGGCTTAAGTCAATTCCTTCTCCTTTAGCTCCAGGTTGTAAAAACAATGTTTGCTAGCTGAAACAGCCTTTCCCTCCCAATATTTCT
Source organism: Nipponia nippon (assembly GCF_047370975.1). Classification (NCBI taxonomy): domain Eukaryota; kingdom Metazoa; phylum Chordata; class Aves; order Pelecaniformes; family Threskiornithidae; genus Nipponia; species Nipponia nippon. The sequence goes on along the minus strand of NW_028262391.1, from coordinate 52,822,063 downwards.
GTGAAAAGCCCTTTCAGCTTTCATTTACTTTTCACCTTCAGTCACAGCTAGGCCACCAGGATCACCAGGGAAGGGACAGGCTTTCTTCTGACCAGCTCAGGTTAATGCAGAAAGAGAGGACGTAGCCTTGCCACCCAGCAAGGGGCATGTTACAGCATGATTTGATCTTTTGTCTTCTCGCTCATCTTTTATCACTCAGAAGGCACCCGGGCATACTGCAGACCAGTGCAAAGACCAACCCTGCAGAACTTACACCACAGACATGTAGGCAGACACAAAATGCAACCAAACAGCTTCGCAGTGATGATTACCATGCACTAGCTCAAGCCACAGTCAGAGCAGGTTTTGTCTCCAGGTCTTAAAGATGAAGGGAGCATCAGGCTTTACAGGCTTTGCGAGAGCAGGCTGCAGTATGGAGGCATCAAAGGCAGACAGGGCTTCCCGGGGAAGCCAGAGCAGCAGCAGCTGGAGGAGGGCAGAAAGGGGCAGGCGGTTGGGCTGCTTGGGTGGGGAAGCCAGAGATCACGTTGAATCACTGAACCACACTGCTTATTTATTACATTCCACCAGGTGCCCGCAGGCCCCTGGGTATGAGTCACCTGCTTACAGCAGATTCAACAGCCCTGGCACACAGCAGCCTTCCCAGGGAAAGGACGCGTTAGTCCCCCGTGCTTCCTTCGCTGCCAAGTCACACGCTGCAGAGAGGCAGCTTTGTGCACGTAAGCCGGGCGAGTTTCAGCTCTCTCCAGCTCCACCAGAAGAGCTGCCAAATGTGTCAGCGTACAAGAGCTCAGCAGAGAGATTAAGGTTACAGGTAAGTCACAGGACCGGCTCTGTCGGCTTGTGCTGTAGCGAACCTCAGTTCTTCCTCCCTGCAGCACACTGTCTAAATAAGCTCCTGGAGAGGATGAAGCCGGCCATTCTTCAGGCACGTATTACACCACACTTCAGAGTGTGATAAATAAGCAGAGAGACTGGCAGGCACTTGGGGGATAGCAGGCTTCATTCACACGGCAGGATTAGATGGTACAGTACATTATCTGCTTTGCAGCTGGGAAGACTCTCTTAAAATAGGTCTGACTATTAGAACAAATATAAAAAACCAGAACCGCTGAGAGCATCCTCCTCACATCAGCTTCTGCTCCACTTGCTCTCAAGCCTGTATCCCGGCGGTGCGAAACACTGCTCCAAGAAATCCACAACTGCAGCCTCCGATTCACATTACTGTTCCCAACGCAACATCACCTGGCACGTCACAGGCTTTGGCTTCCACAGGCAAAGATCAGCCAAAGGAGCAGTCTACAAAAGCAACTCCTCAGCCACATCAACAAATGAAAAACAGCTCTGAAAATGTAGCCGAAAGAGAGCCTTCATATCTACAATGTTTACAAATGAAGCCACTTCAAAAAGGGAAGGACAACAAGGGCCCACTTGAACTGGCAAGTGCTGTGCCCCCCACTGACACCGAGCACGTTACTTTGATGGGCATCTCATCTGCATTATTACGCTGTGTAATTCTCCAGCCATTTGTTCAAAAGCCTTTCAGACATCATCTGTGAGCCGTATCATTAAAACGGGGTCACCTTTGCGAGGGAAGCCTCGGGGTCAGAAACTTGCATACAGCACAGATCAGGGGAGAGGTCTTGTCTGAGGATTTCACGTGAAGAGCTGCTATCAAAAGACATCCTGCATTTTCATTCACAAAACACCGATCAGCCCAGGACCGTCAAGCTCCTCTCCAATGCATTCAGAACAGAGGAGATATTTGGGTCACATTTCTCTTCCGCTTGTTTGCGGTTTGTGAGGGAAGATTCACTATTCAAACCAGGCACCTGTTTTGACAAAGACTGGAGTACATGTGTCACTCTGGTTTTAAAAACAGCTTTTGTACGCACAGGCTCCCTCCAGTCCCTCCCCTTCTCCCACCAGACTCCCGGTGCTTCCAGAACATGAGGAAAGCTGTCAGAGTGAAGGAAAGCAAGGTCACTTGTAGGAAGAGCACTACAATTCCTCTCCAACATGTGTACCAGAATTACTCAGTATCAAACTGCACATTCATCCCATACAGCTTAGCATAATGGCTTTTTTTCTTGGGGTCCTCATCCTTCCTCCAGCCTGCAGAGCAGGTTCCATACAGTTCTGACCCTCCTTTTCTTCCTCTACCTTACCTCTGAGTAATCTCATTCGAACACACAAATTCAACAATCACCGCGGATGACTCACAGATCTACTTTTGTGCACGATTTTTTTTTCACATTAATAGCTAACTTGGTTCTATGGTGTTGCCTTGCAGAACTTTAACCATCAATTTTAGCTGAAGACAGCTAAAACAGAGCTCTCAACCTTCCGTTTCAAGGCTTCCTCATTACAAACACACACCACTCCTCCGCTTGTGCTTGGGCAGAACTGTTAACCTCCTAAAAAACCTTATTCACTGTCATTCCGAGAACTCTTTTGCCATGATGCACGTAGCACTTCAGTGTTTGTTTAGGTAACATGCTCAGTTAGATAATATTTCAGTAACATGTGCCAAGATCACCGCTTACGAGTACAAGCCAACAGAAAGTCCATGTTTCTTGTACTCGCCTGACAGTCCGTGCCAGCTGTCTCCCATCGGACACTGTGAACTCCCTGGGCTATTTTTTTTAGTGGGTGTTTGATAAAGCACTTAGCAAAATGAGGGGCTTAGTACATGATCTGTATGAGACACGAATAAATAATGAGACAATATAACTTTAAAAATAAACTAGGCAGCACACAGCAAGCAAGGGACTACTGAAGTACATCTTGAGGGTAATGTTCACCTTCTAAACTCAATTTCCAATAGAGTTGTACCCTAATTTCTGAATAGAGACTCGCCAAGAATACACTCCAGAAACCATGCCTAATTTCTACAGACTAGAAGAAACCAGACATTTTCATTTTTGGTACACAGATGTGGATTGTACTGACTACATATTCCTGAACAGACGGATGGGCCTCCATTTAATTCAGTGTTAACCTGTTGCCAGCTCACCCTACAACTGTCAGGAGAAAAGAAAACAACCAAGCCAGAACTGCTGTTCTGTGTTACTACTGTCCTTTTCTGTCGAGATCATCTACTATACAGATACAGCTGTAAACAGCTATGGTCATCCAAGTACATGTACGTGCTTGGCCAAGGTGCCTCAGTTAGTGCCTGTGCAAAGTCCCAGGGAACTGCACACATGTATTTAAGGTGATTTCTGGTATTTACGTAGCATTATGTGTTTCAAGGGTGTTCCTCTAATAACCAGATTTCTGTCTGTCTGGTTATTTAGGACCTACTCAAAGCTCATTCCTCTCCTTCAGAAACTTTATGGCACCCCTGCTGAAGCAGAGAGGTCTCCGTACAGCAGGACCACTCTACCTTGTCTGTACCGTGCTGTGCTCCTGCTTACAGTTTCTCCTCCTTCTGCAGCAAGGGCAGAGATCCAGAATCATAGATCATCTTGCGTGCCGTATGAAGGAACATCTGCCCTTCGCTGAAAGCATTTTTACAAGTCCCAGCTTCTCCCCTTGAAAAGGGAGGGTGGACTCCAGAGCAGTCTCCAGAAGGCAGCCTTGCTGCTGAACTGCAGGACGTGCTCTACTTTAGCAGGGCTGCATCAACATTTCACTGCAAACATTCAGTAAAAAAACCAAGCAGTTTTAACCCCCAAGGGCTGGAGAAAGGGGGATGCTTTTAGTGCAGGACGGCTTTTAATTTTTCATATGAAGAGTGTGACGAGACAACGAGTGTCACAGTTACAGTCAAGGGAAAAGGCGGCTCTGTCCCACGAAACAGCAGACTGATACAAACCCTCCCTGACGGGCAGGTAGTTAGTTATTCCTTACCCTCCTCTGCAATAATAAGATTTAGCAACAGAAACATTGCAAGTTGGGTCAGCGCTGCAGGCTCTGACAGAGTTATGACTAACAATAGCCAAAGGATCTTTCTTTTTGGCACCTGTGTGAAAGTATCTGAAAAAAGGGCCGACTCCAGATGCAGGACAGCCAGAAACCATCCAGAAGCGTGGCATCAAACCAGGGCTTGTTTGCAAAGCTTCTCTCTCTCAGTTAAGATAGGGATCCCGTAGCCAGGCAGACAACGTGAGAATAAGTCAAAGGATGGGAGAATTGATACATTATATTGCTTATGTCCCTCTGGGACAACTCAACTTTAAACTTCAACAGGCGTTAAACCTGTCTTAGACGGAATACAGCAAGTGTTCAACAACACTTAACAGCCAGCTGGACCTAAATGTTACCCTCTACAGACAGCAGTGCCCTTGCTGCCAATTTGTTTTCTTTTGGTTCCCTAGTACTGCAAATAATTCTTCTCCAATTGCCAGTGGGAAAACATACTCCCAAACTGAAGCCATTTACTACAGTAAGAGTCTTTGGGGGTGCTGCCCTCTGCCAGCCATGATCTCCAATGCACATTTTCTGTTGATTTTATTAGCAGGTGGATGCTCACGTGGCCGTTGGTGCAAATTCACTCTGGATGTGACACTACGCTCCCTTCTGACTCAGGATCTTCAGTACAGTCACAAAATCCGTTGGCTCCAGGGTTTTAGAATTTACTAGATTCAGCCCCAAACCCTTAAAAGCCTATATAAATGTCTAGATTTCAAGAGGGTTATCTCCACAACCTAGTCACAGCACATACTCAGAGATCTGTCCTAAGCCAAACGACTTCCTTAGGCACCAGCAGCTCTGGTGTAGTCCTGTCTAACTCTCCAGGGACATGAGGACAGACACGCTACACTCCCTTCAGAAACAGGGACTAACGTGGGTTCAGACCAGTGCTTGAGGAGATTCGTAAGGGTTCTGCAGGAAAGCCTGGGTCACCATGAAGCACGTACGGGGCACACAACTTCCACAAACCCTGTGCTGAACAGCAGCCGCTGCTTTTCCTCTGTACTCAGTGCAGCAGCTGGTGAAGGGGAGAAAGAACAGAGAAAGGACCCACTTCAAGTGAGCGATACGATGACCTCTGAAACCAGAGCAAGGCCAGCCAAGGCCACGCTGGTGTCCACATAGGAAAAAACCATCCTGACTTCCAGGGCCACAGCCCCTTCGCTACACAGCGGCCCGAAACACAGTCATCACTTGTCATACCGACGGTCTTTTAGCAAGGACGCGACCAAGCTGTAGTTCTGGGCTTAGTCCTGAACAGGCTGCGAAGTGCAAGCTAGCCGTGTCCCAGGGAAGAGGAGAAGGAGACTTGTTTCAATGCAATTGTAACTCCTTCAGCAAGAAGAGAAGGCTGAAGAGGCATGGCAAGTTCAAGCAGGAAAAAGATGTACAGGCCAACAGCTTGGATCTCGAGGTGATAAGGGCCCAGCTGCCGAGAGGCAGAGGGAAATACTGACCGTCCATTTCTACCAGCAGCTGGTTTAAGGTCTGCTCCTCCTCAGCATTGGCAAAACCAGATATATTGGTTGAGCGCTTCTTGCCCACAGCATCAATTTCGTCGATGTACACGATGCAGGGTGCACGAGCCTGGGCTTCTCTGAAGAGGCTCCGAACTCTGGCAGCTCCAAGACCTATAGGGGAAGGGAAGAAGAAATAAGCCTCGTAGCTAAAATTGTTAGCAAAACTGGAGAGCAGCATTACTGGCCCCCAACGAGACACTTGACAGTGGACAAACTCTCAGTATATGACAGTCCCTCTCTCAAACTCCCAGCACAAAGAAATAGCCACAGAACTCATATGTTTAGCCCTTAGGCACAGCTCCTGCTGGAGTGTGCTGGCTTTTAACCGAGCTCCCAAAACTGCAGGGACTCCTACAGCTGCTGTAAGAAGAGCTCTGCTCCCAGCTCCTAACATGAACTCCTGATCCTTCCACAGGTCAGAAGCAGAAATATTCAGCATTTTCCTGCACACTGACTCATGTCGGGTCTCAAGAGATCTAGGAGGAAGAAAAGGAGAAAGCTGGAAATCCCAAGGCACAAAGAGGCCATACTTTCCCCATCAGCAGGGAGCAGGAGAAAATCCATCAGCATTCCCACACGAGGAAGGAAGCCTCAGTCAGTGGCTTTAATAATAGGTGCAGGGAAGTCAGAGATAACTCCCTCAGGTGAAGAACCATGGCTGCACACTGTCCGAAAGAAACAACTAGCAATTCAGAGGGCATGCATTTTACGTACTACATAATTAAGTACTCTCTGTCGCTGAAAACCTGTTATATTTTCAGTAGAACTATCCAACTTATCCTCCTCATGCAAAGATAGGCTAAAACTCTGTCCTTTGCAAAAGGCCCAGCCAGCACCCTCCAACTCCACAACAGACCAAGTAACCTCCACACCCTTCCTCCGGAGAAGCTCACCTCCTATCACCTCCACGAACTCAGAGCCCGCCATGGCCAAAAACGGCACCTGTGCTTCTGTAGCCACGGCCTTCGCCAGCAACGTCTTCCCACAGCCTGGCGGTCCAAGTAACAAGGCACCCTTGGGCACTTTAGCCCCAAGCTGAAGGTAGCGATCAGGACTCTGCAAGAACAACACAACTGTCGGGCCCACGGCTCACGTGAAGCATCTGCACAAGAACATGGCTGCCCAGAGCTTCCCGATACTGTTTTCAGCCTGAGCAACTCTGAGCTGCTAATGGGAGCAGCTACATCTGCATTCCTGTTACGGAACTGGAAACAGAGAGATGGAGTCACGCTGATCACAGCATAAAAAGCTGTCAGTTTATTTAAACAGAGGCTGCTCAGTATCACGAAGGATGAAGAGAAGAATATACCCCCTTCCCAGGTCAGCCACCTATCCCAGACGACAGGAAGAAAGCACTTATTTTGTTCTACTTTTATATACCTTTAAATAGTCCACAAATTCTTTGACTTCCATTTTCGCCTCATGCATTCCAGCTACATCCTTGAAGCCGATCCCTTTTCCAGACTTCCCGTCCACAATGGTGAAACGAGCCATTTTCAACTGGTTCTGTGGAAAGTAGCACAAGTACTGACGACAGGCTCTGACTCTGGACAAGGCAACAGCCTGGAAAGGCTGTTTGCTGTACTTTCGGAGACAGCACAGCACAGGTATAACCTGCCCCTAAAAACAGACTGAAATGCCCACCAGCGTATTGGTGTTTTACTAACTTTTTCCTTTGGAAACACATTACAGCTGGATTGTGGACTCAAACGTTATTTATCCACGTTTTGTTGGGTAGAGCCAGAATAAACCTGCAGGATTAGTCCCAACACAATCCAGCATAAACTCCATGTAGACCAGGCAGCGATACTGATTAAAACCATGCAGAATGCCCAAAACCTTATTTGGGATCTTCTCCCTGATTTCTAAACTCACTGATCCTTAATACACATGGGATAGGTATAATTTTGAGGAATCTGTATTGATGGTAAGTAACTGTCAGTGGTAAATAATTACCAATACTCTTGTAAATGCGTATAAACAGACACTTTGCACCATTGTCTACTGCAACACAAGGCAGGACAGAACTATAGGTTCTCAAATTTAATAGACACCACATTTCAGTCTCCTGGTGCGTGTTAAGCCACAGTGACAGTCAAAACAAGAATGTAGTTAAATGCCCTACTTGTAACTGCTCATTATGTTCTACTGAAAACAGCTACTCCGGATTTTTTTTTTTCTTTGAGAAGAAAGTTTACAGCTTCTCAGGCCTCAGAAACATCAGCTTATCCAAACGAAGAGTTAAACATGCAGGGCCTAGCTGTCCCCACTTATGCAAGGACAGAATCCAGTCCTCAAGGCCCTCATTACTCAACACTTCTTTAAAATATTCTTCTCCTCTGAGCAGCTGCATCCCTTTGTGTGAAGAGAATCCCAAAGCCAAAAGAGAACTGCAGAGGAGACTGAGTGAGAAATCTAACAAGGGACTGAATTCACCGTATTTTCACCCTCAAATCCCTGCAGTCAATGGCAGTGCACCCCGGGCTGATTTCTACAGAGTTTCATCAGCTGATCCAGGCAAGGGTGGAAGAGGGGAGGGGGAGATTTGACTGATGTTGCAAGTGAGGCATGTGGCATGAGCGGAACAGGCCAACACATAATGAAATCCAGAATCTGAACATATTTTATAAATTGAGAACTTATTTTGCAGAAAGCAGCAATTCCTACTTCTGGCTGTATAGGAGGCATATTGGCAGGACCCAGTGAAAAACACCATCTGCAGCTGCAACTCATTAACAGGCTTTGAAAATAGCAGAGCAAACTGGACTGCAAATTCACTGAGCTCAGCCCTTCCTACCACCGGGGAAAGAAAGCGCCTCAGCTAAGGCCAGTTACTGTACAATCTAGTCAGATGATCAGGACGGGAAAAGATGCAAGATGTGTCAAGACTGGAGAGTCCTTGGCATCATTAGTTCTCATTCTGCATTGACTTTGTTGGGGAAAGGGGAGGAGATGAGGCCGGCAGAAGACAAGACTACCCACAGGCTGCAAAACAACATCAAGATCCAGGATACTCACAAAGGCGTTGAATCCTCCTACCCGGCTCGCAACCCTAATAAGGCGGAAGATGCTCCACAACATGGACACGGCCACAAGCGTCACTATCAGGGAAATGATATCACTAAAAGGACAAAAGCAAGACAGGTACAAATTCAGGTGTTCGGCCACAACTTGGTAAATATTACTCAACATAACTATTTTCAGTATTTTGAAGGTCCTGATGTTTAGGCTACAAGTGCAGCAATGAGCAGACGTGACTAAGAAAACGGAACCTTTACAGGTTTTTAGATATATAAAACAAAAACTCCAACAATTACATAACCTAAAAAGTTAAACAGAGGACAGCGGCAAATACTGCTTGCAGCTGTGGAAGAAATTCGACCTCGCCATCCCCTTCAGAGGCATTCCTACTTATAAAACAAATAGGACCTTCAGGCAGTCAAATTGCACTCAGAGAAGAACCCAGTGGGGCTGGCAGCCCATCCAAAGGGAGCTCACTGCAGAAGATCTGCGTCCGGCAACACCAGGGAGACTCCACCTCCCCTAATCCTGGCAGAAATCCCAGCGTGGGTCTCCCGTTAAGAGGCTGCTCCACCTAGCCTGGTTGGCCCCCCCGGTCAGGTCTCTCAGAAGTCCTTTGTGTCAGAAGCGCTACAGCAACCAACATCGTCGATTTTTGGGATCTTTTGCAATACCAATTGCATTAGGAGGGAGACGTGGAGCAGAGAGGACACTGCAGGTCTAACACAGTTACAAGACAAACACGCTGAGCACAAATATCCTGTCAGGTCTAAGAAAAGGATGCTTTCAATAGGAGGAAAAATGATCGTATGTCAGATGACAGGTTGAGATTTGCGGGATCCTGTTCTGCTTCACATGCCTGTGAAATCATCTGGTCTCGCCACACTTCTGCGTCTTATCTTTAAATTAGGAATGTGTGTTCCATCTCTCACAGAGGGATGATTTACTGAAGCAAGGGGAGCAGCATGTGCTATGTACCCAGCTGAATTTGTTTCTTCTCGGTGAGAGAACCTAGGCAACACTGGAAACTGAAAGTCACCTTCAATTTGTCAACTATGCAAACAAGATTAATTCTGAAACACATCAAGCGCCCACATCCCAGAGTAAACTGAATCCAAGCTGCAAGTGCTCTGCACCTGACAGGTTCAAACACCAGACCGAGACTCTGAATTCTCCAGACATTCATCAAGTCTCCTGAGAGACTTCAGACCCTATAATATCTCTTAAAAAAAAAAAAAATTATCTCTTTTCAGGGGCAGGGGAAGCAGCTTGTGTTGGTGGCTGACTAACTGTTCAGTCTACTCTTCCTGTTATACACAAGTTTGAAAAAATTGGCAAGTTCTGAATTTCAACTAAAGGTCTCGTACTGCATGATCAATTAAAAAGGTTTATCTTCATAGAAACCATGTATTAAAAATGTGCAAATGTTGTTCAGATGACAAGTAACCAGACAAAAATCCAGTCCAGGTATCCATTCCTATATGAACACGACATTTGCTTCACTTTTTGGTGAGGTGTCTGGGAGGAAGAGTTACACACACTGGCCATCCCCATCTCCAGGGGGAAGGCCACTGTGCTCCAAACCCTGTGAGCCACCAAAAGCAGATGACGCGCTCTGCGTGGTGCACAAGTAGGTGACCAGGCCACCCCGGCAGGTAACTGTACCGGCATGATGCCATCTTTCCTGGTTGATAGGGACTGGGATTTCTTCACTTAGCAGACAGGACTTCTGCACTACGTCTCCCTGTTAGCACTTTAGAATAAGCAAGTAGTTGAGAGCTCTTCAAATGCTGGAGTTTCTCCCCACGCTTATGGAAAGCCTCTTTCTACACCAGCGTAACGGCCATCAGTGATGGAGGCGGACTTGTTTAAGCCCAGCGAGTGAGCTTCGCAGGTCTGGTCTGTACTCTGGACCCCATAAATCCTGTTTTGCAAAAAACAAGCTGCCGGTCTTCACAGAAGGGCAAATAAGCCACCTCAGCAGCAAACGACCACAAAGCATTACTACATCGTATGAAAGCACGGAATAAAATCTAGCCAGTGCTCTGTAGCCTTTTGACAGATCTTCCCTCTTCTTGCTCATTATAGCTGATTTCAGAATCATAGAATCAAAAGCTTTGAGCATTGTTTTGCTTTTTAAGCAAAGGATCTTGGTTTCAGGCAACAGAAAAGGGCTGTAAGTTTAACAGAAGTACTCCCCTTACTGAGATTTTGTATGCTAGCATCAGAGCTGCTCTGCTCAGTATGTGGCTCACAGCTGGAGCGAGCACCAGCACAGGCTGTCCTCTGATCTACAGCTGCTGGAGAAGCAGGCCAAAACTAGGTGTTTATCTTTACAGACTGAACAACCACCACAGGCCTTCCTCAAAGCATTTTAATGGGGGAAGGCTTACTGCAGCACCAGCATTCTCCACAGACCAGGGTGTAACATCACTTGTTGAGTCAGGATTTCTATCACGCTCTGCACTTGAATAATTGATTATAAGGACAAAAAGTGCTCAGCTGTGCAAGAATGCGCAGCAACTGACACAGACTTTCCTCAGACTTGCTGACACTGACCTGAAACGTTTTGGTCTGCTGCGTTCTGCAGTTCCAGACACCTCCTTGGGACCCTCACTTTTGAGACACAAAGGTACATCTAGAGCATGCCTATTTCTGAAAGATGGGGTAAGCGCTCCAAAACTGGGACCACTTTTTTGTTCTATATTTATAATAACAACATTTAGTTGAAAGGCACTTTCCTTTCCACGGGAGCAATGCTGTCACCAATATAAGATCAACAGTAAGCACAAATTTATATCATACTTTCCATAAAAGCCAGGATGTTTGTAGGAAACAGGGATTCTCTCTTTCTCATCAATATTCAGCTCATCCTCCACAGCTCTCAGCTTCTCTTCAAATTTGTCGATGTTTGCCACCCGCATTGTGTACAACAGGGTAACGTTCTGGGGACATGCAACCAAAAGCAGCATTTAAGTATTGTAGTACAAGGACAGAGCGACGAGCAGAACCACACAAGTCAGATAAAAGTTAGCCTTATGTTACATCCTTTGATACTGCATCAATGAACTCATGAGCAGATAACTGACGCTAGGGCTCCAAACGAACTTAGGAACGCCTCTAGTCTTTTCAGCACCTTACGAAAGCATAAAAGTCAAGAACTAAGTCTCAGCTCTCTAGAAACAAGGAGCTGCAACAACTTTGTAGGCAAGCTGAAGGACAGAGATAGTATTATAAACCCAGTTATACTGATACCTTGGGCTCAGACAACGTTTTGTACTATATATGGAAAACTACATCATTGGGAAGGAGGTGTCCTGTGCTCAGGTCAGACTTCTTGGATCTTGTTCCTGTATCTTTGTCAGAAGGGAATTTCATCCAGCAGTTTGCAAATGGATCATAAGTCACTGAACAAAACGGGATGTATCCAAGAAAGTATTTTAATCTCTCAAGCCAGTTTGTAATGATTCTCAGTGGCAACTCCTGGAAGTAAGCACGTGATCAAACTTTGCTTTGTTTCCATTTTGAAAGATTTAGGAAGGAAGTCTGATGGAATTTGACTGAAACTAAAATCCAAATAGGAGAAAATTTTTGAAACAAGATCTAGTAATAAGAGTTTATAATCTTTTAGACACCTTCTCACATATCAGACTGAGCCGGTAAGAAAAAACTATTGAACTTTTCCAGCTTTTTAGACACACGTAAGATTTTCTTCCAGGCCATTATTAATTATTTTTACAATTTAAAATAAAAGCCTTAGTTTCCAGGTTGATATGAGTAACAGAAGTCCCCTGAACTTCAAATACAAGAAATAGAAAAATTAACAAAGAGCAAATTCACCAGCTAGAATTTTACCAAATGTATATTCATTAATTCAGTTCTTTTCAACAGTATAATCTAAGATCATTCAATTCCAATCGTAGAAAGCCACTCACAACTTGTCCATGTGGAGTTCCTCCTGGGTGCAGGTAAATTTCCACAATATCGCTCTCCGGCACCACTTCGATCCTCTGGACCTCCCCCTTTGCCAGCATCTCATTCACAAAGTAGTTCCAGGAAATGTTGGTCCCTTCTCTGTTCTCGCTGACCGTGAATCGAAACATCAGCACTATGAAAGTTATGATGAGGAGTGCCCGTAAGCGTTCAAGATGCATCTGATTTTCCCTCTTCCTGCGTTTCTCCTCCTCTTTAGAAAAAAAAAAGATATTGGAGAAGACAGACATGAGCGTGCAATTGCGGAGCTTTCTGACCCAAAGAAGGGACAATTAAGTGACAAAGATCAACACAACAATACTTTTCGGGGTTTTTTTTGTTACACGTTTGGTTTCTCCTGAAGGACTAGACTCAGAATCAGTATCTAACTTGCACCGCACAGGCAATTTTCTGGCTTGGCTCACAAAGGAGGTTGTGCGACTTGCCCAAGATTACGCAAGCGAGTCAGTTTTTTGGATTGCACGACATTCCCAGGCCTTTCTGGCTTCTAGACTGTCAGACCACAGGGCCTCAGCTGTACACACGGAACAGCACCAGGTCAAAAGCCTGGTTATGAAAGCACAAGCGCTCAGATGTAAACTTAACAGTTGCCTGGAAGGAAGGAGGCAAATTTTGCATCCTGCTAGCCAGCAAAAAATCTGCTTGCATCACATTGCTGCGGCTATATTCAGCTGTTCCCCAGTGCCCCAAAAGCCACGTAGCGAGGCACTGTGTACACAGAGACGATGGAAGATCACCTCTTTCGCTTTAATTGTTGCTTCAGTAAGAGGAAGAATTGAAGCATCAGCGAGCCAAAGAAAGGCCCTCACTTCCAGAACTTATTGATCGTGTACAAAGACAGACAGCAATCTCAGACATATTTTGAAGAGCTCTGATCAGCATTTCCTCTTTTAAGGCAGTCTAATCCTGGTCCAGGAGACTTCGGATGGTCATAGTCCGCTGGACCCATTACAATCCCACCAAATGTCATTCTCTTCTAAAACGAGAGGCTCTCTCACTTGCCTGGCCTAATATGGATACAGGGCAAATAAAGCCATCGGGCCCCTGTTGCTAAAAATCAAACTCAAGTATGACTGTAGCCCATTTCTACAGAACATGCTTCTACGCTGCCTAGTCCTCAGCTTGTTGCCAACATACCCAACAGAAAATATTAGGAGTGAGTAAAACCAGTCATAGTGTCACTGGTAAATCACATAGCACAGTATTATAAAAGCTAATTGCTTCCTGGTGAGCTCCTGATCTGCTGGCGTCCTGTATAACAACATTTCCACTACCTACAAAAAACACCCGCGTTTGCAGTAAATCTGAAATAGCGGAGGAGACATGACATGCAGCCTACCTATGCATATCGATACACTGCAAATCAATCTTACTATCTTAACAAAATTGCACAGATTTTCCGCCATGCTACACAACTAACCTCATGTTTAAAAAGGTCTGATAACTTGTCCCCGTTAAGGATCTGTATCAGAGGGATTCCCACGCTAGTTGTGCTTTCCCCCACCTTTACTGTACTGGTGACATACTGAAGCGATGACATGAGAAAAAGGGATGGTTTACTTCAAGTATTTGCCACCAAACCTTTTTTTCAGACTCCCAACATTTTTTGCACTGCGTAGGCAAATTTAAAATTCTGTGGTCTGCAAAGGACTGCCACAGCACAGTTCAATGTCAGCTGCTAGCTAGCGTTTGAGTTGTTAAGATGACAACAAATATCTCCTCCTCTTTCCAGTCGTATGTGGATGTTCTCCGTATATAATTTAGCACTTGTTCTTGATATACAATTTAACATCAACAGCAACATGGCATATATAAATACTACTCTACACCCAGATATAAATTAATTCTGCGCCACTGGACTGCTAGTGCATCTGCCTGCTGCAGCTCAGATTAGATTTATTTGCAAATTCATAACAAATGTTCTGACACTAGCATTTATCACTAGCCACCAATTAGACCCTACGCACACTGCAACAAAACCAAGGGACAAACATATGACCCAGTCAGATGCTAAAAAAAGTACTCTGTCCTTCAGATACGCAGCATCATTTTTCACTCGTTTCCTAGCTCTGCTCCACATTTAACAGGAAAGGCTTGTTCCTAAATAGAAACAATGCAGCTTTTCAGATAAGGTCATAATTTCAAAAGACGGTGACAAGCTCAGACGCTGCGTCCAGCCCATCCACTTTGTTCTTCAATGCCATCTCCTCACTTCTGCGTTATCTGCTAGATCCAGCTTTATTAGAACAAAGCAATTCATCACAAAGCTGCAGGATGACATCCACTATAGTCTTATTAAAGAAAATTAAAATATAGTACATTAGAGGCCTTAGTCTGGGCAATATCCTGAAAAGCTGTGCAAGCTTAAATAAAAAAAATTCTATAGAGAAAAGAAATGACTCTAGAAAAGTGAGTACCGACAGAAAGAAAGTCCATCTATTGCTATGCAAGTTCCTTGGAGGCGCCAGAGTCAACTATTGCTAAAGCACTTTTCTGTATTAAATTTCAGACAAAGTGAGGAGATGTAGATTATGTTCTGAAGCACACGGAACTGAGGATATTATCACAAAAAGATCACCACAGGGTAGAAACTGGCCATTAGATACCTCGACACAAACAACTGCTCCAGTTTCTAGGAATTAGGCTTGTCTAGGACCTTTAACCTACAGCTGAATAATTTCAGGGAAAAAAAAAAAAAACAAACCATTTCTAGAAAGCTAGAAGTCAACACAAAGCTTTCCTCTACGCTGCATTTAATTAAGGACAAAATCGATCTATTTCTAAGCTTATGTAAAGCATGACTGTCTTTACAGTATAACATTCATATTGCACCATAAGCTACCCCACAATATTCAGTAAATGAGAACCAGGAACTGGATGTGACACTCGCAAGCAACAGCTGTGGGAATACTTCCAGCTTTTTAGTCTCAAAAAGCCTCCATGAAGCAATGATTTGCCATTAACCCCAAATCTGAACTCTCCGATTAAAATCTTGCAAGGGCTGCAGTGACAGTTTGAAGAGTTCTTTTTAATAATTACTGCAGAGACGAATATTTCCCTGGAGACACGGGGTAGTATTCCACCTCCCAAAGTCAAGCTATCCATTAATCACAGGAGAAAAGAGGCCATCGAACACAGCATGTTACTGTTTACTAATTTTAACAGCTACAATCCTTCTTCAAGGCACTGTGCTCACAGTGACCCTGCGTGGTCTTGCAAACACCGAGGGCCCCAACCTCTACGCTCCGACGTCCTTAACGAGGACTCCGTGATACCTGCACTCGCACCCCCTTGAAGACTTCAGCCCAGTCAAATGGATCAAACAGGCAAAGCCGCTGCTCTTGCCCTAAAGAGATTGCACGCAATGACACAAGTCAGGCTAAAAGTCACCAGCAGCTGACCGCTTTTACTTCAGAAGTTAGACCAAGAGGATTCGACCATTGTGTTTAAGCACAACAAAGGGAAAGCCAAACTATTACGTTATCTGATGACACCTAGGTAAAAGTTTATCATATAATTTACAAAATTATATTACAATCTGTGTGACTTAAACATGCTGCTAAGTACCTTCCAACTCACAGTACAAAGGTCTGGAGCCTGCCATCTACAGAAGGTTTTTCCCTCACTCGAGGGTCCAGGAAGCAAGCAGCGCAACAGTCAGCCACATAAACTCTCTTAAGACATCACCAGCCTCTGCAAGCATCAACTAATGTCATAAAATGAAGAAAATGATCAGGTCTTTGTTATGCTTCTGTAAGCATTACTGACAAGAGAGAGGAATGAGACCTTCACCTGGGCCGCTTCTGACATCTTGAACTGCCCCACCAGGCCCGTAGATACAGGACATGCCATCAGCTGTGGGACGTCGCAGCTAAAAATCGACATCACAGAGTCTGAAAACATGCCTCATCCAGAGCCTAGAAAATCTCTGCATGCACTTCAGTTCTTGGGAGGCCGGAGGGAAAGAGCATGTACTCACGAATGAGCAAAGAATTTTCTTTACAGCAGTGGAAGAGTCAAATTACACTTTTTACATGAAATGCAGCTGTTGTCAATCTACAAATAGCAGAAAGTTGACAACAATACCAAGACTTGAAGGGCCACCCACAAATCCACTCGTATTTGAAAAATGTTTGGTGAAAATCTACTGGTAGAAGATAACAGTGCCTCCCACAAGGATCATAACGCTGCCTGTCAGAAGCTACTCAAGGTTTTTGTCTAGTACACAAGTTATTTCCCTGCACCTCCACCCCCTATTAGTGTCATTAAATTCCTCACCCCCTTAAGCTTAATGTACAGAGAGGGCACTCCTCGACTGCTCAACATCATCTGGCACACCACGTAGATCCCTAGGTTCCAGAACACATTTAGCCAGATAAAACTCATTTTCAAAAAGTCCTGTACTGCGGGATGCCTGGGGCTTAGGCAGTATGAGACATGCGGAAAACAGCATCTAGGAAGACTGATTTAAAAAAAAAAGAAAAATTCTGAGCAAGCGCCATTAGTAACACAGCTGAGAACTCTTTAAGGAATCTATTTTTAACTTTGAGCTCTGTAAATCACTAGAAGTAGAGACACATCCACAATGAAGGTAAACAAAATAAGAAAAAAACCAGAATCCAGCTTAAACTTGCATTAACTAAATTCAGTTCTTTATTAAGTCAAAGTGCTCTACAACAAAACCTCCAAATCAAAACTCAGTAAATGCTACCATTCCCCTTTGTAAAGCAGCAAAACTAAGGCAAACATCAATGAAATTATTTGTACGGGATGCAATGCAGCACAGAAAGAGAATCAGTTTCATGATCTGTCTTAAGCCTTAGTATTCCATCATCTGTGACAAAATACCCCTTCAAACTTGTTATTAGCCATGGGCTTGTAGAGGTGGAAGGTTACAGGTACAGCTTTACAGTGCCCAGAGCCAGAAGCATTAAGGTTGATCTTCCACGCTGGCCACCCTTACTCCTCACACACGCACGGTTTGTTTCATTAAATATCTTTTTGGCACATACATACCCTCGTCCTCCTGCGGAGATTTCTTTTTGAATCCTCCATTCTTCTGGTTACTCCCTTGAGAGCTTGAAGTAGTAAAATAGTAAGTGCTACCTGCAGGCAAGCAGAGTTAAGTAGTTACTACCAGAAGACCTCAGAGGACAGTGACAGAGGGGGACCAAGGATGGCAGAAATACACGTGAGCTCCGAACGCACAGAAAGCCGAGCTCCACGTCCACCCAAGTGCACAGCTTCGTTCCTGTGCCAAGGAAATGGGACAGCCTTGCCAGAGGGAGCAATGGGAGGGACAGACTCCTTCAGTTTCCTTCTATCTTTTTTGACAATCCAATCAAAATATGGCTTTGTTCAGAGATTGTTTTAATGGAGCAAAGAAAATTATCTGGAGAAATTCCTTCAGTGCTGAAACAGGTACACATTTCCCAAGGCATAAAACCAGAGTTAACACTGGTATGGTCAGTTAAGAACAGCCTCACACTAGGGGCTGTAAATGCTTATTAAAGGAAATACATGTGCTAGAGTTAAGTGCAGGTTTCTCAGTAAATGCTGTTAGGATACTCTAATAAAAGCCAAGAAAGTAAGGCTACGAACACCAAGACTCACGGTTGCTGCTACAAAACAATAAGCAAAGGCTTCTTCCACCAGGAAAACGCAAAAAGTTCAGAAGCGAGACAACTGACTTGAGGACAGCAGCTTCCATTTCCCGTGGTCTTTCATGAAGGCTCCAGAAAGAGG
Source organism: Nipponia nippon (assembly GCF_047370975.1). Lineage (NCBI taxonomy): Eukaryota > Metazoa > Chordata > Aves > Pelecaniformes > Threskiornithidae > Nipponia > Nipponia nippon. The sequence goes on along the minus strand of NW_028262391.1, from coordinate 52,803,866 downwards.
AGCAAGCCCAGAGACTGGACCGCTTGTCCACTGCTAGTTCTACTAGAGGATGCACTGCCATTTGAAAGGTTACGCATGTATTTTTATTTTAACTTAAAAAAATCCGAAAAAACTCTTAAAGGTAGAGCGGCCCAAGCTCACCAGGCCCACACTGGCCAGAATAGCTGCGACCAGTTTTGTTCAAATCTCAAAGGCATCAGCAAACTCGTCTTTCCAATCTGAAGAGGGTAGCAAGAATAATAATTGCCTTTGCTTTACCTTTCTGTGCTTTTGCTCTAAGAATTCAGATAACATTGTCTAACATACACTTTTAACTTGTTCCAATGCAAGGCTTTCAGCAAGGTCATATAATGTGATTTCTGACAAAGGTGAATGACATTTTCATCTTAGCCTTTGCTAATGAGGCAGAGAAAGATTCTCTACTTTAAAGTCTGCAGTTTTTAAATTAGCTTTTAGGTCTAATGACTCAAGTGCTTCCTTAATCACGCTGACCTCCTTGTGGAAAGGTGCCATTGCTCATCCCTGTCACCAACAAAACCATAGAACCCCTGTACAAGGCACGCAGCTCCCAAAGCCAAGAACAGAACAGCTTTATTTCAGGAACACAGGCAGCGAAGGTAAGGAAAAGTCAATACTCTTACTATGCAAGACCTTTTCCCCTCCTCTGCCTGTACAGTTGCTCTTCAGGACTCACCTAAGAGATTCCAAAGCCTGACTGGATCTCGAATTATGTGTTGTTTCACCAGGACTCCACTGAGACTTTGATGTGTAGGGGAAAGTGTTTGTGACAGAAGGCTCTGAGGAGGAAGATAAAGAAGAAAAAAAAAAAAAGACACCTATTGGAAAAGTATTGTGACTGCTTCACCTTTTTGCATGCTGTGAGGCTAAGATTTCTAAACGTGAAAACGTTCTAAGTTGCAGGGCCAGGAGCTGGGAGACCTGAATATTATTCCTGGTTGTGCTGTGGATTTGCCATGTGACTTTGAAGACGTCGTTTATAACCCAGTGCAAAGCAAGCACATGTATAAATAGAAACATACGCTCAAAACACTTGAAAACGTTATCTTTTTCCTCCCTGTAGCTCTGTTCTTCATTCTGAAGATATGTTGGAAGCCAGTTCTTAAAATGTAAAGATATGCTCCTACCACAGGAAACTTTAAGGACTACTGCTTTGTAACCCTGCCGCACGGCAGTGAGGACAACACAGCTCTTTCCCCGTGGTCATTCACTAGTAATCCTGCGGTTGCTATTCACATTTAAAGGCAACTTCACAACACTGGAACTAACGTTTACTAATACTCACTGAACGAGAGCCTTGCCCCTTCTCCAACGTGCGATTCCTGCCTCACCACCCCTCTACTGCACAGGCGCACATTTCTGCACGGCAAACCAGACGGGGACACCGACTAGGCTGGAATCCTTCACCCTTTTTTCCCGGTATGCTGGGCAGCAACATGGCTCCTTGTGCTGGCCCAAGAGGGTAACCTCTTAGGATCCATACTTTCTAGACCAGAACAGCTTAGACTCGTTTAAATTAATCACAGAAAAAAAATGGCATGATTCACAAAACCGTCCCACAATTGTTCTTCCTCCATCACCTACTTGGCCTGCCAGTGCTTCTTCACCGTGCCGAAGAAAAACACAAAACGGTCTTAAATCACGTCGGAGGCCTAGTTTAAACAAGACCCTTGCCTTCCGCATTAAGGGCTGTGCTGCGGAGCCCTGCAACATCAGCAGCACTGCAAGATGGGGCAAACACCTCTGTGGCGCGCATCCCCAGCGATGCAAAGAGCCAGCGCGACTGACGTTAGAAAAAAGCCTTTAACCGACGTTTTCTTGCTGACGCTAGCCTAGGCGTTCTCTCCAGGCGGCATTTCCCCAAGTTACGGTTACGCAGCACTAAACGACAGACCTCGGGGCTGGTCTAATCTGAGAAACCGCCCGAGGAAAGCCCTGTCTCGAAGCAAGCGCCCATTTAAACACAGTAAGGGTTGGCCCCGGTCCCCCCGCGCCGTTCGCCGCCTCCTCCGGTGCTCCCGGCCCCGCAGGCAGAGCACCCCGCCGGGCCGGGCTCGCCGCGGGGGGACGCCGCCTGCCGCGGGGAGCAGCGGGGTCGGTCAGCGCCCGGGGACGCCGCTGAGGAGGCGAGGGGCTCCGTCGGGCGGCGGTACCGAGGTGCCCCAGCACGGTGAGACCGGCAGCCCCCCGCGGTGGAGGCGAGGCCCCGCCCCGAGGCCGCCCCGTTACCTGCAGGCCGCGTCCCGCGCCGAGCGGACCGCCGCCGGGCCGCGGGCGAGCCCGGGCCCAGGCCGGGGCGGGCGGCGGGGCAGGCCGCCGCCAGCAGCTGCAGCGCCCCCGGAGCGACGACAGCCGCAGCAGCAGCGCCATGACCCGCCGGCCGTCCCGCTCCGCCTGGAGGCCTCCGGGGGGCGGCGGCGGCAGCGAGCGAGCGCCGAGGGGCCGCTGAGGGGAGGGCCGCCGCGGCGGGAGCCGGAGGCCTCAGCGGGGACGGAAGTGCCCGGCGAAGAGCGGGCGGCCATCTTGGAAAGGGGCCGGCGGCGGCGGGGCTGCCATACCTCAAGATGGCGGGCGCAAACCGTCGGCGGCAGGGCGGGGCCAACGGGCGCCCCTTGGCCACTCCCCCGGCTGCAGCCGCGCGAGGGCTGCTGGGACGGCCCGCGCCGTTACCGCGGCAACGGGGAATCCCGCGGCCCGGCCCCCGGCCCGCCCAGCCGAGACCCCGCGGCCCGGCCCGGCCCGGCCCGGCCCACGGCTCTGCCTCGGCCGGGCCCCCACAGCCCGGCCAGCCGACTCCAAGGCGGGCTGCCTTCTGCAGAGGAGCCCCAGGCCAAGGTCTGCCTGGCCAAGCCCCTGGAGCAGACGGTTCCCCCAGCCCAGTCAGGCCCCCGCAGCCGGGCCTTGCGCAGGCAGGTCCCCCAGCCCAGCCGTGGCCAGGCCCCCCCCGCAAATAGATTCAGGCAGGAGAACAAACACCTGGGAGGAGCAGGCAGGTTGCTGCAGGCACAGGAGAGAGGCTGCGGCCACCCGCCATCGCTGTGGAGCACGGCTGGCAGGGAGGCCTGGCGCTAGGGAAGCTGGCGGTGCAGTCCGATGGCGTGAGCACACAACTAGCCCCGCTCTGGCATTCTTACCACTCCTAATGTCATATCCCACATAAGCGTTACGGCTGGGAAAAGAAGGAAGAAACAACCTCTGCAATCTTACGTTCGACAGAGAGGAAAGGGACCAGCTCCCTCCCTTTGCAGCTGCTGCTGAGGAAGACTCCCCTTCCGATAGCTCGAGGTATGAATTAGCCCTGATAGAAAACAGCATTTAGTATCTGCGGCTGAGCACGATGGATTAACAAGTACGCTCAGAAGCAAAATGACTGAACAAACATATATACATTTATATGTTTGCTGGTTGTCAGGCAGGTTAGCCGCCTCCTGGGATCTATCTTCTGTGCAAAAGCCATTACAGTGTGTTTGACAACTCACAGTAGCCAAGCTACAACGCAACCGATAGCCTGCATTTAAAATTGTTCTGTGGGTGCACGTGCGGGCTTGTCACAGTGCTGGAAACCGCCGCTCAAGCATTACACTGGGGCGTGCCAAGGTTATGGGTAGTGTTAAGTTCCCTACGTACAGGTATCACAAAGGTCATGGTATTTTAAGTCCCTGATCCTAAATCTTGTGTAATCTCTTCCTATTTTGCGCTACTTGTGCACGGCAGAGTGGGTGGGCTCGATGTGCTCTGCTGAGTATTTCTTTGGGGCAGGAAGGCATTTCTGAGCAAACATCACCTCCCTCCTGCCACAGTGACACCCTTCTTGCTCTACTGAAATGAATACTCTGTTTGCCAGGCCTGCAGGTCTAATCTCTCCTGCCTGCTTTCTTTGATGTGCCTTCAAGAAGTCCTGTTTCTTTCTCCTCCCCTGTCTTGCTGACCAGGATGGTTTCTGCAGCTTTCTCTCCCTCCCTCCTGTCCATGTTTCTCCCCTCAGGTGGCTCCAGGACAACTTTTAGGTATCATCGCTGCTGTTAGTTCTCCTAGCTTACCTGTCCTAAAGTATCTCAGGCATTCTTGAACGGGAGGTTGCAGGGCTACATAAAATAATAATAATAATCTCCCTTCCCAGCAGGTCTGAATTAGCATCCTCTTTCTAGAAGAGTCTCTTAGGATGTTAATTGTCATCTGCCCCCTGGGATGTGTCTAAGTAAACCTTCTACCAGCAAGGTCTATTAGCATGTTAATGTCCTCCTCACTCCTGGAAGTCTCTTTGTATCACTGGCTTAATCGTCAAACAGCTTAATTTACAGACACAAAATTAAACTGGTTGCAATTAATCCATATTGGCTGGTCATAGCTCGCAGTGGGGATGTGACAGCTGACTGCGGAGACACCAGCGGCTCCTCCACCCCACGGATCCCACCCGGCATGGCCGGAGAGGCCGAGCCGCCCAGGGAGTGCCGTGCGGCCTGCATTGCTACCCGCCACCGCGGGTCTGAGGGGCAGACACAAAGCTAGAGGCGAGACAGGGGCTGCAGAGGCCCTAGGTACCTAGGCCAGGGAAGGACGGCAGAAAAAGCTCTGGCTCAGCACAAACGCGGGCAGAGCACAAGCCCTCTGCTCCGCGCCAGCCCATGCCTGACACCTTCCTTGGCCAGGCGGCTGCCGCGGAGACGAGTGTCACCTCTTCACCCTGCGCCGCAGAGGGATCCATGGCGGGGGGTTATTTACACTCCAGCTGCGTTTGGAGGAGGAAACTGCTCGTTTAGAAATGCTGACTGAAGGAGGAGGCTCCCTCTAGCACAGGCACAGAGCAGAGAGGTGCGGGATTTCCAGCAGGGAAACGTGGGATAGAGCAACCATGGCAAAGCGTGTCAGGAATCAAGGGGCTGGGGGGCCCCCGGTGCCCCCAACCACTGCAGGGTACCAGCGCCATGCACATCCCTACTCCCCTCCACTCAAGGCATGTCACACCTCGCTTCCATCAATGCTGTGATTAGACCTGTTGCTAATTAGGCCTGATCTATTTTTAAAGAGTTGCATCACTGAAATAGAATTACAGCCCGATGAGAAGAGAAGCAATGCAGTTTGCTCAGGCAGGACTTTACCGACTTCTGCCGGGCTGACCTGACGGAGAGCCAAACGGGTTTCATTATGCCTGCTTTGCTCCAGCTCCAGGGAAGGCAAACTTGCACCCGGTTAATGACGGAGGGCAATCAAAGCTGAACGGGTCCAAACTCCAGCGCAGACGACCACCCAGCTGAGTCTGGGTGGGCTCGCTGACTGCAACAAGCAGCGTTTCAGGGCTGTAGGGCAGTTGGGCTCTCGCTGCCACGCTCCCAGCCAGAAGACGCAAGCCTCGATGTGACAAAACCGTACCGTGCTACGAGGAGCGGTTATTTACAGACACACCACGTAGCTGGAGTTGACGTGATTCCTATTCCTCCTTTCACGCCGTGCCTCAAAGGCAACCAGATGACGAAGCACCAGGAAGGAGGGCTGGGGGTCCTCGCTGGTGCCAACGCGAAGCGACGCCAGAAAGGAGAGTCAAGAGGTTTTGCCCTACATGCAGCCAGCAACCGCCGTGGCTGTGCTGCCGCTTCTGCGTGGGCGGCTCAGGCTGCGCTGCGTACGCGGAAGCGAGTGCTGTCCTCTCTGTGTGCGCGAGAGAGATGACCTTGGGAAAGGTGGCTTCAGTCGCTGCCCTTGGACTGGCAATATGCTCCTTTGGGAGTAAGCCAGTATTCTGAGAAGACAGATATAACCTGATCCAGGCTTGGCCTCGCTGGGATGTGCTCCAGCCATGACATCACCCAGTAATGCCATGTGTATTTACTACTGGGGAAAGGTGCTGGATCGGAGTCTGAAATCCCTGGTTTATCTCCTGAGCAGGTTAGGAACAGGAAGCAGCATTAGCAGCCCCTTCTTTGTATTTTTCAGGCCAAGAGAAATCCGTTTCCACAGCCAACGCAGCCCCCTGCTCCGCTACGCCTGAGAACTCCCATCTCCTATTTTCACGCTCCCTGTAAGACAGTCTTGCCACCCTTGCTCTTGCCCCCCGAGTCTCGGGAAGCTCCCTGCAGGATGCCGTCAGCCCCCCAGCTTAGCTCTGACTCATTTCAACACAGCACTTTGCAAACCGAGTGAACGGATACCTGGAATCGGGTGACCACCGTGCCATCCACAGACTTCACATCAATAATGAATCAAAGGATTAAATGTAGAGCTGAAGCTGCTAGAAGGTAAATTCGGACTTCTTAAAGGATGAAAAATTGCTCTGTCACCCACCCGGCAGCGTAAGCCAGGACGCCTCTGTGGCAGGACAAAAATGCGCAGCTCGGCGCTAGCAAGGAGGTCGCAGAGCATTCCAGCACCCTTCAGCAGTGTGCATCTCTGTCACGTACCAGATGGTTTTTTTTTTTTTTAGATGACTTCTTTGCAGATGACAAGTCAAGGTCAAGGGATAGATGCTCCCCTTCAGCATAGCGAGGCCAAGTATCCCGGAAAGCCCTAGGCTCAGGAACAAAGGACACGCTTAAAAGACCACATGCCTGTCCCTCAAGCACAGCGAAACTCCTCACCAGGGAAAGATCTGTTCAGCAGATAGCCTTTTTATGCGAGGCAGTCCAAAACCATCACACCTATTCCTCCAGGAACAGCTTGGGATCACTGCAAGTTCCAGCGCTTCCTGCTGCCGTTGCCAGACCCGCTTCCCTACCTCCTTCTCTCGGTGCGCACAGAAGAGCGTGGCACTGAAACTGCTCCTCCCTGGGGACAAGGAGGGCACCCCGGCCCCACGGCGGGGCAGCCGGCAGGCTTAAGGCAAAACTGGGACACAGTGCCGGGGTACAAACTCTTATCTTTGAGTCACCTCTAAAGACCAGAGAGTTTAAGGCAGGTAGGTGACAGATGGCTATAGGCAGGGGATCACAGGGAATCAGCCATACAGCAGCAGCGGCGGAACCGTCTGCCAGTCACGGCTTACGAATCGCTAGAAAAGCAAAGTAAACGCAGGCAAGGAGCAATGCTCTGACAGAGTGACATAGGTACCTCTCAGCTTAGCTTGCAGGGGTAGAGCGGGAGGAGGGAAATAGCTTGTTTGTGACTCAAAGGCCACGAACGAGCAGATTGCTCCACGGGACTGCGCTCCCTGGAGAGCTGCTGAAGCGTGCAGAGCTCAGGAGAAGCCCAGGAATCCATCTGTGTGCGGGAGGTGGGTGAAGTCATCTCCAAACCCTGCAGACTGGAGGGGGTCAGTAAGCTCTGAGCGAGCAACTATCGCTCCACACCCCTGAAATCCATAAGCAGGCTAGAAACCTAAAGCCTGTCATCAGGAATCATAAAAACAGTAATTAGACCGGGACTGTCATGAGTTTACGCCTAGAACATCAATACGAGGCATTTACCCAGCAGCAGGGGACCACTACCCTCGGAAAGCATCCTCCTCTAGGGATGCAGGAGGCCTAAAGCTCCATGGACTTACTGTTCGCATGGGCATAAGGTCCTGCAGGGAACCGTGTAAATAGAGTGACTATCCAGAAGAGCAGCTCAGACCTCTGAGGGGTCCAAAAACGCTGCTGCCTGTGCAGGCCAAGGGCATGGTGTAGCACAGGAGCTAAAGCAGCTCCTGGTTCGCTGGCTCTGCCTGTCCTGCACCCCAGCGCGTGGTCCTGGTGCTTCGCTGGGCTGATGCTGCAACTCAGCTGATGACACAGTGGGCCGCATCGAGGAGTTAAACCTTCAGCAGAATGCTGATTTTGGCACGAGTGAGCTGTTCCATTAGTTTAGCCTTATTATTTAATCACATCTCACAGAGCTGTGAGCAACCACCTCCTTACAAAGCAGGTGAAAGCCCAGTCTTTTATTTCTTAATGGCATCACAGGCAAAAGGGCTTGTTGTAAGTTGGAGTTGACCTTAACAACAACAAAAAAATACATGGATGGCTTGAAAGTAGTTTTATTTAAGAAAACTGAGATTGTGGGCAGAGTTAGGGAGGTTTCTGCTGCAGTACCAAGAGCATCAGCTGTACTCCTTGCTGGCTTTCCAAATGGCTGCCTTTCTAAATGGCCGCTTTGTTTGCCAAAACCATCTCTCTTCAAAATGTTAATAAACGACATCGACTAAAACATGAGCCAAGCTTAAAGTAAAGGTTCTGCTAATCAAAGTTCTTCTAAAGTGTTATTCTCTTGGCCTCTGTGACATTGGCGCTTGCCTGGTCACACAGGATTTACCCTGATGTGTGACCATAGTAGTCATCAATCACACCTTGTCTGATCTATTAAAAAATAGCTTCCCATCTTTACATCCCGAGAGGAGCTGAATCAGCAGAGAACTGCACCCACACTAACACAGAGCAGGTATTTTTGCCCTTATGGCTGACATAATGGTTCCCTCCCTCACGAGGCAGCTGCTATAGAGCTTCGGGGGAGCTCAGCTGAAGTAGTGAGATGAAAACGGTTACCCACAGGTTGCAAAAGCAGGTGAGCGGCTGACGCAGATGCCGTCTCCAGCGTTAGACAGGGAAAGAGTAACAGAGCAAGGACCAAAGGGTCACAGAGCTCTTTCCCCAAAGTTAGCGTCCTTTTAGTTTGCTGTGGCAGACAGAAATAGGCCTGAGAGCACATTCCCCAAGCGGCCTAATTTCTCTGCCCTCGTGCAATGTTCTCTTTCCTCCTCAGCACCAGAGCATTTGTTTTATTTTAGGATTTGAGAGCTCACAACCTTTAGTGAAGGATAAAGGTGCTCAACAATTAACTATAGTTTTTTTTTTCCCCTCTTAAGTATTGCAATTAAGTTGCAAGAAGCAAAAGCCATCCCAGGGTAACAAAACCAAGCGGGTTAAACATCCTCATCACAAAGTCTCGCCTAGAAAAACAGCAGAACAACTCCCAGCTGAAATCATTCTCCCCCACGCTCCCGCTGTTAGCTTTCTTTCACCAAGTGCTTTTAATGTCCCTCCCTGAAATAGGTTGATAGTCCACTCTGTTGTGTTCAAATAGAAAAAGGTCAGGATGACACAGAAAGGATTTAACTTCCTCCCCAGAACTGGATCTTTGACCTGGATGACATTCAAGGCTGTCAAGGAAGCAGTTACGGCCAACTATATTTAGGAAATGAAAAAACATATTTCCCTTCTCATCTACTCACTCAGGGGCACCAGAGAGGCAAACACTTACTTGCAGCGTTTTCAGTGAAGTATGACAAGAAGCTTAATGGAAGGGAGGACAAAAAAAACCCCAACAACTTTTCTTTTGACTGGTTTAGTAGGTCTTATGGAGGAGGAAGATGGGTAGAGATAAAAAGACTAAGCCTAAGTAGAACACAGGACCAGCTTAACAGGCTCAGAATAAATCTCTCTCATGCTGTTATTTAACAGCGAAGGCGGACATGTGCTCCTGAGCCACTCCTTCAGCACTACTGAGCCCAGCAAAGAGATTTTTTTTCTTCCTGGGGGGACTCCTGGCATCCTCAGCACATGAGAACAATCCTTTAGGCTGCCAAATGTGTGACTCGAAGTGGAATCGCAAATGCCAAAAAAGCAATCACAGTTACGGGCCGCACGCTTGGAAGAAGGGGGTTTAAAAAAACAGAATGATTACTGATGAGGTCACTGGTAGGAATTGTTTGAGAGCTGCTGCCTCAAGAGTTCCCCATCCTCAGCCACCAAAACAAAATGCAGTGACGCAGCCGTGCAGGCGGCTGCCACCCACACCAGGGCACCTCGGCCACCCGGTCTGGGCGGGGAGCCGCGTGCGCGTCCCCATTTTGTACTTGCTGTGGAGATCTGCTCCGTAAACGGGATTCTTCCCGGGGAATACCGCAGCATTTGGTTTACCTTGATGACATGAAGGGGCTCTGGGACCACATGTGCGGTACGAAATACAGATAGACAACAAGCATTCCTACTCTGCAGAAGGGTCGTGCTGAGCTCAGGCACGGGCAGCTGTGTTTGAGTAACAGGATCTACCAGTACTTTTGGAGTCACCTCAGGGCTGGAGAGCACAAATGTAACAGGCGGGAACACAGTGACTGTCAGGAGGAGATACAACCGCCTCGCCGGGGCTTGAGGCACCGCCGCAGCCCGACAGGACAGGCACCAGCAGCGTTGTCTCAGGCAGAGGAACCGAGCCTCACGTGGCTGCCCGCCTGCACGGCGCAGTCAAACATGCCCGCACTTACTTCTGCCGCTTCCGCAAGCCCGGTGGGACAAAGGCAGGAGGCTCATCCAGCGAGACCGACCATCCTCGTTTGGAGAGCCGAGGGTTTGGTTGTTTAGAAGAGACCCTGTAAATAAAAACAGCACAAAAGCCTCTTGATATTATGCAATCAGCATTTGAAACGAGAGAGGAAAAGGATCAGAATAAAAAAAAAACAAAACAGGCACAACCAACACAGCCCGGTCAGGAGCGAGCCGTCCCCGAGGGCCGAGAGGGCGCAGGGCCCGCTCTGACGTGCCCTCTACAGCGGGGATCACCCGGGCCTGGCGGGGAAGCCACGCTTGGCAGCCTTCGCCCGCGCGGTAACGCCCGGCACCCTGGGCTCCAGCCGGGGCATCCGCGGGGCCGCTCTCGCACCAAACCCCTGGGCAGCGGGGCAGAAACGAGGGCTTACGTAAAGAACTTCCAAGAGGAGTTTCTCATTAACGGAGCCTCTTCCCAAAGGGAACATTTGGCATCGAGGGCTTTTCACGGGAAGGGAATCAAGGGCAAACAAGGCGGTTTGTCGGTGTGCGATGCCCGCGGCCCCCATCACGTAAAACCGAGGGGGCTGGGGGGATGTTCCCCCGTTTGCAGGGTCTCGCACAAACGAAGGGGCAGCAGCGGGAGGCGCGGCGGCTGCCACCCTTCGCGGGCGCTTCGGCGGGAGCCGCGGGGGGCTCACGGAGACGGGGCTGAACAGCCGGCGGGGGGGAAACGCACGGGGAGGGCGGCCGGGAGTTCGGCGGCGCCGGCGAGGCGCCCTTCCAAGGGCTCTACCAGAGCGGGGGGACGGGACGGGACGGGACGGGACGGGACGGGACGGGACAGAGGCCGCACCACGCACCGGGGAGCCTCGCTCGGCGCGGCGGGCCCGGGCCGCGGCCGGGGCCGGGGCGGGCGGCGGAGCGGCGCCTGAGGGAGCCGCAGGGCCCGCCCCGGAAGCGCCGCCGCGCTCGTGACCTCCGGAGAGCCCGCCAATAGGCCGCCGCGCCACGGGGACACGTCGGCCAATGGCGGCCGCTCGTCCCCGCTCGGCCCCGGCTCCCCGCTCCCGTCATCCCTCGCAGCGCGGCAGTGGAGCGGAGAGGAGGTGGGGGGGCGCTGCGGCGCCGCGTTTCCACCAATGGGACGCGCCGACGCGGCGGGCCAATGAGCAGCAGCGTCTCAGTGGCGGCCGATCGGGCGGGCGGGCGGCAGCGCTGGGAGCCGAGGCCGAGGCCGAGCGCGGCGGGGCCATGGAGCGGGCGGCCGGGAGGCGCCCCCGCCACTGCCCGCGCCCCCTCCGCTAGTCCCGCGTCCCCGCCGCCCCTCCGGCAGCGCCGCCGCCGCCGCCGCCGCAGCAGGAACCCCCTCCCCCTTCCCCCCCCTCCCCCCGCCCCCCGCCCCTACCCCGCCGCCTCCTCTATGCGGCGGGGCCGGCGGAGCCGCAGGCCTCGCTTCGCCGCGAGGCTGCCCTCGGCCCGCTGAGCCCGGAGCGCCGGTAAGGGGCGGCGGGGGGGACGACGGGCCCGGGGGGCGGAGGGGAGCCGGGGGGCGAGGGTAGAGGGGGCAGCGGGAATGGCGGGGGGCGGGTCGGGGGGAGAATGCGGCCTACCGGGGGCGGGAAGGGGGTGCAGGGTGCTGGGGGGGTGAAGGAGGTTAGGGGCTGTTCGGAGCGAGAAGGGGCTGGGGGGAGACCCGGGGGGGGGTGAGGGCCTGGGGGGGCACGGGGCCGGGGGAGGGGGCCTCGGGGGGGGGCCCGTGCGTGGGGAGGGCTGGGGGGGCGGCGGGGAGAGAGCGGGGGCTGGCGAGTGTTGAGGGGTGCGGGGGCTTGGGGGGGGGAACGCGGGGCTCCGGGCCGAGGCCGCAGCGTGGGTGCCCCCCCCCCTCCCCCCCCGGTTTTGGGGGGGAACTCGGCGGCGTGCGGAGGTGGGGGGGGGAGCGCGCATTTTGGGGTGAGCGCTGTGCTGGGAGGAACAATACCAAAAGTTGTCTGAAATGGTAATTTCCGTTTCCCATTTCATCATCCCTGGGTAGGCGTTAGCCCTGCGTGTGTGTGCGCAGAGGATGGAGCTGAACGGAGCTGCCGCCAGCCAGCCTGGCTGATCCGCGTTTATTTATTTATTTTCTAGTTTAATCTTTAAATTGCTTGGTATTTTTTCTCCTTGGAGAAGCCTTTGTGTGCCGGGGAAGGGCTGCTCGACACCTTTGCCCCTTAGCAAAGAGGAGGGGGGGTGGGGGGTAAAAAAAAAAAAAAGAATCCCAACCCAAAACAGCTGCACTTCTGCAGTCCAGAATTAACCTCCCCCAGTCCGGTAGATTGATTGCGTGTTTAGAAAGGCAAATCGCCGCTCTCCCCCAGCCCTCGCCTCGAAAGGAGCCGGGATGAGCTGAGCCCTTGATGCCCTCTGCCCTTTCCCAGAGAGAGCAGCTGTCCTGCGAGGCGGCTGTGCGTGCGGATTGAAAATCGGCCTCTTCATTGAGGCACAAGAGTCGGTGTGTTTACAGATTGGCTTCTACTCTAAGCTTGGAGATCTCTTTTGATATCCAGTTGCAGGAAAGCGTTCCTCCCCCCTCCTGGTTTTGTACACAAAGTACTCTCTTACCACTGGGGACATGGCCCTATAGGCAGAGAACAAATTCCAGGCAGCTCTTGAAGCAAAATTCCCTCCTGAGATGGCTTCTGAAATTGGGGATAGACTTTTTTTTTTCCTCTTCCCTGTGTAGGCAAAGATATTTAGCCGAAAACAGCTTGCGAATGTAGTGCTTTGTAGTGGCTGTGTGCTTTCCTGAAATTTGTATAAATTTAAGGAACTTGGAGTTAAATGTAATTTTCCTTCTGTTCTGGTTTGTTCATAAAATGGAACATTTTTATATAATCACTCCAATTATTTCCTTTTTCTGGGGGGAAAAAAAAGCTCCATGGAGTCATGGAGAGGGAAAAGGAGATTAACTCTCGCATGTTTTCAAATGGCATCGATACATTCTTTTGTGTGTGCTCTACCAGGAACTAAATATTTGACTTGATTAACTTAAAAAGTTGGCGTTTCTACAAAATGGATTTACTGGCAGATTAAAGGCGCATACTGGAGCGCTTTTAAATGATTGTGGTGGCGTGCGGTAGCAAGGTTTATAATGCTATGTGGAGCGAGACCGGCAGGGACTTCGCTGTCTCGGCAGGGAAACTCTTAGGCACCTCGTTTCGTTATGCCTGCGAAATGTCGCTGCCGAAGCCGTGTGGCCTGTTTTCTTTCCGTGGGAAGCGCTCCGTCAGTGGAAGGTCTGGCTCTGAGGGGTGGTCTGCACCCGTGGCTCCGGTCGGGCTGCTCCTACAGCACCGTTACCCTCACGGCCTTCGTCCGTCTGTCCCCAAAGCAGAGCCCTGGCTGCACTACCTTGTCTGTCCTGGCGTCTGCTCTTGCTTAGGTGTGTCTGGGGTTTGTGGAGCTCAGCTGATTTTTTTTTTTTTAATGCAGAGATGCTCCAGGTCTCTTTGGTTCTAGGAGAACTCGTCAGTCCTAAAGGAGGTAGCGCAGGAAGGTATAAAACTTGCCGGGGCACATCTTGTCTGTGTCCTCCTTGGAAAAGGGTGGTCTGGGCTTCAGTGGAGCTTGCTGTGAACCTGTATTATTAGGCTAGCTGGGACTTGCATCACCTCCAGAGTTGTCTGAGTAAGTGGCAAGGGTTTGGTTTGCGAAATTCGCAGCAGGCTGTTGCCCATACAGCGAACAACACGTTGGAGTTGGGAGCGCGCACGAGCCCTTCGATTTCTGCCTTCCAACTTGATCAGTTCCCACCTATTTTTTTTTTTTTTTTAAACTTATTTCTGTTCTAAATAGTGGTTAGAGGAGCCCTGATCATGTAAGCGTTAGCTGCTTCAACAGGCTGGAAACTGGAAATGTTGCGTTCAGCGTTTCACAATTGGTTTTACCGTTCAGTTCTGCTTCTGCTTTTAAAAAGGAAACCTTGTCCGTATCTCCATTTCATAAAAACGTGGCTCAGAGCGACTTGATCTTTTTTTATGTGCTGCTTTTTGTTTTTATGGTGTCGTAATAGTATTTTCTCAGACTTAAACGTACAGATTGTCCAACATGAATGTTGGTTTTGGATGGGGGAAGAAAATTCAAAAAAAAAAAAAGCAAACCCAAAAAACCCTCCAGCAAAGCGCTGGGCTTCATTTCTGCCTTCGTGTGTGGTAGGCAACCTGTTTAGATAATTTTATTTTCTACTTACATTTTAATTGACTAAGTCCCCAAAAACGCTTCTAAACAAAACGAAGCGTGTCGCAGCGTCGTGCGGCGTTCTTCCGCTGTTCAGTAGAGCGGACAAATGTATTTCTCTAGGGTCAGCGAAGACTAGTCGTGTTAATCAATACTGTACCAGCAGCGTTCCCTTTTCAGTAAACCAGATGGACTACTTACAACTGGTGGTGATTATTTTAACTGTGTAATTGTAACATGGCTGCATGATGACAGTGTTTCCTGCAGATACTTCAAAGGAAGGTTCCCGACAAGTGTATCTTTGCAGCGTTTAATCTGCACTCTTTGTCTTTATGTTGTGGCTTTTGGACATATGTTTGAAGTACTAAGATTTTTTTTTTTAACCTCCTGCTTTTCTATACATTAAAAGAAGGCAATACTCTGTAATCATAAAGTGTCTCGAGTGGGAATAAAACCAGGATTAACTGCTTTTTGGGGGGCTCCCACAGTGGTTTATTGGTTTCAGTTGGTTTTAGATCCACACAGTGACTAAGGCAAAAACTAGGAAGAGCTTTAAGTTACCGTGCAGAAACAGCAGTATTTTCTGAAATAGTGCTTGACTCTTCTATAAGCATGCATGTGGCTTTGTTTTGGGGAAAATAAGTTCTGTGGTGACTTGAGTCTTAACTGGGACGGTCTAATTACTCGGTGAAGAAATCCTTCTCCGAGGGAAGGAAACGCACAGGGCTGGAGCTGGTTAATTACATTTTGTAAAATTACCAAGCGACGGCTTTCTTACGAGGTTAGCCCCTCTTCCTCCCTCCGCACGCAGGACCTGAATTTCAGGCTTGGCAGTCTGCCTTACGGATTGAAATTCTTCCTTGGTATTAAGATTTAATGGTGGTAGATACATTGCAAGTAGTGACAGGTACTACTGCTTTTCAGTACAGCAAAGCAAATAATACTTGGAAATATTTACATGGTGGTTGTTATTCTAATCGTATTTCCTTGATGAGGCTCTAGTAAGGGTGGCTTGTCTGCTACCTCCATCGCGAGTGAGAACTGTATGTATTTCGGTTGTAAAAGGCTGGGGAGAGATACCGGTGTCTCCATAGCAAAGATTTTTAGTGTTTCGTGATAAACTGGCATATATTTTTACCCCATCTAATTTAAAACAGTCTGCACGACGCTTTACAGGAATGATTTGTATGCAGCTTTTAAATATTTTTCTTTTTTCCTGCAAGAGAAACGAGAGGCACGGAGCTGCTTTTTTCCGAGGGTGCAGAGTGCTGGGATTCTCCGCCAAGTGTTATGTAATTTGTATGCCACTGATGCACGGTCATAAAAAATACTCGCATAAATGTTAAAGGCAGGCTTGTGTAGTCAATTATTTGAAATTACAAGCATCCTAAACAGTATGGGTTTGTGCAGCTAGAGCCTTAATAAAGTACGCTCGGGCAAAATGCTGTCTTTGGTATCCTGCTGTGCAGGGGGTAGGAAGCTGTCAGCGCCCGCGGTCTGGAGGCTGTTTCTGAGCGCGTGCGACTGTACCTGGAATTTTCAAGCTTTCCTGTGTGAGAACTGGTGTTTTCTGGTGTATTTTCTCATGCAACTGTTGGGTGTTTAAAAATCTTAATTTGTCTGAGTCTGGGTGGTGGTGGTAGCTTCATCTGTGGCTAGTTATAGGTGATGCCAATTTGTAGTTCTTTACAAGTGTGTAAAAAAGAAAAAAAAAAGAGGCTTAAATGCTAATAGCAGGGGAAAAATCTGTTCAGCGTGTAGCGTGTGTGAAGAAAGCAGGCACACACGTTGGGCTGTGTAGTCTCCATCAGCTGAGCTGAGGGCTTTTAAAAATCTGTTCTAATTTTTATGCTGTATGTGGAATGGCTAATCCCATAAAAGCCTCGCACCTTTTGACAGATGAAACGCTGCTGTTCTTAACTTACTTGAGCAAAATATTTTTATAGATGGTATTAGCTGTGTGGCTCCGAGGGTAATGCAGTCCTTACACGAGAAAGATCTTGCTTTGATCTGACAGCTTTCAAGATCCATTTCCAATCACTGAGTTCCATTAACTCTGTTTATAATGGTGCCCTCAGACTTTTTTCTGTTTATGTGACTCTTTAGGGTGTTAAAATTTCTGCGTATATGAGTTCTCTTTAATAAACTGAAGGAGTAATTGGGGTCAGAAAAGGAAATAATCCTGTTAGAAGGTGCAGTTAATTATATCAGGTATTTTGAGCTCCAGCATTCTTCCCCTTGATTCTTTAATGTTTTCCCCAAACCGTAGGATGTGGGGAAACTATCAAATCGCCACCGAGGTAGGGCAGTGGGGCAGGGTGGTGCCTGCACCGTTTATTTTGGGGGTGTGGAACGAGCGCAACCGCAGGCTCGCTGGCCGCGAGGGTCGTGGAGGAGAGGAGGGGAGGCGAGCAGCCCCTTCCCTTTCCCGCGTTGCGGCGGCCTTCGACGTGATCTACGTGGTCCCGCGCCCGTCGAGCGCGGCGCGGGAGCCCCGCGGCTCGGGCAGGCGATGGGTGCCGGCCATCCGTCGGTGGGAACGGGCTCCCCGCTCCCTCCGCGTCCTGCCAGACCTCACGTATGAGAAACCATCCTGGGTTTTCCTGCCCCTTTCAGTTTTGGTAGTGAAAAGGCTGCGAGCTCCTAAAGAGGGCTTCTGAAACTGATGTCTCTTCTGGTTAATTTTCATTTTCCTAAGTTCATCACGTGAGTAAGTTCTTCCACTGCTTGCGGTGTAGCTGTTGTGAACAGAGGCCGAAATTGCAGTCTGCAAAGGCCGAGGAATTGGGAGACGCTACCCCAAAGCGAACAAAAAGCGTGCGGCAGTCCTTAGTGTTGCGGGGTAGCAAGGAGGGAGGGTGAATGAGCTGTTGTAGCCAGAAGAAAGTGATGGTTTTTTCTAGGTCAGGGTTGAAGGCACTGTCAGGGTGGTGATGTGAAGCATATATTACTGTCTGCATTGTCCCTGCCATATGGATGTGTGCGGTACTGCCCTTGGCATTCATGCGTTGAATTATTTATCCTCTGAAAATCTGTAGGCAGCCTTTCTTCCCCTGCCTCTAAGAAAACTAAACTTAGCCGATTAGTATTTTTAAAAGAAACCTTCCACTGTAAATCATTGCGGTGGCAGGAGCAAACTATCGATTGTGTATTGCGTTTGTATTAGTAAACCAAAGGTCACAACATTCGATATTTTGTGGAAACACTGAAATATTAATTCTGCTGTTAGATGCGAGAGTGTTTCATGCTGGCGCTGGGTTTGTATGTGACTGAAATGCTTGCCTGTTTCTTCTTTAGCAACAAAATTTGCAGCCTTTGAAAACGGAAAGGGTAGAAAACTTTTCAGCGTGTGTAAAAGAAGCTTTGTCTCAGCCACGTACTGAGGGAACTGTTGTTTTTCTCGCCTACGAGCAGCGAGAAAGCATCTCCTTTCCTCTTGCGTTGCGCTGGATTTGCTCTGTGGAAGGCGCTGAGGCGGTCCTCGTTTGAGCAGTAGGCTTCGGGTCCGCAGCTGAGGACGCCGGTGTCCGGGGGTGTCACGGTGGGGTGGTTAAATGGCTGCGGGTAGTCAGGGGAGGAGGGAGGGGAAGCAAACACTGGAGGAAGCTGGCTCTGTAATTTTTTTTTTTTTGAGACTGACAGCTTTGCAGTATAGAAAAGGTCTAAAATAATTTACCTTTAGAGCAGCATAAAGCTCCTAAAATTGTGTCACAAAGAAGGGAGATGTTACTCTCTAAAAAACCTCACCAGAACCCAGAGGCAGCGTGTCCCTGAAGGCTTGACAGCCTGTGCAGCAAGAGGCTGAGGAGCCGGGTTTTGAAAATAAATACTGTGCTGCTCTGAATATCTTGCTATGAAATGAAAGTACGTGTGATTAGGAACTCCTAAAAAAAAAAAATACATAAAATAGCTTTAAAAGAAAATAAGGTGAATGGAAACTTCATTATTAAGTATAAAATGCTTAACTGCCGTTCATGGTGCATCTTCATTTTAAATAAAGCACAGACGAAAGTGCTCCCCTCCCCCTGCGCGTTATCAGCTTATCTGGGCAGGAGTCCATAAAAACTGTATCCTGCTTACACCTTCCAGCCTATCCTATGACCTGCTCTGTGTAAACAAGTTGTACCAGGAGCTCCAAATTACTAGTGAGTAGCTGGGTTTTCTGCGGGCCGGTTAGGTCCGTGAGGAGCCAAGATAAAGCTCCCAGAAGTTCTCCGTTGGGAATGGTCTCCTGGTAGCTGCCTTCTACGGGGAGGAGGTAACAGATCTGCTGTCCCGCTGACTGTGGCAGTGACCCAATCCTCTGAAAAGCAGTAATCTTTTCGGTAGACTTTACACTCTCGGTCCGGTTGTTTTCGGCGTTGTGCACGCCGGTGGCTGTTGCAGATTGTGAAATGTCAGTGTTGTCGTAACAGCACACACCGCTTGCTGCACCGACTGTCGTTCTGCCGTTGCGTCAGGCCTTGGATGGACTGAAGATGTAAGCCTATTTATAAAGTACTGCTATAGTTATATCTTTAGATGGATGAGATTAGCCATGCCGATGCTGGGAAGAGATAACGGTAGATGTGGGGAAGGGGGGTGTGTGTGGGGGAACAAACATCCTGCTCAGGGCTGGGCTAGGGTGGTTTAAATACCACTGGGTGAGCTGGTGCTCTAGTTACAGTGTTGGCTGCTTCCCACAGCTAGCTGTCTCCTTGGTTTCATCTTGCAGCGAGGCACAGGCAGATAGGTTTATCCGAACGAGATCGTGGGTCTGTAAGGAGCGAGCCTGGGTGTTTCTGTGTGTAAAACTTCACCTCTCTGAGCAGTCCAAGAGCTGAATGCCCTAGCCGGGTTTGATGATGAAAGCCTGCACTCCTTGAACATTGACCTTTGACTCCAACTCGTGCGGGTTTTTTTTTTTTTTTTTTTTTTCCTCCTACCAGCTCGGAAAGGACATGTGAGAATATGCTAGTTTTGAGAATTAGGATAGCTGGTAACTGCAGTCTCTCTCTAGTTTCCATCCCTGCCGTAGCCTGTCTCTTGGCACACATCGGGGCACCACGCGATGACCGTCCGGTCTCTCATCTGTTTGATGCTCTCCATTTTGCCGGCAGCCCAGAAGGCTTCTGGCTTTCTGACCGGGATCCGAGGTGCCCTGCATTACTCAGAGCTGCTCTCTGTTGTGGGTGATGGTGGCGAATTAAATCGCCTTCCCCTGTGATCAGCGCTGGTACCGGGGTGTTAAACTTGTTCTGTGGTGAGAGCTGCATTGCCTTTGAGTTAGCCCTCATCCTGGAGAGATCAGACGAGAAGTCAACTTTGTGGCTTTTTCCTGGTGTGCTGAGTAGTGCTCCTTAGTTAGAAAGCTACAGGTTGTAGTCTTAAAATGCTGAATTTACTTCTGCAGTCTGTTCTGTCTGCTAGCTTCCCCTACTTCACCCGCCATAATATTTCTTCTCCCTTCCGTCTGTCCCTCCCCCTTCCCGGGAGCCTCATCTGATGGAGGTTCTTTCTGCTCTCGTCTTGGTCCTCCTCATCCAGGATTCTTGTCTCTAATTTTAGCCTGTCTGCCTTTTGATGTTCCTTCCCGTCTGTTCCTGCCTTTCTCCTTTTCTCTGAGATCATCCTGCATCCTCATCGCCCTCTCGAGATCTGGGCCTTGTTTTTTGCATGGTGGGAGGAAAGCGCTTGAAAATGGGAGTGAAGCCACAGCAGTGTTGAGAGGTGAAGGACCTGAGGGCGTGGAGACTTCTGCTGGGGGTGAGAGCTTGGGGTGCTGGCAGCGTCGGGTCTGCTTGTTGCACTAATGGCTCGTTACCTCTTCTGCATCACCGTCACCACCTATCGCCTCTGGTTAGATCAGCTCTTGGCATCTTCGTCTGACTGATCCGGCCTGTATTGCGACGATGGGGCTCTCTTCCACGACATTGCCAGTAATAGTGGTAGGCAGAATTTACTCTTACGGAGCAGTGCAGGTAATTGAAAGCCACAAGAACCCTTCTGAGTTGTTATCTTGTCCGCCTGATGCTAATTCACTTGATGCAGCTTGCAACAGAGAAGGGTGCAGGGAGGTCCGCTGGCAGTGTTGCGAGTTGGTATTGCCTCGGAGCCTGTCTTTCCCCTGAACCTCCTGCCGTTTGCTAGGGCATGGAAGCTGCAGGCTGCGTGCTTTTCTCTAGAATTTTACTTCATGTTAGCATGCATTTGCCTATGTTTACAGAGAAAATGACTTTTCTAACGCGGATGCGTTTTGACACGGTAAGCCGGTTCTCCGCAAAAGGATGCGGTGCCCATCAGCGGAAAGCAGGGTGCCCGACCCGACAGCTCTGGCACCCGGAAAGGGAGCTTGGCCTGGTGGGATTCATCCGCTTGAAGACTAGCGGGGATGGTGTGTGTACGCATTATCTGATTTGTGCACAGAATATAAACACTTGCTGTTGCAGACATGCAGCCTGTGGTTTTAGAAGTTCTTTTGTCAAAACAACGTTCAGCCCCTCTGCCACTGCAGCAAGGCGCTTCAGTAGAAACCCAGTCCTAGCAATTAGTGGAGGTTTTAAAAGGAACCTAGCAACTGCTGCTGTAGTTCGATTTGCAGATTTTTATTATTATTTTTTTTTTTAGCCTAAGGTTTGTAGCCGTTTTCTTTGCGTTGTGTGGGGATAGCCTGCATGTGACTGTAGAGAGAGAGGTGGAGGGAGTCGTGGTTGTGCCGAGATCGGTGACTAAATCAGTCGAAATGATAACGGTGACGCTGCTGCGGGCTCTACAGCAAACGATCCTCGGGGAAAGTGGAGCATGACTGGAATATATTTGGTGGTGTGTGAATCTGGTGTTTGTGGGTAACCTGAGCTCACCTGTAAAGAGTTTTGTTACCCAGATACTTTCTGACCGAACTCGCTTTTGTCAACAGTCGCACCGAACGATTAACGAACGCCGCCTTCCAGGAGCGTGGTTATGTAAAATGTTAATGTGCTGCATTTTTTCAGATCAGCTTTATAACGTGCGCAGGGCTTTAAGACGAACTTCAAAGAGGGTAGTTTGCTTTATAGTTGAACCTATGAGCAGTTTTATGTGCAGGGTGGAGTGAACTTGTGGAGAATATTGCCGTTTTCCCACTGTCATAAAAAGTTATGATCCTCATGATTCAAGTATTGTTCTGTAGGTGGAGGCGAGAGACAGATGCAGAGGTCAGCGGGAGCGTGTACGGAGTGAGTTCGGATGTGCCAGGGGAGTGAATGCCGTCTTCTGTGTTCCCAGCTCGCTGAAACGGGTTCAAAAAGTGCCTTGTGCTCTTTCTGGGTCTTCCTAAGAAACCTGCACCTGTGTTACTCGCGGAACAGGCGGGCCATTTCCATGGGAAAGGAACTTGGCAGGGGGAACCGTGAAACGCGGCTGAGAGGGGCGCTTTTTTCCAATGCGGTATTTTAAACCGTTCTTAAAACGTGGCGCTTCAGAGTGGAAAAGAGACTGTAAGTCAGTTTATAACCTACTTTCTTTCTTTGGGCTTTTCTTTGGGGTACGAGCCAAGTGAGTTAAAAAAATAAGTGGCTGCCTGTTGAACGAGCCTCGTTCCAATTAACTTCGCTCGTGCTTCAGAAGATATTTAAAAACTGAGATATATTCCCTAAAAAAAAGGACTGTTTAGGCGAAGTGATCATGATGGGAGAGGAGGATAACCTTTTCCAGCCTTAATTGCGGGCTTTTCTAAAAGCATCTGACAACGGGGTCCCGTTGGCCTGCGCTGCCTTTGCGCGGTGCTGAGGTACAGGAGCCAGCGCCGTGAATTCCCAGGTATAAAACACGCTTCGGTTTTCAATAAGTAAGTTGTAGCTGGTGAAAATAAGTCACTATTCCAGTTTCAGTCAGATCTCTATAAATATTCTGAGTGACTTAGCCTCTCGTTTAAAACACTTTTCTCCTGGGATGAGGAGGTATAAATGTGTTCTTTGTTTGCAGCCAGGAAAATTAGAGGATCACAACATTTAAAAACGCACATGTTGGATCTTCTGAAAAACTGCTTCTTAAAAAGTGTATCCTATAGCTAAATGTGCAAATACCTTTGTTAAGGTGGTTTGTTTTCCATTTTGTTAGCTTGAAGAATTTTATTCCGAATACATTAAAACTTGAAAAAAAAAAAAAATTCCTTGTCTTTGGATGATCCATTAGCTGTTATAGCCTGCCTTTTATTTATTTTGGTAACTGCATGTGTGAATGTAAACATTTTATCCAGAATGGCCTCACAAATGTTCCTGCATTAACATATATTGTCATGGAGAATAATTTTCATTTAACTGTAATTTGCTTTATATTTTCCTCCCCGGTTGCCATGGAAACGCGGTCCGATGTGGCAGTGACTACTCCAGGAGCTAGGTTATGCGTTGCCTTTATAATGGACCTCTGTTAATCACGCTGCAGCCTTCGCTGAAGGAACCGTGATTATTTGCAGGAGGCACTTTATTTATATAAACTGCGAGATGCCTCTGGTACCTCAGCTTAATATTCCGAGTTACCAAGGGTGCAGAAGTTTTCTGTTCTGCAGAAGTTTTGCCGTAAGGACTATGTATTACGATGATTGTGGAATTGATATATGTTTACTTAAATTTAAGGTCAGTTAGGCTTCATTTTCAATTTCCATTTCACTTGCTGTAGTAGCCTAACTAGTAACGCTCTTTCCTGTAGTTCAGCTTAAGACCTTAAATGCTTGAAACGCAGCAATGAAACATTTGTTATCCTTATCTGTGCATAAAAAGTTGACTTGCTTTTCATAATAATGTGTCTGTGTCTTTACGGTGGTGGCTGCAGCTGGGCAAACGCCTTCTCTTCCACCCCAAGCCTTGCATCCAAGAACGGTGAGCTTTGACAGTGATACCAAAGCACTTAATTGTGCTTATGAGGGGAAGAAAGTTTCCTTTGGGCTAAGAGCAGAGAGAAAAGGAGCGAAGGTGGATTTGAGTCGCATTTGCTGCCTGTCTGTGGATTTCGGGTCTGTTTTGCACCTCTCGTTTTTGGCCATGTCTGCCTCGTGCCACAGCTGCTGTTCTTCTGAGCTGTGCCCATGTTTTCCTTTGATTGACTTCCACTCAGGAACCCCCAGGCTCGGAAAATGCAGATGTGAGCGGTATATGTCCCCACCGCAGCTGCCGGTAGGAAGCTGATTTTACAGCTGGAGATAGCGGGGCCATCCCAAGGCAGAGGTGATTTAGGGCTTTAGGTGCTGCTCCTGCCTTACGGCAGATGCCGAAGCGTGGTGGTGGGCTTCACCCCCGTCTGCGTGGGGCTGGGGGCTGTGGTGGGTCCCCGAAGCCCGTAGGAGCGCGTGCTTTCTTGTCTTTACCGTGACTTCAAGGGTCAAGTACGGCACGATCTGCAGGAGTATCTGTCCTCAGATGCCTGACATCTTAGGATGCACTGAGAAAACAGAAGGGTGCTGATCTCCGCCTTTGTCCGTGGCTTGTTGAAACCTTGGCAGGACTTGCCTTCCAGCTACCGAGATAAGAATCATGGTGGCATCGCTTCAAACTGAACTCGTCAATTAGCAAATGATTCATTTTTGCTTAACGGGATGAGCTAAAGGAGAGAAAAATCAACCACGTGGGATTCTCTTTTGTCTCTGTACTTTTCATGGCAGAAACCTTAAATTGTAACTTAGAGACATGAGTTTCACTTGCCTCCCGAATCAGACTCCTCAAAATGCATTTTTAGTTTGGTTTTAGGTCCTAAAGAAACTTTGTGTGTTGGCTCTTCGTGGTCAGACGCCGATTGTCGGTTACGTAAGTCCGGATTACTCCAGCACGTGGACGCTTTCAGATGCCTATGGTCTCACAGTTCTTTCTTGGTACTTTACAGAAAGAATTGAGTAACATTTTGTTCTGTAATGCAGTATTAAGAAACCGAGCATTTTTTTTTCTGTAATGGCGTATAAACAAGTAGTGATAACATCCTATTTAAAGCGTTTGGAGGAGGTAGGGCTAAGGAGGGGAGGCAGGGCTGAATCAAGCTTTGTTTTTCTTATACCTACACACCATATTTTAGTGCAATTTTGCTTGCCTTCCGTGAAAGCTGTGAGCTATTATAAATGAACTATTTTCTGAGGTGTATAAGCACAGTGCGGTTGTGCTCCGGGCCTTGTTAACAGATGTTACTCACCTCTGTTCCCCTTTACGTATTTCTGTGTTTTTCACTATATGATGCTGGTGCTCTTTTGCTGTTTGCAAGAGGCAGATGTGAATCGTAGTCAAAGGCCAATCTCATTTTAATAGAAGGCTGAAAAACGGCTGGGCTGTTGACTACAGACTTCTGGGTCTCGTATAGACTTTTTGCATTTTTCCTGGTTTTTTTTCTTCCTATCTGTTGTCACATAAATGCTCAGAATTGACCAGTAACTTGTGTCCTTTAGTGACATGTTTGGGATGCTCAAACGTACCTCCCCACAGGGGTAGGTAAGGCATTCTGCAGTCTGCCAATGCCAGCACCTCCAAGCTATCAGATGGGACAGTCAGACTTGCTGGCGCTTTATGAAATAATGAACAGTTACTCTCTGTAATTCATAGTTTTAATCCAAATTTTATTCCATGTCGCTTAACTTCAGCTACCCGAAGATTAAGTGTTCCACACCAAATGCTTTATAATTTGGAAGTACTTTATTTGAGAGTTCAGTATTAAAATAGGTCATAGCACAAGAAAATATTAGGAAGCGATTTTTTGAGCTGGTGTTGAGTTGGTATTTCCAGATATCATAGGAGCAGCCTCCTAAGGGAATGAAGGTAGAGGTGTATGGTGGCTGTTGAGCCCGTGGTTTGACTCGGGAGATGTCATTACGTAGATGGAGCTTGTTTCAAACCGACAAAAAACCCCCGCATGACCCCATCGTCCAAGCATAAACGGGTGGGTATGACGGCTAACTTGGAGACAGCTTATGTTTTTTGATTTCTTCCCAGCTCTGAGGCAGCTATCTCGGCAACCCTGGGCGGTGGTTTTTTCCAAAGGTGCGGTCCTGGAGGGCTGCTTCATGAATTGCAGCGGGAGCAGGGTTGTAGGTATAAACTGCTGCACGTGGTGACAGAGTTACCTTCTGTGGCCTCATTGAGCAGACTCCTTTACCTGATAATTGGGTTACACATTCATTCGTTAGCACGAGAAGAGCAGAGTGGCTTTGGTGGCAGATAGCGTTGGGCTCTGAAGCTTCACTTTGAGACTATTTTAAAGTTCACTTATTTGCACTTGGGTTTGGTCTGACAGCTAATGTGTTACCTTATCAGAAGCCATGAAAAAGTGTTAATTGGAGATAAAACGTAAAGCCAAACTGTCGTTTTGCTGCCTCCTGTTCTCGGACGCTTGGGTTGGCTTTGAGCTGCTTTGCATCCCGAGTCGTGCCTCGATGACAGCGTTGAGTTCAGCTCCGTTAATTGTGCTGGAAGGGAAGCGTGCTTTCTAACACAGCCTGGACGCCGTGCCGTGACCAAGAAAACGGTGCAAATCGGGATGAGACCTGGGGCGGTGGGGAGTTCAGAGGAGCTGCCTTGCGTGCCGTCGTGGGAAGAGGGATTTCTTCAGGGAGCGGGTGAATTGTTTCCTTCTGCTCTGAACAGCCTCTTAATGAACGGCCCTCTCCGGGGTGTAGAGAGATTAACCTCCCGCGGCTGGCTTCAACCTGGGAGACTGCCACCATATTGCTGCCTTCAAGTGTTTGTATCTAAAAATACATCCGTGCTGCTGCACAACGGGCTCAAGGCATGTTAATCCTTTTTTCTTTCGGAAGGAGACTTGTGTTACGAGATGAACTGCTGCATAAATTGTATTTCTGCTGTGCAGTATGACCATTTTTCTTCTTCCGACAGAAAAATGTGGTGGAAATAATTGTTCTGGTTGGAATTCCCTCTGACAACAATAGCAGAAATGGGGTGGGGTTGTTTGAAAATGCTTAATGATGAAAAGTTTTGGAGGAGCAGGCTCTCCCAAGCTGCGCAGGCTTCGCCACTTGGTTCCCCGTTACTGTTCGGTCTTCTGCAGAAAAGGCAGTGCTCTCACCGCCGGCTGTTGGGATAGTTTTGACCACTTCTGTCTCTTCTCAGCGCAACTGTTTAAGAATGCTTTGTCTGTATCCGACCTCGCTCGCTCTACTGCATTCTCTCTTTCAGCCGCGTTCATTTGGTTGTCATTTAGTAGTTCTTTTTCTTCGGATGAGGAAGAATGAAAGCCTACCAGGCTAACGCCTGTGAGCAGCACTCGGAGTTATTGCTACCTCTGTGCGTAATGATTCATCTTGGAGGCAGGCAGCTCGCTGCCCTCAGTGCCTCGCTGTAGTCCCAGACAAATTCAGATGATGTGCTTCAGCGTTTCTGGCCTACGAAGTCTCAGCAGCGATGCTTCTGTTTATCGCAAGGCTTTGTCTCTAGGTAACTTTGGGGAATATTTAATGGTAGCAGTAGCAGAAGGGCTAGTTTAGACACAGCTGTAGGTGAGTTTACTGCCTTGTGTTGAACAACTGGGTAGCTGATATTCTTGCAGCGAGTTATAACTTGAATTCTCGCTGTTCGTGCCACTGGGGAAGCTGCAGTGGGGCGTTTGAGGTCTGGGATATAAAATGACTTGCAGCAAACATTGCGTAAGCGTGTGTAGCTTTGGTCTCGGCGCTTACTGTTTTCTGTGTGTTCCTAAGAGACGCGGTTTTTACCTCTCGAGCTATTTAAGATTCAGAGTATATTTTCCTCCTTTTGTGTTTGCCTTACCTTGACTCGTTTTGATACAGAGCTCACCTGCTGCATCTGCTAGCCTTTTATCTGCTACACCTGCCCGCGTTTTCCCCGGGCCTGCTGCTGATGCTCGTCGGCAATAGGGCTCAGTCGCAAGCTACTCAGACAACCTACACCATTTGTAAGGAAACTTTCTTTAAAATATGGATGGCATTAGAGGGACTCAGGCTTAAAATTAGAAACTGTTTATGATGCACAGTTGTAGTTGTTTACCTTGAACCATAATTATCTTATTTCCTGAGTTAAAAACGTCACGTCAGCTTGCTGAAGCAAGATTTGATGACAAAGGAATTGTTTTTAGCCACCAGCAGAGCAAAGAACACTTCAAATGTGTGTCTAAATATGATTTTATAACCTAAAGTATAGCACACTCAGGATTTTAAATTGGCTCTGGAAGTTGCGTGGGCTTATGGGTAGGCCATTTGGCCGGGGATCAAGGGACTGGGTTTAATCCTAACTCTCTGTCCTTTTGTCCTCTGAGCATTTTCCTTGCCACCCTCTGTGCTGTTTATTTGGACGGCGATGTGTTTGAGGGAAGGGATATGCCGTTTCACTAGGTGTTTGTAGATTTTCTCGGGGTGTGGTTTCATGGCACGGCCGGAGCCGGTTCACCGCGGCTGCGGGGGCCGAGGCTCCCCCGCCTTCCCCGGGCGAGCGCTGCCCCTTCCCGGGGCGCACGAGCCAGTTTGGCCCCTTCTGAGATGGCAGACCAGCAGGCAGAAGAAGAAGAGTAGGTTTTCTGCTGGGCTGGCAGGTTGAGCTGATTTATGGACAAGCTCCAGAAGCGGCCCGAGGGAGAAGCAGGGCATCCAGCAGCTGAGCAGGGGCAGATCTCAGCTTTGCTCAGCTGTAACCGGTTACTTCACCCGCAGCCCCCGAGCCCCTCCTGAGGAGCTGGGGTACCGCTAACGTACGCAGACGGACGTTTGACTTCCTTATTCTGTTACGCAGGAAGGCTCTCTGGTGAGTCTTTGTGGCTGAGGTGGCCTGTGCGCTCCTCTCCCCGCTTTCCAGACCCGCTGTCCGTAGCTAAGCGAGGCTGCGCAGCGGCTGCTTCGCCGCTCTTACCTACTGCTGCCGGGGTGTGCGTTTTTCAGGAGGGTGGAAAATGGAAGGGGAGCAACTTCTTTAATGATGGCAACTGCTACTTAAACCTGTTCGGAGCTTATAATAGAAGGGGGAAAAAATAATCAGTGGAAGCTGTAGGCGCTTTCCATTTATGCGGTAGTTTTAAAGAATCTCTTTATTCTGACCTTAACTTGCCAGGACCTAGACAACAGGGGAGAGACGTCGTGTGTAGATCAAGAAGGCGCTTCCTTTATGGTTTCTCCTTGCTAAGTAATTTGAGGTGATTGTAAGGCGCTTGGCATAACTCTGGAAACTGAAGACTTGAGCACATTTTAACGATTGCATTTTTCACATCGCTTTCTGGGGACCTCCCGGGTCATCAAGCCAGCTCTGCTGCTACGGCAGGTAACGGTGTCACCTGGTCCTTGTAATGGCTGTACGTATCTGGCTGTGAGCCTTTGAGCGAGACCTGCACCTTCTTAGAAGAAACCTGTATCCGAGTTGTTGAATTCTCCGGTTGTAATGTCCGTGTGAGTACCCAGAATCTTCTTGGCTGAGGAGGCTGAACACCGCTGCTCGGAGCGGGTGATCGTGCACTCCTTGGATAAGTTTGCTCTGGTTTTTTTCCTCTTTGCGAGAGGCTACGTGTAAGTTCTTGAAGGCTGAACGCTGACTTCCTTGACTCCTCCTTGGCTAATCAGTGTGTTTTAAAACGGGATGCCTGCATCCTTTTCACAAATCAGCTTTCAGAAAGGAAAGGAAATAGTTCAGTTTATTAATAGTAACCTGTATCCAATTTGCCACTGAATTGCATGGTTGCAAATATCTGAGACTGTAAAGGTGACAAATGTGTCTGTCACTCTTTTTTCTTCCGAAAAATGGTCTGTATTTTCTCAATGTGTTAAAATTGAGCACGGAGTAAGAAATTGCAGACTCATATTTTTAAATAAATTGGTGCTCTTCCTAGCCTAGTAGCATCGTTAACCCTCCCTCCTTCCCTTAGAAGAATTTACAAAGGGAATTTGAGTGGAACGGATGAGTAAAGGGCTCTTAGTAGAGTTAGAGGGAAGGTATTCAGTCTAATGATGGGAAGGACGTCTTTGTCCCACTTCAGACCTGTGTTTAGGAGGAATGAAAAGGAGAAGGTACCTGAAATACGACAGCGGCTGTGATCTAACTTCAAATTACTGCCTTAATTCCAGAGAACATACTTCTTGTCTTCATTGGGTTGTTGAAGGCCAGCATCTTGGAGCTTGACTGGGACAAGTTGAAGCTTCAAGATTTTTTAGCTTGGCTTCGTTCTGTTCAGCATGGTGGGGTTTTTGAGCTCTGAAAGACGGGCGATACTTTTGTCTGTCTTCAAAATTCACCTTTGAGCGTCCCTTTTGATGGCATATCAGCATATTCTTTGTCGTGCGTCTTCTGGATCTCAAAGGGTAGAAATTCCCCTAGGTGCCTGGGGGTTATTTTAGTTTCTGAGTGCAAGTGGTAAGTTTCTAGGATGGCAATGACAGATTTAAGCTAGAGAAAGTGCTGGCTCGGTTTGCTTGCCAGGTGAATCCGTTGTGATTCTTTTATAGGTACCTGTGGACAGGAACTGAGTAAGCTTCTGGCTGTTTTTTGTTAAAAACTTTAAATTCTGTAGCTTTTGAATATACACTAAGTTCTCTAGTACTTGATTGATTCCTTTTAGTTTTCCCATAAACCTTTCTAATTGTCAACATCTGGGAATATTGCTTCTCATGCTGTTGGCTCCAGTAGAGCTAGTTTTCCTTTATTACTTCTTGTTTGTATGCCCAAGAGCAGCATTTCTTGCCTTTGCCTCCTACCTTTTGCTTGAACTTACTGTGTGTTGGTTTCTGTGTTGACCTGAAAGTTTTTTTTTTTCCCGGATAATGCTTTCTAAAATGTTTGATTTTCAACTATATTATGCCCTTCATTTTACATGTCTACATGTATGCTGCTGTACTTAAGCTTTTAAAAAAGTGCGATTTATACCGTCTTTGTATTATCTGACTACAGAATAATTGGATTGGAAGTTTACTGCTTTTCAGGTGGGGCTCAGCAAATGTTTAGAATACAGAGGTTACAATTTCTTCTCACTTTCACCTGAACTAAAAATAATCACGGAACAGTTCTGCTTTGAATATCCATACCATTGTGCGTCCTGTGGCTCTTCCAAACGGCTATACTATACACTAAAATAAACAGCTCGAGAGTTCCGTATGTTTTGATGTTGAATTTTATGGCTGGATAGCTAACCAGTTCAGGTTATCTGAAAATAGATATGATGCTGTTGCTCTGTGCTGATGGGTTTCTTGGAAACCCATTCTCGCATGCTTAACGTGTATGTTCGTTTTTGCTGCGTACCAGTAATGACGACGCGTTCTTCCAGAGCAAGACAGTGGGTCTTTGCTTTGCACGTGCGGATCGCTTAATAAAGAAGTGAGCCTGATTATGCATCTTTTTGGAGGAGATTCAACCAGGCTGGAAAGACCCAGCAGTCTTAGGTAATTACATTTCATATTGGAGCTCTAAATAAGAAAATGGTAAGGGTCTGGAGGATAATTTGGAAGCATTGGGGCTGACAAGCAAGGGCGCCTGTGGCTTCCTAGGCTGCCGAAGTGGCAGGGGATAACCGTTTTTGGGTGCCTAACCATTTTCTTATTTCCATCCGCGACAGAGATGGCCACTTGATGTAAATTACTGCTGTTACAAGGCAAATGTTGCTAGCGTAGTTACGACTTCTTTATTCATTTGCTGATAAAAGTGCATAATCTTTAAGGTATTTAACATTTTTTAAAACTAGGGGAGTTTGGTTTTTTTTTTTTTTTTTAAACTTAGGCAGACTAAATCATAGCATGGAAAACAGCGTGTCCTCTAGACCGGCAGACTGAGTCTTGTCTCTGCTTGCTAGTACAGAAGGGCAAGCGGTAGCCTTGAGCTTCAGCCCAAGGTTGGTTAAGGAAAATGCAGAAACGGTATTTTGACTTAATACTTTCCACTCATCAGAGAAGCCACAGAAGGGTGGTAAGGGTGAAGGAGGAGAGAGGAGGGAACGCGTTTGTGTGTTTCCAGAACTCCTAATTGTGTGCACAGAATTGAAAAATCTGGTTCGGTGGAAGCTGTTCAGGCTTGCTTTGCTCTTCTGCCACATCACGCCAAGAAAAAAGGAGCGAGTTCAGTGATTTACGCTTTCAGGTTGTGTTGGGAGCTGGGACTCTTCGGACAGCCCCGTTTTTTTACCGTGCCAAGTACCTTTCAGGCTGCTTTCATGGATCTTTCCAGGAGAAATGATAGGTAATTTTAGGAGTTAGCAATTTTGAGAGATTCTTGAGGGTCAGAGAACTTTAAACATCTGATATGAACAGATAGCCAACGATAAAGTGGGAATGTCCAGTAACTTCAGAGTTTATCGCTCAGCTGCCTGTGGTGTGTTTGCAAGGGTTAAACTCGGCGAAACATTAGGCTTCTGCTGATAATTAGTTTTTTAGTTTAATGCAATTCAAACAGAGAAGTAGTTAAACGCTTTTATGCTATCTTTTGACCTACTGAAACGAACTACAGAGTTTTTATTTGAACTTCTCAAGTCTCATTTCTATAAAAGGAGACGTAGAAACGTACCGTACACAAGTATCGTTTCCCATTCTCCTTGCAAGCGTGATGTTGGGAGTGTTTCTAAAGCGGACGACAATGGCGTGCAGTAATTCCTCGGGGTCAGCCAAGAACATCGGTGATGGGAGCTGATTCTGATGGCTCTGTCAGCGTGTAAATACTGCAACTAGTGTCGTTTAATGGATTGAAAAAAGCACAAATCTGAGGAATACCTGAAACGCATTGAAACGAGTTATTAGGCATCACGGATCCTGGATTCTTTTAATTCACTGGAGGTCTCTAAACAGCTTAGTCGTTACTGAATTTAGACTATTGTCAGCCCCTGGTTTCTTGTGGACTGTGCTGTCCGTGTCAGACTTTCAATTAAAGCACTTAAAGGACAATTTGGTTCCGCAGGAACCACATCTTTCCCTTCCTTCATCCTTGTTTTGGTGGGATAAATTGAGCCTTAGGCTCTTCAGCCCACACATAAGTATCTTGATCTGTGTTTCTGAGGACAGTATCAGGTTATTTTGTATTTTTATCAAGTGGCAAAGATGACAGGAGCTTTAAAAAATGTAGATCTCAGCATGCATATTGTCTGCAGGGCAAAATAAAGGAACTTTGAGATCAAGAATATATTACCTACTTAGTTTCTGAAAGCTATCAAATTAAATTTTACTTGATGCTACGGTTTTGTCAAATCAAACATACTGAAAAGTTGGGTTTTTTCTTTTTTTAAGCGCTAGTAGAATTCTTTCTGCACTGTGATTTTTCACGTCGGTAGCTGGTACTGTACGAGCGTAGCTGGCTGTCATGATTGCTGCAGAAATATTTGCTGCTTTGTAGATTCTGGTGAAAGGCACTTTCTGTAGCTCACACCGCTGCTGGAAATTTCTTCTTAAAGCGTAGGAGCAGCTGCACGCGTGAGCGAGTGTGACTGGTCCCGCTGAACACAACAGCTTGCTCAGCGTGCATGTGTTCGGAGATGCTTGGTCTGTAAGCTACTGATAGGATGCAGGGCATTTCAGTTAAAGGCATGTTATTTATCGCTAATTTCAGAGTCATTTCCAAGAAATACACATTCTCCCCCGCTTCAGATCTCCAGTGCAACACCTCTCCTTTTGCCTTCTCTTGCTAAGTAGTCCCGAGCTCTGCAGAGTGGTCTGGGTGTGCTTTTCCAGGCTCTTGAGTGAAATTACCACAAATCTGCTGGTCTTCATTAGCCGTACGTCCCCTCGAGGGACCAGAGGAAAGCTTTCAGTGCCGCGCTGGGCAGGGCTGTTCTTGGCTCTCGGGGGGCGCGAGCAAAACCTACAGAGAGGAGCGGAGGCCGTGATTTCTGCCCCGTTTCTGTACGGACGGCACTTTGATGTCTTCCCCCAACACCAGCACTTGGCGTTTGGGTTCTTAACTGAGTTGGGTGCTGTACCCAGGCAGGAACATCCCTGTTGTTGCAGAAGGTACTGCCAATATTCCTGGAAGATGTGCAGTCGATAATAAGTACGTGGGGACCGTAGTGCTGTCTGCTTACGGATTCTGCCCCCCACTGCCGTTTTCTCAGATTCTTGAATTGTAATGTGATTTTACAGTTCCCGAGAGTGAGTCTTTTTCATCATTTCGGCAGGGCGAAAGATCAGCGTTTGCGTGCAGGGTGCTGCGCGGGCAGTCTCGCCGAGTTGTTCTGAGCATGCCCGTGGAGCGCGTTGGAAAACGCGCCTAGATTTACCCTCCCTCCAGACTTGTTGTACTCGTACCTCCTTGAGTTCCGCCTCTGCGGTAACGGAGCTCATCTAAAGCGTAAGCTCGTTGGTGTCTTGTGTGTTCCCCAGCGTGTGTTGTTACCGAAGCCCTCGGAGAGATGCCTCGTTGAAATCCTGTCTCTTCCCGAAATGAGGGAAGCAGATGAGCACTGTGGAAAAAGGCTGTCCTACTCCCTGGAGATTTTTTCCGTTCAGAAGTTGGTCTAAACCAGAATCTAAATCTCATACCGATACCCTGTTACCCTTCTTAGTTCTGGATCACCACAAAATCTGAGTTGATGCAAGTCTGTCTTTAAATCAGAATACAACTTTTTGCTTCGGAGAAGCACTAGTGAGAAAAAATGGACTTGCTTGTGGGGAGGTTGGCCTCTCGATTGCTTGAAATGAGACTTCAGCGGATGGCTTCTTTCCTGCTCCCTGTAAAATGGAGATTTAAGTAGAACCCTTTCTGCATTCAGCTGATCAAATTTAGAAATATCTAGATGTAGTAAATTGTTGAATCTTGAACACATTTTTCATAGAGACCCTTTTAAGTGACTCTGCCTCTGTACAGAACCGGGCCGGTTTTATTCTTTTATGGCTGACATCGGGCTATGAAGCCACCTCCTGCCTCGCTACTGGAACCAGTTAGCGTTCTCTGCCAGATCGCAACTGTCTGCCCGAGCGGCTTGGATGGAAATAGTCTATGGTTAATCTTAATGCAAGTATACTGGGTTTTTTTAGGTCACATCTTGTGATTGTAAAGCATTTTCCATCTTCAAACGCTGATTTCTGTAAAGTTGCGAGAAAGCCTTTTATTAAATAAGTTTGAATTACTTGATTCCCAATTTTTTTTTAGTGGGCGCTAGGAAAAGTTGCACCATGTGCTCTAAATGTGAAGTTTACTGATCTGTCTGGGAGCGCAGCGAGAGGAATCAATAACTAATCAGTGGGGAACTGCTGAGGACTACGTGTGAAAGAACAGAAGTTGGTGCAAGAACTTAGAGGTTGAAACACTTATTTTTTTTTTTTTAATGGAACTGTCTGCTTACCCAGAGTTTCCAAATTACTTCACATTAATATAAAATAAAGCATCACAGGTCTTGAAAGACTGAGCCTGTTTTAAACCAGAATCTGGTCACCTTGAACACTTAATTATTTGGCATTTATACTACCATTTCAACACAAAGGAAGACTGAATGTCTGTCGTTTTGCATTGCAAAATGGTTTCTGCGTAGCTGCCGCTAGCTGGGCGCAGACGGGAGCGTGGTCCAACGGTCAGCGTTGCGACTTCACAGAAGGGAAAGCGGGGATGGTCCTGTCAGCTTGTGAAGTGATACGTTTTCATAAGGCTAAAGCTAAGAAAATTGGATGGATAAACGTGTCCAACGTTATTAATTATCATCTAGGCTTTTGGAAGTGAAGTTGGTTTTAAATTGAAATGTTGGATTCCGCACAACAGGAACATTGTGCAAGTGACCCAAATACACGTTACCAGTCGGGTTTTGCCCATGGTCTGCGCACCGGGCATCTTCTGCTGAAGTATTTGCTGCACTTCGTAAGGGATTTGATAACCATTTCATAAAAAAAAGGTACGCTGTTCAGGGTGAAAGTTACTTGGCTCGCTATTTCAGCGTTACAATACTTAATGTATATTTTATATGTGAGCTAGGTAACGACTACAATTGCTATTCGTGGGCCAGGAAACAGATGTAAATAGATCTTCAAAATTGTCTATCAGTATGTCATGGGACAGGATTCCCGTAGACTTTTATGATAATTTTGTTCACAACTGATCATAGTCACTACTGTTGGCAAGTGGCACTACTGATTTTCCAGGTGACGCAGTTGGAAGTTCAGCCTTTTTTCCCCCCTAGTTTATCTTTTGTTGCTGTTTAAGTGAGTAGCTCTAATTAGAGTTGTGACTTTTATTATGGAGGAGTATGAAAGGAGTAGGGGAATCACGCTGGAAAAGATGCTGTGCAAGTATTGTCCCTGTGCTCTGCAGGACCGCGGTTCCCCATCAGGGGATCCTGCAGTGCCCCAGGACTCGCTTGCCTTGGAAAAAACCACGAGGTAGCTGTATGGCTTTATCTCCTTTGCTCTTTTGAAAGAAAAATGTCAGAAAACTTTAATTTCTTTCCCTTTGGGTTGTCTGGAAAAGTTTTCCTGCTGCAGGATTTCCTTTCTTTGAGTCAGGACCACGTGCCCGTATATGTGTTTGGGTCTTTTGGCTTTATTTTGGCCTGCTCCTTTTCACTGTGGTTCCCAAGACTTTTCTTAGCGTAGCTGGTAGCGGCTCTACCCTGGATGCAGCTGTGTTGCTCGTCTGGACATCTTTAATTTTTCATCAAGGAGTGAAAGTTTCTCGAAGCAGACGAGGCTCTCCCAGGACTGCCAGCCTCCTCCGCCGTGTATCTGTCCTGTCAGCCTCAGGGTCTCTCCTGGATGGATTTTTAAAGACCGTCCTGGTCTTTAAAGGCAGGTGTCCAAATCCAGCTACATCAGAGAAGCCATTTGCAAGGTGACGGGCAGCAGTAAAGCATAAAATTGAACTGCACGTCACGAGCTCTACATAGGTCGGTCCTGTTGACTGCTAAGTTGTGAAAAGATTATAGGAAACTGAATCTGTTGCTGTTTAAAGAAGCATTGCGCTCTGGAGCGTGGTGTGAGGGAGCTGGGCCTTGGAGCGGTGGAGGCGGAATTGGGGAGAATAATAATAGATTAAAAGAGGGTTTAAAAAGTAGGGGTTGGCTGCCCCGAAGGAGCTCCACGGTAAAGGCGTCGGTGTGAGAGGCTTTAGAAAAAGAACAGAAGGAGCAGAGTGTAATTAGGAGGAGGAGGAGGACCAGGATGTGAAGGTCCTAGGAGTTAAGGTGGTCTGTGTGAGCTGGGGAATCTTCAGCACTTCGTAAGGGGCAACTGGAAACGGAGCAAGCAAGTAAAAGTGGTAGGCAGTTTTACTGAAAAGAACACGTTTTGTGCTTTGCAGTTCCCCACTTGTAACTTTATCTATGTGAGGTTTTGAGTGTAAAATAGGTTTTTAGAGCTGCTCCTTTTAGGAAAAAAAAAGGTAATTTGGAAGAAATCCAAATTTTCCATTGTCAGCTGGAACAGGAGTTGGTCATTGTGTCCCTCGGTGTGGTTTCCAGAGTCTGGAGATCAGAGGGGCCGTGGGGTTTTGAGTGGGGAATTTGGCAGCGAGCGGCGTGCGGGGTTGGCAGTTAACCCTTTAACCTGTTCGAGCAGACCAGAATAACTTCAGTCGGACTGGGGAAGGCCCAGTGCCTGCGCTTCAGGTTACCGCTGCTGGCCTGGCACGGCCGAGCTTCGGCAGTCGTGGTCTGCAGTGCGTCACCAGCTTATTTCTTTGTAAAAAGTTCCTTCGTTGAGCTGCTTCTCTCTGGAGGCATAGCAGAACCATAGAATATCCTGAGTTGGAAGGGACCCACAACTCCATCGAGTCCAGAAGCTCAGGTATCGCTATTACACAGCTAATGCGTGTTTTGAAGACATTCTGCGTTTTGCTTAGAGTGTAGGTTGACTCTTCCCGTAGTTACAGGTAGAAGTAAGAACCTGCTAATGCTGAGCGGATATTGGGAGGTGTTTTGGTTCATCATGGGCATAAAAAAATCTGGGATAAGACAGTTTTACACGTGGCTCTGCCCAAGCTCTCTGGCCTTCCACATTGCAGGCCCTCAACCATGCTTATTTGTAGTTCAGGCTTGCCCTTGCTCGTGTGACTTGTTCGGGCTCCTACTGAGCTGTGCTGTCCGAAAGTTGGCCCCCCTGCAGTTGGGGAGCAGGCCAGATCACCTGAAGAACGATAGTGACTTTCGTGGAGATCTCATCTGGAACAGACTAGTTTGCTCTGACTGGGAAGAGAAATTTATTTCTGAGCAAACGTGCTCGTCAGGCGTGCAGGCAGAGCCGGGTGACTCAGAGATAGGCCGGGCTTAGCCACAGCCCTGACGCTCGTCAGGCAAGCCGGGTTTCTGCCCGCGCCGACGTGACGGTCGCCCGAGGCTGCCCACGCCGCGCCGCTGAGCGTTCCTCTGTCGTGAGAGGCGGCGAGGAGGTCGGGTGCTGGGTTTTGGACTCGGAATCGTCTGCCAACCCTTCCACCTACCGGTTCGGTCGCCCAGTTAATCAATGTAATTCCCCTTTGCCTTGGGTGCTGAGAGCTCCTGCCGGTTCCTGCCCGGCGTTGGAAATTCCACTTTGGGAATTTGTAGCTGGAAAAATACCCTTGAAAGGTGCAGCAAGAGCTGTTTAAAAAAAAAAAAAAATGTTAGAGGTTTGTAATAGATTAACTGCTATTCAGAGCAAGGGTCCAAAGGTGTGCTTAGAAAGAACGCGGTTGTGTCACGGGTAATACTGCTTAAGTTGTTCAAGAAAGCGAGTTGCCGGCGCAGGGCAGTTGGGAGCGCGCGGTGCGCAGTCCGCCCTTCCCCGCGTAGTCCGTCCGTTCGTGGGTTGCTTTGCCGTTGGGGGGTGACGTACCTTTTCTCATAAGTAAAATGACTGTAAAACCATGCGGATGGTTACAGAAGCCTGGAGACAAGTACTTTTTTTTAATCTATTATCAGAAAGTTAAGGAACTTGGTTGATGCTCTGCTAAGCTTTCCGCTATTTCTTTTATTCTTCTGCTTGTGCAGACTAGTTATCAGAAAGCTTATTTCTGGATTAGGCATGGATTTGTATTTAGTAGTCTTCATGTACTCAAATACAGCGTGTTTGTTGTGAATAGAATTAAATTGTGTGTTTTAATTTTCTAACGAACTAATTCCTGTGTTTTTCAGATTACACTGTTTTTGGGACACACCTCTGTTGGATTTTAATATATGTCCTGCTAACAACAGCTTTCAACTATGGAATCGGTAAATATTTACCTTGCTTCTGTCCAGATTTTCTGTTTTGTTACCTCACAAGCTGCTTGTGTCCATGTTGATGTATTTGTGTTTTGGGTTGGTTTGGTTTTTTAAAGTTTTTCTTTATTTTCTGAAACTTGAAGGTAAAAATTGCAAACTTCCATGGAATAACTTACAAGGACTAACTGAGAATATCATAGGAAACGTCTTTAGTTCTGAGATGCCCTTTCACTTTCATATAGTTTCAAAGGTAGCAAGTTTTTCCCTGACTTCAGTGAAAGCGAAAGTTCACTTTCCTGCGGGGGTGGCTCCAGCGCTGGCTTGTCCGGCAGACTGCCTGGCTTGTTGGTGCTGCCGACTGCTGAGTATTAAGTATCCTTCTGCCTCTAGGATATCACGGTCCTCTTTCTTTCTCTTCACTTTCAAAATGTCTCTTAAAAAAAAAAAAAAAGTCTTTTAAAAAGTGCCAGTTGCACAATGTTATGTCTCCTTGTGATTAGTTATAATTGAAACAGATGGCACCTAGGTTTCATTTTGGGCAGAGAAACCTCCCAATATGCTTAGACGACAGTTTGAGTCAGCGTTAGGATTCAACTTTTTGGTGGAGTTAGCAGCTGCAGAAATAATAGGCTATGCTGGAGTGGAATTTAGGGGGAAAACCAGGATTTTTGCCTAAGCGAGAGGATGAGAGAGGTCGGCGCTGTCCTTTGGAAAGCGAAATGATATAGATGTAGCTGGTAGGAAGGAGTTTGTTCTTGCTGGTTCTTTTTCTGCAGTCCTGGCAGTTTGGTGTGTTGCAGGCTGAATAAAAGCTGTTGTTTGCTGCTCTCCGTGAGCTCGGCTTTGCGGTGTGTGTCACGGCAGCGTTACGGAGGGGAAGCTCAGCGGTGCGGAGTTGAAGGTCATCCTCAGCATGCCCAGAAACACGATGGGGAAGGCTCTCAATAGATAACCCGCCGTGCGTTGCTTCTGCCGTGGGGCTTTGGGTACTTGGCTAACCTCTTGGTTTATGCTGCCATGGGATGATTTGTGCTGAAATTGTCGTTGTGATAAAGGCCATTATTGAAGGAGAGTTACTCTGTGTCGAAATACAGGGCTGCTCTATGAGGTGGCTTTGCAAGCTGGTAGGTCTCGTTCTTTCCGGGGTTTTGAGGAAAAGAAATCTTTGTATTTAGTTTGTCCGTAATAATTCCAGTTTACTTTGTCCGTAATAATTCCAAGGTATTCAGATGGAGACAAGACGTTATTTCAGTTTCCCTTGGTGAATATTAATAGCAGTAGAAGCCTTTCCCAGTGAAACAAAACAGCCTAGGCATCAGTAACTCTCCCCTGCTGCAGCTAAGTAATTAAAGTGTATGAAGTGTGAGACCTTTTGCTGTAGTATGCGGTAGCTCTTTCCTTAATGGGTGCTCTGCAGTCCCCTGAAAAACTGAGCTGAATCCTAACATCAGGAGTAAACCAGGTTGTTTACTGCCTATTACATTTCATAGTTCACTATGAAGATTTTTCTTTCTGAATTTTGAAGCAAATGGTGGTTTGCTTTTTTGAATGCAAGCCGTACCTTTATCAGCATAGTATTAATTGCGGTACCTTTCACTTAAACGAAACCTTACTAAACATTCAAACCTATTTGCATAGTGTACTTGCCCACTGGGCAAAACAACTTGCTTCCTGACGGATTATAGAGCATTATGGCAGACTGCACCTCTCCAGGGCCTTTTCTCTGCATCCCCTGCCTTTTGGCCACTCATATCTTTTAGGATTATTACTGAGAGCTTAAATTATGCGCTGCATGGCTACGGTAGCTGCCCTTTAGAAAAGTTTGCCACATAGGCTTCTCTGCATCTTTAGCCCCTTTCTCTCTGGATGTTTTGTACTTTGTTTATGTAAAG
This sequence comes from Nipponia nippon, assembly GCF_047370975.1. Classification (NCBI taxonomy): domain Eukaryota; kingdom Metazoa; phylum Chordata; class Aves; order Pelecaniformes; family Threskiornithidae; genus Nipponia; species Nipponia nippon. The sequence continues at coordinate 52,763,554 of NW_028262391.1, read as the reverse complement.
CCATGCTATTTTGATTGTGAGTCTAGCTGAAACCGTGGATGGAAAAACTTGACAGATGAAGGTTGAGGATGTATGATGTGACAAAACATTCACACTGTGGAGAAAGAAATAACTGCTATGAAGTCAGATGTTTCTCTGACTTCTGAAACAACAAAAAAAAAAAGAGTGATTTTGCTTTGTGGGTTTCGTGAGCCGTGGGAGATGATAGTTAAGTGACCTTTTCCAGTAAAATAAGTTTTTATCCGCTGCTCTGCAAAGACAGACTATTGCATTACGTAAAATGCATATCGGTCTGGGCTCTAATAGCTCCGTTCCTTGGCCACGGCAGTATGGAGACGTTGGGGAGAAGATCAGAATCCTCCAGTGTTGGCTTAAAAATTACCCATATCTGGCGTGTTCTGAAGCTGTAGAGGTGAATTCCTGGTCTTTGTGCTGGCGGGGAGGCTACGGCATACACGGTCGCTGCAGTTTATCACCCAGGTATCTGCCGGCGCGCTGAAGTGCGGTTTATGCCATCCTCCGAGTAGCCCAAGGATTGAAGGGAATGAATGTCTGGCCCAAGCTTGAGTAATAACCTCTCATCCTAAAAGGCAGTCACCCTAAAAGCGGGTCCGTGTTAACTCCTCGTGCTGTGCACAGGTAAAACCCTGGGGTGCCTTGGTACTTGTGTGCCAAACGAGCAGAGCGATGATGGGCCGCCTTCTGTCTTGTCCGAGGAGAAGGTCTTGTATCGTGAAAGTCCTCAGCTTTTGTCCCTCGGCCGTTGGTGACTATGAGAATGAGGTCGCCCTTGCTGTAAACGTGTGAGTGAAAATGCACTGGGGCACAAAACCGGCTGGTTTGGGTTTTTTCTCCCCCCTCAAGCAACTTGTGCGTGCCAGCGTGTAACTTGCTGTGAAGGATGCTGCCTCGATTCCCCGTTGAAGGAGACCGAGGAGCCTGACCTTCGGGACCAGGCTTACCTGGGTGGTAAGATCCTGCTGCGTTTGCTCTGTTCTGATGATGTGGTCCACGTTTCATAGCTTGGCTAATGGAAATAAAGCTTCGGTGCTGGGAAGGGACTTGGAGGGCGTCCGCTGTGCTGTTCCCTTTGGTTGCAAACCTGTTGCAGGGTGTTTCTGTCCCTGGGAGGTGGTTTGTTCCCGTCACGCGTGCCAGTACCGCTGTTTGTGATGGCGCGCCGTTCACCCGATCGCCAAGATATTCTGCATTTGAAGAAAACGTAAACACGTAGCGGTTTACGTGGATTGTTTGTGGCGTGGTCTGCTGCCCCGGGAGAAGTTGCGTTGGTGCAGCTGGAGGACCAGGAACGCTGCGGCGTTGTGGGGAGGGAGCAGAGGGCCTGTTCCACTGCAGGAAGTGTTATGAAAGTCTGAGATTTCTCCATCTCAGTAGATGGCTCCTTTATTGCGAAACGCAGGAGTTGCTACAAACATTGCTACCCTCAGGTCTCTACAACAGGCTTGGTTTTTTTGTGTTTTGTTGTTCGTGGTTTGTTTTGTTTTGTTTCTCCCCCCCCCTCCCCCCCAGCTTTCCATAGTAATAACAGCAGAGGTCCTATCTAAACGGGTGGAGAAAAAGGGAGTTCGGTCGACTGTGTGAGATGCCGGCTTCGCGTAGCCTGAACGGCTGCAAGGCGGCAGCACTCACGCCGCGATGAGCGGGACAGGTATTTTCTCGCTAAACTGCTTTGAACGGTTTGCTCGAAACAATCCAGGTTCATCGTGGCGGCTTCTTTTTGCTTGTTGCCAGCAAGAAACGGCTGCATCGTGCTGGGCTCGTTCCGGGGTTCGGCGACTCGATGGGTTTGCGGCGCCGGAGCCGGCAGCTGGTGCGATTCGTGTTTCCCGACATCTTCATTAGGGAAGCAGCAGGGTCAAGGCTTTCTCCCCGCAGCAGAGAGATTGCAGTGGCTTTTGGTGGTGGTTTTGGCGCTGGTATTTTACAGAGTTCATAATGAATATGTAGGTGTAAGATTAAAAGAATGAATAAGGTAGCGCTGCTAAACAGAATTGCTTTTCAGAGCTGCAGCCGTGCCTTGTTCTGACCTCCCGAGAAGGATACAATTGTAAAGCTGAGGCCCGTAGTGGAAAAGCAATTACAATACGTGCTTCCAGGATTGAATTGTCCTCTGAAAGTCAGATGCTGCAATAACGGTGGCGTTGTTTAGGTGGAACGTGACTTTACTTAACTGCTTGTTATTTTCCTGTTAATGTTCTTAAACGTGTTCGTATACGGTTTTCAATTTTTACTGCTTTGGGGGAAATAGAGCTTAGTACTCCACAAGGAAGATATTTCTTTGCATAGAAGTGTTCTTCTGAGCTTCAAAGCTTTTTTTTTTTTTTTCCACGTTTCAATTCTTATCCCTTCCAAATTAGAGGGGTTGGAAGATAACAGAAGTGCAGCGTACATTTCTTTAGGACGTCGGTCGCAGCCGAGCGGAGCAGCGAGGCTTTCCCTGTGGTTCAGGGGTATGGCGTGGAAGCGTCGGCTTTTGGGGCAAGAAGCCGATGTGTTACAAAGCGGGGCTTGGAGAGGGGAGGGGAAGGGAAGCCGTGTGCAAGTGCAGTTAACAGTCTCATGGAGCGGTAAACAAGCGGAGCTGCGCGGCTTGCGGGTTTGACTGACTTCTGCTGCGGTCCTCACCCCACCCCTGGAATGGTGGAGCCCTTTCTCAGAAAAATGCAGATTTTGGAAGGGCCTTAAAACAGCCGGGTGGGTTTTCAGGTGCGGGTTTGCCTGGAGCGCGGCATAGCGAGGCCTTTGGGTTTGTGCTGGTGCGTGGCTCGGCCTGGGAAAGGCTGAGGGCAGACGGGTTGGAGAGCGTGGCTTACCCACTGCTCTTCTCTGGCACGGTGCTCATATGCTGTCGTACCTGTGTGAGCGTGAGGGGGGGCTTGTATGTAATCTAAATCTAATTGTTAAAGCCGTATCTTCACTGTAAGCAGAGGTGGCTTTATTGTGAGCCTAGATCTCTTCATCGGTCAGAGGGGCTTGACTTTTTGGACACAAAACACCTCTGACACCTGCAGAAAAGAGCTTTCAAATCCTTCCCTCTACCCCAATGAAAAAGCTGGATTCTCGGATGTAATCCCAGCATAAGCATTTGATTTGAGTGTTTGAATTGCTGCTTTTACAGTTCTCTGTATTTTATCATGAACGTGTTAAATTGCCAATGTTACTCACATGCCACTTTTGGCAGATGCCACCTACATGCCCTCAATTTGAAGGTACCTTTTAGGAGAAGTGTAGGTAGGGAAGCTCCTTCTTGCATGTCAGGTGTTCGAGAGCGGGGCACTTCCATTAATTCCCTTTCACTAACCTTTCCACCGCTAATAAGCTAACCTGGCCCATGTGCACCTTTAATGAGCAGAACTGAGCTAAGCAGAAAGTTTGAAAAATGTCTTGCTTGACTTGTTTCTTTGGGTGTAATTCCGATCTGCGTGGTCACCATGACGCAGAAGGAAGTTCTTGGTGAGAGCAATCCACAAGCAAATACAACTCTTGTCCCCCTTCCTCTCATGCCCTGTTCAGAACTAGACAAAGCCATAGCGATAATTACCTAAAAAGAAGGAAAATAATTGGTTGTGAGTTTTTTCCCCCCAACTCTACTTGGTTTTGAATGATTTTATTCTCCGAAGGGGCTACATTATGACCGCAAAAATCATAGTTTTTATAAAAATGTATACTTTTGAGTTAGGATTTTGTAGATTTCTATCAGCTAATGTACTCTACGCTTAAAAATCACAGTTGTGTTTGGGAACAGGTTCGTTACAACAAGCTGGTGCACAGGATCATCATTTCCAGTAGCTGGCAGAGTCTGTTGTTTCATGGGGGAAGACTCCTAGGAGAGAGGTACAGCCCGGGCGACGCACGGAGGCATGATTTCGGGAAGGGAATCTGGGTTATTCGGCGAGTTACGGCTTCCGTCGTCGTGCAACAGCGTTCCTGGGCACGACCCCTTCTGAGAGCGACAGTGCTTTCGGGCAGGTCCTGGTGTGTCGCGTTGCAGGAGGCTTCGGCGCGCAGGACCGCTCACCGGAGAAGCGAGGCGCAGCGTTTGGAGCGACGGTTTTACTTATTTCGGAGTGTTTTGCGTAGCACCAAAGCGTATTCTTGAAAGGGAAAGAAGTGACGGTCTCCGCCCTGAGGAAGTGACACTCTGGATGAGAGATGACAGGCTTTGGAGTGAAATGGCAGGATTACACAAAATATGGCTGAAATCGCTTGTTTTCAGAGGATATCCATCACGCTATGATTAAGTGCAGATGATGCATTTGGCAGCAAGAGGTGTGCAATCTGTTCCTACCCTAAGGAGCTTGCGGACCAAAGGCCTGCTGATAGGACCAGACTCGCTCTTGTGCTTCTTGAATGAATGATAGTTTAGGTCGTTCTTGCTCCCTTATCTTTTGCTCTTTTAAATAATAGTGCAGATCGTTGTGAGCCTGGTGATTTTGGCGCTCGAATCCCTGCGTCCTTTAAGGGAGAGGAGTAGTTTTTGGTGTTTGGGGGAATGCATTCCTCTCGGGCTGCGGGAGGTGCATCAGCGACTTGGGCATCTTTGGTGGAGCTGCAGGTGGGACAGTCGGTGTCCGACAGGTACAGGTCAGCGGCCTGACACCCCCCGAGGTGGGAACGGTTGCTGGGTGGTGTAACGTGGCAGGAAAAACCGGAGTGCCTGCATTTTATGGAAACCTGGCATGGAAGATGGTTTGGCTGAACCACTGAGGTGTCTAACGCTACCGGGCAGGGGCAGCCTGTTTCTTTAATGTGTACATCTAAAAGGGGCAGACCGTTGTTATTGCAAGCAAATGCAAAACTGATAGATCTGCTTTATTGATATCCTTTGGAAGGGGACTTTTGATAAAACCAGGAAATGCTTCTGAAAAGTAAGTCTTAAATGTTGAGTGTGAAGATGGAGACTAGGCGTTGTCATTATTTCTGTTCCCTTGGTTAAATTCTTGGCAGAGCTTTAATTTTAGAAGAATAAGACAACAAGGGCTGAGATTTGCAGGCTCAGTCTAATTCATTACTGGCTTAATTAGATGCTTGAGAACTCGGGTAATCTGACAGTTTCTGCAATGCTGCGTGTTATCCCTGTTTTATAGTAGTTTGCTGGACTTCTCCAGCAGAAATTCAAAGATAACTTCATTGAAATGTATTTAAGAAGTTAATGTTTTAATTGGTGTTTTGATCTTGGATTGAGAGTGGACAGGCTAATGGTTTCCAGTTGCTGGAGATGTACAGGAGCTGGGAGAAGGGATTTCTTGGGTGTTCCGCAGAAACTTGCGTCTCGTTGTGGACATCTGAGCGAGCGAGGGGGTGCGGGCAGTCAGCTCTGCTCACCGTGGCAGAGGCAGGGGCTCCGGGGGGCCCCGATTCCCGCAACCTCTCTCTGTGCCTGGGCGTTTTGGGAAGCTGGCATGCCTGGCCTTTCCGTCCTCGGAAGTGGCTTTGGTTTGGTAGACAAATACTTGAAAGCTCTGCTTTTACTCAGAGCTGTTTAATCGGCGTTGCCTGCCTTCACCGCTGCCCGGGCTCATCTGGGGTGCGGGCAGATGGCCGCAGGCCACCCCGCCGGGCCGTTTTGGGGAGTCACAGCCCGTCGGTGAAGGCCATGGCAAGCGCAGCAGTGAGTAAAGCGGATTTCCGAAGCACTGTGGGACTGGCTAAAACTCTCTGCTTGCCCCAAGAGCAGCAGTCTCAGCTGTAATGTTTTTAACTCTTGAATTTGGAACAGACTTGGAAGCTCACCTTTGGGGGTGGTAGCTTGTTAAGTTGTCAATACTATTGCCTGTAACCATCTGTTCCTACCACTAAGTAGCTGCAAAAATCAGTAATTCATTCTTTATTTTTTTTAAGGAGCTTGGGTGTAAATCTTCTCCCTTGTTATTTTTATGGGCTCCCTCGTTACGAAAGACAAGCATCTCCACCGTGCTGGAAAGGCAAAACGACATTCTTTCTTTAATCTTTCACCTAAATTTATTTGAAATTTAAATTCAAATATTAGAGGTTACTTTGGAGCACAATAGCTATTTCTGGTGAAGCCAGCGCGTGGGTCTCCCCTCTCGAGCAGCAACGTGCTTGTGTAACTTCACCTTTCTGGGTTAACCACTCCTAAGAGGAAAGGAGATGGTAGGCATGTGTACAATTTATTTTAGGAAATCGCCGCTGTAAATGGATGTTGTGTTTGCTGTTGCAAGTAAAACTTGTCATGGATTCTTATTTTTCATTTATTTATTTTTTGTCCGAGTGAATTAGTAATCCAAGCGGGCTGGCTTTGGTAGTTCTGGTGTTAAGTCGCGGTTGGTAATTAGGGTCACAGAGGGAGAGGCGGTCGGGAGGCAGCTCCGGTGGTCGTCACACAGGAGTCGCGGGAACACGGAAACTGCATCGATTTGCAGGACAGACAGACTACTGCGCGTTGTATCCTGAGGTATCCGGGGCTGGGATTTCGCTTCTAGGTTTGAATTGCAGAATCAAAATGGATTGACGTCGAATAGCAATGCTAGTGTTTTGGGACGTGAGATGCCAGGGACCGGGGCTGTCACAGCGCGGGTAGCGACGGCACTTTTTTTAATGCAGAAGGACTTTGCCGCCTGGGGACAGGTCTCTTCCTGCATCGCTGGAGTTCAGTTTTCAAAATGTTTATTTTGGTGGTTATCTAAACTACAGAGTGTATGCCTGAGGGTTCTGTCGAGGTGATGTCCAGTTTTCCCAGCTTCACACCATCTGCGTGCTCACCGCTGACGGCAGAAGTTGAGTTTTGTCTGACCTAAAAGAACAACTCCTGGATTTTGGTGGGGTTTGTGCGGTGCGTGTGTCTGGACTCACCCTATGATACAATAACGTAAAAATACACTATTATCTTGCAATAATATAGAAGCAGCAATGACCTCACCAGCTCTTGGGTCAGGCCCATGCTACTGCCTTTTGTGTCGACGTGGGCTTTGCTGGAAACACCTGGGTGCTGTGCGTGGCTGGGGAAGGCTGGGAGCAGCTCTTGGGTGAGAGTGGCTCCAGTGCCTTGTGTGTGTAACAGCCCTGATACGATGAAGAAAGGGGGAAGCTCTTGGAGGACTTAGTCCTGGCTGTAATTAAAATTTTGGAGGATTTGCGGGATAGGAGTGACCTCTAAGGATTGACAAAGCAGCCCAGAACGGTGCATCTGTTGTTCTTGGCGGCCGTAGCTGCTATAAAGAAGGACCTCTGGTGTGCCACTATCAGTTCCTCGTGTACCCTCAGAAAATTTTTATACTTGCAGGCTTCAGTGGTTTTTAGGAAAAGTCGTTAGTCTACAAGTTGTCATGCATCTTGCAGGGAGGCTCGGACTCCACGGGGCAGAGCTCAGGTGTTTTTGCGTACGCTATCTGTGACCTTCCTTGGCTTCAGATGATAACATTGAGCCTTAATGCTGAATTTCCTGGCAGTCTTGACACTCGGTTTGTGTCCGGGCTTGGCGAGAGGCAGGATGGCAGCCTGAGGACTGGGTGTGTTTGCGTGCGCTCGGGCTTCGCCCCGTGGCTGACTCGCAGCCCGGCGTCGCTGAGCCCGAGCAGGCGGCCAAACGCCGGCAACAGACTAACGCGGGGGGGAAATACTTGGAGGAACTGCAGAAATGAGAGGAGCTGGTCAGTTTGATGGATGTTGGTAGGTATGGCAGGAGGAGTTCTTTGATTTTGGTCGGTTTTGTCCTTGCATATAATTTTTCAGCTGTTTAAGCTAACGGTATAAGGATGAAAAGGTCAATGTTGAATAGCTCTGGTTATTCTCTGCTGGACCTAGACTTATTGCTGGTGTCATAAGAAATACACTTCCTCTTCACGTTACATAGTCAGAAGAAAATTATTTTGTTGTGTTCAGTAGTTTTTACCTCGTTCTTGTAGTCTTGCTAATATCCTGTATTTGTTTTTTGCAGGAAGCCTTTCAACATTTTCTTAATTGGAATTAAGTGTCGTAATAGAAATGCACATTTTGGTGGAAGATAATGTAGGAAATAAATATTCGCAGAAATTTATTTTAAGTTAGTAAAAAAACATTCATGGGAGAGCTTTGCTTTGGAACTTTAACTTCTGAGAGGTTTAATGAAAGCTTTCTTTGCTCTTGGGTAAGGAATGAACCAACTCTGCTGCTCCCGAATTTTTTTTGAGCAGCTAACCTCAGAGACTGATACTAGGTCTGTTTGTTGTAAATGACGTTAATTAACATAATGACACAGATTGAATGGTATATAAAAGTTATATGGAGTCAAAAATCAAATGCCAACAGGTAGTAAATAATTTGATGAAATAAAAACATAAAAACAAATAAATTATTGGGGGGGGGGGGGAAATCATGTATTCTTTTCCTGTCAACAGTTAGGACTGCATCTGGACGTAGCAGCTGGCCAGGCCTCAATTCTTTTTTCCTCTGGTTTTTAATGATGCTTTTACAACAGTCTGAAATGAGATCGCTGCCTAAATGAACCGGCGGCAGGGACGCGGCGGTGGGCTTCGCGTTCAGCGAGGTATCGCACAGCTAAACCCTCCTTGCTTTCTCCCTGCAGTTTCTTGGTTATTTAGTGCTTAACGTAAGGAGTACCTGAATATGAATGATACGCTCCTAGGTCTGCTTAAAGATAAAGAAACTGGCCTCATTCCCTTGACCTCAATCTTGCTGAAGGTGGGAAAGCTTTTAAAATACATATAGCACTGGGTGTACCTAGGCAGCTGTATGTGTTTTTAAATGTCCCCTATTTCAAGGTCACGCGCGAAGCGCAGATTAGATTTGCTGTAGCAAGATACCTGTTACTGGGGCTTATTCCCGTGGTCTGAAAGGAGAGCGGAACGGGGACCGAAGGAGAGGTGTTCATGGTGTTCATCTGCATCCCGCGTGGTGCTTTGTACCTGCCCCGATCAGAAGAATGTGGATTGACAGTCTCTCCTCCCACAGCACTCTTCAGAGCCGCTTAATCTATATTTTTCATACTTGCGAAACAGCACCAAGCTTTGAGACGCTCCTGTGTAAGCTGAGGCGATGATGAGCAAGAGGATTAATGAGATCTTCAAGACAGATAACTAGAGCAATGAGTTGTGCATAATAGTGGCTTGGAATTCCACTGACGTGTTTGCAAAGCGCTGTGCAACATGCATGCCTTGGCTGAAGCGTAATTATTTCTCGGCGTTGCGTGCCCAAATGCCTCCGGGCACTGTAGCAAAATTTAGTAAGCAAATGATGTGAACAAAAAAGCTCAACTTTGATGGTTTTACACACACCAAAATCGTTCTCAGTGAAGCGATTAACTGCTGGTTTGATCACCTATCGGTGGTGTCTGCCCGGTACGTCAAGCTGCCAGTCTGAAGTCTGGATTCCTCCAAGATACCACTGTAGGCTTAGACTTACTGGTTTGTAAAGCTAAATTAAGGGGAAAAAAAAAATTGAATTCAAATTAGATTGCAAGTATAGGGGTTTTCTGTATTCTTACCATACAAATTGTGTACTTTTGAGCAGGGACGCGGGCAAGCCTGGCTTCTTTCAGAACAGTGTGCTGCCGCTGGTGCTCCTGCCCCAGGAGAAGGTGATGGCTCTAAGGTTAGGTGGCACTAAAGTGAATGCTTTTTTTAGGGAAACTTCAGCTTAAAAAAAATTCTTCCCCATGCGGAGCTTTCCTTTGCTCACAGAAATGGTTTTTGTGTTCATATTCAATTTACAGTAGCTCAGAGGAATGAAGAAAATACTGGACTCTAATATTTTTTTTTTTTTTGTATAGTCCTTATTAAATTTCTTTGGAACAACTCTCGGAAATAAACAAGGAGGACAGAGTGTACTGGGCAAAGCAGTGAGACATTTTTTGTGAAAACCATAAGTGTTCATGGCTTTAGCATTTGAAGGTAAAAACCAGTGAAGTCCATCAGATACCTTGGAGTAGTTCTGGTTACCTTCCAGTTCCTTGCGCTTTTCCAGTTCCTTTTCCGCTGTGATTCTTTGTAGCTTTGCCTCTTGATACAGGTTTAGATTTTTTTTTTTTTCGTTATTGAAAACCTTGCGTTTCTGACGATGACAGTAAAGAGCTGTGCTCTGTAGCTTAGGAGAAAGTTTGGTCATCATTCAAGACATGGTCCTGGAGAGGCTTCAATTGAACGGTGTTGAAAGAGGGCTGTATTTGCCGTTCTGCAAAGTTGGAGGTTTCTTCCCCTGTTAAAACCTTGGGGATCCCTGGGAAAGGAGGTTGATCCTGGCTTTTTCTGCTGGGTGAGTAGGAATTTAAAACTTCACCCCCCTGCTTTGACCTAGTTATGAAACCCTTGCCTGTAAAAGCACTAATTTGTGGACTATAAGCCATTTTAGTATTAGAATTGTAGGGTGCTGTATGCTTTTCTGTAGAGCCACCTTGATTTTAGACATTAAAGGATGGTGAAAAATCTGATAAACTTAGCAGAATATATATCCCAGTGTGCTATAAACCTTCTTCATTACTCTGGAATTAATCAATGGTTTTGACTTCTTTTTTTTTTTTTTTTTCCTGCTCAGCCATACTTTCACAAGGTATAATTAAAAAAAAAAAAAAGCTATAGTTTTCCTTTTTGTTCAACTCTGCTGTTGTTGAACTATGTGTGGTTTGGACTCCGGCCCTCCAGAATGTTGGCAGAAGTTCTCGTCTGGAAAGAAATGGTAATTCTTTTGGGGTTGAAAAATGGGGAAGGAAAGATCTCTGTAGCAGAGATGATTTAAAGCAGAATAAGTCAATATGCATATATATCTCAACGTACACTGAGGTTTGTGTGATTTTATATAGAATGTTGCTCACTTTTGGTTTTGTCAGGTGTGCTTATTTTTAGTTCCTTGTAGCCAACCCTATTTTTAGGCTTTTTATATGAAGTTTAATGCACTAGCTAAAATTGCAGCAATTGAAGTCACTGAAATTTAAATATTACATTTGAATTCAGCTAAAGTGATGCAAAAGTGACCTTAAGCTCTCTTTTTAATGTGAACTGCTTTTCTTTTGCCTTCTGAGTGCAGAGCAGAAGACTGCACCCCTCCCTCTCAAGCCGCTTGTGTCCTCTCTCTCGGGGTCGTAGTCTTAAGCCAGCAATCCCTGTGCCGGGCTGTTCTCGGGTGAAGCCTTTGCTGTGGAAATACCGATTAGAGGAGGAGGAGAGGGCACGGTCCTGCCCGGCTGCCTCGGCCACGTCGCCTGCGGGCGGCGGGGAGCAGCTCTTCGGAAATACGGAGACCTTCCCGGGTTCATATGTTTGAGCTCTGAGCTGTTAGCTTGCCGTCTCTCTGGTCCTGGGGCGTTAATGTATACCTCTTCACGTCACGTTCACCTACGGGAAATGATTGAACAGCCGGGCGTATAGCGATATTCCTCCTGCCTAGGTTACAGCCGCGATACCTGCCGGCGTGGGCCAGGCTCTGCTCTCGGGGATGGCGTGTTGTGGTTGCAGGCGGGCCAGCGTGTTGGTGCTCTGTTAGTGCCAGCCCGCAAAACGCCACGGCAGTGCAAACGGTGGTGTGCAGCAACGCCAGATCTTCTGTGGCACTGCGCTGGGTGGCTGTGCTGGTACTTCTGCTTTTGTTTCAAAAACAAGCAAGCTTACGGAAATATATATATATGTGTGTGTGTATACAAACTGAGAGGGGAAATGTTTGCTTCTTTCAGCTGAGAGAGTTGCCATCTTCTCTTTTTCCTGGACACATTAGGAATACTTCTCTAACAGTGACCCTGATGCTTTTGTACTGGCAAGATTATGGCCTTGGCGATACTGAAGGTCAGAATAAATTTATAGACCGTTCGGGTTGGGCTTCCCCTCCTTCCCCAGCAGAAAGATGGACAGCAGCTTTTCCCAGCTTCCAAAAGAATTACGTTCTTGTGGAAATCTCTATTCAAAAGTAGGATTGAGCTCAGAGTCACTCTAACAACATTAACTCTTACATAGTTTATTTTTTATTCTTTGTTTTGCCACGCGGGTGACGTACCGGCTCCGGCTGGAGGGACGGCTGTGTCACCGTGTCCATACGGCGCTCGCGGCCGAGCCAGCCTGCCTGGCTGCTCCCGGGAAGCCGCAGAGCTGGAGCTCGGCTCCTCCGGGCTGCGGTGCGGGAGGCCAGGCCAAGGCACTCGAGTCCGGGGGCTTTCCCGGGGTCCACGTGTGAAGCTCGGCTTGGATTTGCAAGAGAAGGGGCTTAGCTGGGATTCCTTTTGTAATGGTGCGCTGTAGGGACTTGCACCCATTGAAGAAAGCAGATGTGAAACGGATGCGAAGCGTGAGACGAAGGGACTTCTGCATCACGCTTAACATTCAAAAATGGGAAAACTCGGTACTCGATTTCACTATAGGAGTATAATGCTCATAGCTCCATTTTAGAGCTGTTTTAGCAATTTCTCTGAGAAATTGGGAGACACAGATGTCACCACGGGTTTACGTTTAGTAGCCCCCTTTGTACCTTTGATTTTAGACGGCCGATGAAGCAACGTAGCATTGAAGCACTTGAACAAAGAATGTGTCTGGAAGTGGCCAGTGGTCATTCTGGCAGATACTTAAGACCAAAGCTGCTATTGTTTTTCTCTTAGTTAAACAACAGTCAAGCTCACGCTGTGGCTTTTTTCTTTTCAATGGCAGTATAATGTTAGCTTTTATATGTCCCCCGGGCCCACACCCGGGTGTGTGGTGGGCCAGCACACAGATGCATTGTTCGGGGTCCTGCGTTCCAGGGAGATCAAATGCTCCGTGCACCACATCAGCTGCACATCTGCAACCGCTAAATCCTCCGCGGTCCTTCCGGATCCAGGTGCCATGCAATTACTAGGTTAAAGGCATCAAGAGCTGCTGCTTCTCGGTCCTTTCTGTTTAATTCTGCCTGCTTTGATTCACTACAGCTGGTGAAACAGTTAGACTTGGTTCAGGCATGTGTGGAAGAGAGCTCATTTCATGCTTGGAATTGTAATTATGTTCTTTTCTTTCAAGCTGCCAGCAGTAAAAGATGTCTTCCAGTGTGTATTATCTAAATAAGCTGTAGTGTTTAAATGTTTTCTTATTTCATTTTAAGAATGTGGCAAAATAAATTGTGCTTACTCTTCTAGTTTTTGTTCTGGAGCAATTAATTCCCCATAGCTCTCTCCCGTGATTCAGGCACGCTTGTCGTCTCTCTGAAGCTGCTATGTTACGTTGCTTTTAAATAGCTGTGCGAAGGAGAGCGTTGTGTAAGTGTAATGGCCCTGCCCTGACTTGCCCAGTTGGCACCGGTGTCTCCTCTTGTGCACTGACTGTGCTCGGTATCTGGTGTCTACGCTCTATTCCATCCCAGTAATCTTTTATGCTTTTTATAATACTAGCTTCTTGCTTTTAGGGAATTTTAATCTGTTTAATATACGTGGGCAAGAGACAGAGTACAGTGCAAACATTAGTTCTCCCTTTAAAATAGCATTTTTCTCCATCTGAGTTTTCCACGATGAAAGGATCCGTTACCAGCGGGCACCGCAGCGATGCTCTGAGTTCACCTCTGGAGGCGGGAGATTTCGGGCACGTGGGTTTCCACGGCGCGCCCTCGCTACTTTCGGCTGGATTTGGGGAGGAAGGGGCCCGACGAGAACGCAGCTGGTTTTAACTCATGCTCGTGGGTATGCCTGCAGCTTGGATCCGAGTACCCTTGCAGTGAGCACCTATTACCTCTCTCTTAACTTTTATTTTTCGTGTATGCTAGGTCAGATCCTTCCCTTCCCTTGGCGGATAAATACCGTTCCTTGAGAGCCCGTCTTCCAGTGGCCTGGTCTTTGGGAGGAATATGTTCTCTCAAAGATGGCCCACAGAAGACGGCTCCACTTCTCTACCCCCAATGGCTGGGAGTCCTGTTGGCTTGGAGTGGTAGCTGACGTGTAACGCGCAGGGTAGTTCTCCAGCGGGGAATCTGAGGGCTGCCGTGGGGCACTGCCTTGGCTTATGGATGTGCCGTCTTGCCTTAGGTAGGGAATGTGCTTCTCCGCGGATCATCCCCGCACACGGCTCTTCCTCGAACGTACCCGGTCTGGAGCGGTCCCGACGCGTGCTGTGACCCAGGGGAGTTTCTTTGGAGCCGAGTTTGTGCTCTGGTCCCGGACTTTTGACTTCCTTGCAAAGATAAACATGTTTTTCATATGCAGCTGCTGCAGCTTGCATCTGATTTTTGGGTGTCTGGAGTCAGCACTCCGATCTGCTTTCCCTCGTCTCTGGAGTCTGTCTGCTCATCCTGTGGTCTCGAGATGAGAGTGCCTGATAGTCATTTCAGTGTCTTCGTGATTGACTGGAAGTCGCAGCGGATAAATCTTTCATGATTGGAAACCACTTAAGCCACGAGGTGGCTGATGATCACTGGTTATTAGTGGAGAGGTTCTACCAAACAATCAGAGAAAATTGAGTGGCAGGGCATGTAATTTATGACTTCATCCCAGCACTGTGGGGGCAAGCCAGTGAGAATCGAAACAGTGAAAGAATTATATTTGACAGATATTTTAAAGAATGACTCCGGTTAGCGTCATTTGTTGCTGGAATGTGTGGACAGATCCCGAGTCAGAGCCCTCTTAGGGGCAGTGCCGAAACCAGATACGAAAGAGTGCGCAAGAAAATGAAAGCGCGGTATGTGGCCAAAGGCTTGAATTTTCTGACTATGGGCAAAAAGAATGTTCTGAGGGTTTTATCAGGCTTTTTCCTTTGATAATAAAGTTTACGGATCCTACTTAGTGTTTGTTGAAACCCCTGCCTGAAGGGATTTGTTGGAGCTCGTAAATTGAGCGGTACCTCTGTTGCATTAAAGGCACTATCAACACACAGAGAAGAGCAGTTAGAGAACCTTCTGGAACGTTCTGGAAATTAATTTTCTTGCGTTTTAATGAGCACTTGCAAAAAATGCCCATAAAAGTATCTCTAGGATTATCTTAATTTTTGCCTAGCAGTGATATATGGCACAGGAGAAGTCTCGGGCTGTTGCCCTTTGCTGGAATAGATATTAGAAATACCTGGGCAAAAGTCTCAGCGCTGTTCGGTGCAGTCGTATCTTCTTCCATGACAGATAACTACCGTTAACTCCAAAGGAGGAAAAATTCTAGAAAAACATCTTTCTTCAGATGGTTTGTAGCGGTAATGCCTCTGAAAGTACTAATCTCTCTTGTCACAATTTGGCACTTGCTCTGGTTCCCAGCAGGGCTTTCTCAGCTAATCCCTGTCTGGAAGACTTTGCCTTACCTTACATTAATTTCTGATCCCCTCCGCAGCCTGACGTCGTTTGAGGGTTTGTATTCAGCTTCGAGTACGTTGCAGGCCTTCCCGTCCGACGTTGGGTTAAAACATCGGGACAGGTTAAGCACCCGTAAGCGTTCCTGGAGCCCTCGCGTGTGCCGTCACCTCTTCCCTTCCAGCCGGCCCCGAAGCTTTATGCCGTGGGCTGTGTCGGTGTTATTTCCTCGGGGCCCTGGAGAAATTATGTGAGAAATTTGGTTTCAGATGCGGAATTTTCTTAACGTGAGTACCTCGCTTTGAGAGGAAAAGATGTTCTCGCTTTAGCCTATGAATGACGGCTACTGAATCAAACATCTGCCTTTCTGCTGGACTTTGGGTTTCGTAGATTTGCCGCCACGTACACAAAAAATGGGTGTCATTATGTGTTGGTGAGGATTGTCCCGAAGTAGCGTCCTGCTCCCCTCTCTGTAAGTGCACAAAAACTTGGAGAAAAAGGAAGAATCCCAAATTTTAACCTTTTAAATTGCAGCACTTCTCCTGTTGCTCATCACTTTGCCTGGCACATCAGTCCGTTCTGTGACTACAAGGGTGTTAAGCCTTAGGCCTGGATTTGGGGCTCTGTATACTGCAAACTGCAAATGCATCCCGCTGTGGGCTCGGTCGCTCTAGGGGGATGAGTCTGCTGGTTTTATTCTCAGGTTTTGTAACTTAAATTCTCAGGAGCTAAAGTTTGTGCCAAGTCCCTGCTATAGACCCAAGGAGAGGAGGGGGGTGAGAAAACCTTTAGCTAATAAAACATTTTTTATTACCTTTTTTGGAGTTTAGATTTATAAAAACGGTTCAAAACAAAGTTTTCAAAAGCAGTCGTCTTTGTTTTAAGCTTTCCAAGCTTAGCCTACAAAGAGACCCAGCTTTGCTTGAGTTGTGCTTGGTTTTTTGGGTTTTTTTCCCCATTGCGATGGAAGCGAAGCTGCTGGCGCCGCAGCTCGAGAGGCTTGCGCTCCCCCGCAGGCTTCGTGGCTTGGGCCCTGCCTACCTGGCTGCGAGCTCTGCCTTGTGCTGAACGTCCTAAACCTCAGACTTGAGTTCAGACCTAGCCTGCTGCTTCTCTTAGCAAAAGCCACGCTGAAATCGTCTGCCTGAGCCCTGCCGTGCCGAGGTGAAGATTCTGCCTGGCTTTGGAGAATGTCTGTGGTGTCTAAAGAGGAGCCTTGAGAAAGGGAGCTGGCAGTCGCACGCTGTAGAGGGGGGAGTGTGTAAACTTAGTCTAAAGATAATTTATGGTTTCTAAAGCTGCTGCTGAGTAAAACTTTCCAAGGCTGGCTTTTGACCTAGCTATCATCAGTGCTAAAACTGAGAACAGTCATCTTAAAGTAGCATTTTTAGTTGTGTTGAGGGGAAGGAGGAAAATAGGCTGCCTTACTTCTTAACGTTTCATCCACTATTGTTTTGTAGCGCATGTGCAACTTTTTTCTTTCTGACTCGAACCACAGGGTAACTTTTTCCATTACCTGAGCCTAGACCGGTTTAAACTCGGCTTATCACGTAGTGCATTGTGCGCTTTTACTGGGTTCGTTTTAACAGAAAATGCAATGTCAGGACTATAATAAAGCTGCTCTTAGCTGTCTCCGTACAAATGCGGAGCGCGTCTCGCTCCCTCCCCGCGTCGCCGCAGTAGCACGCCGGCACCGGGAGGGAGAACTTTGGGTCACGCCGGGTTGAGCTGTTGGCAGCGACACCCGCGTCTTGGCAAGAGCTTTCCCAACAAGATGCTGGAGAGCAGAGGAAGATTTCTCCTTGTTTTTGCAAATTAGCAAATGAAACCCTAAATAAGTTGCTAAACTCAGTTTCCTTCTGTTGGGTTAAGAGGAGTGGTGTGCTTGGAAACCTTCGAAATCTTAATTGGCCCAAGCGTGCTAAAAACACCTTCTTTCCATCCCAGGCGCTGCTTGTATCTTTCCAATACATTTGGCTCGCTTACTGGCAAATCGTTTTTATAACACTTGAGAAACTGTATAGCTTCAGAAAAACAGGATGTGTGCCCTGCCTTATATTTTGGATTCGCTTTCCAAGTATTTTTCAGGGCTGCTAAAAGGAAAAAAAAAAAAAAAAAAGCCCAACCCCCTTTCGGGGAGCGCGTTAGAGCTCTGCCCCGTCGGCCCCGTGCTGGCAGGACAGATAGCGGCGCTTGGGGGCCCGTTCATCGAATGATTGATAGATGGGGTTAATGAAAGCGTGGTTTTATTTGAACGCAGATACCCAGACAGGCTCGCCGGCCCTTCCCTCTCACTGGTTAACTGAATTTCTTTTTGCAAAGGCCAAGCCTCTATCGATTCCTAAGCAGGCGTGCTCGCTGAGCTCGTGCTCCGAGACTGTCCCCCTTCCCCTCCCAAGCTGGGGACGGCGCGTTTCTCGTCTCTTCCTTGGACTGATACGGCGATTCCTTCTTCCCACAGAAGGCTCTGGATTTTTTTTGAAGGCGTACAGTATTGATATTAACTGGTTTCCAGGGATTTCTAGATTAAAATGGTTTGTTTCTGTTCTTCATGGCTTTGTCCGCTTAATTTTGCATCTGAGTTGGCATTTTAAAACATTTTCTTTCACTTCAAGTTTTTGGCGAGCAGGGCTGCAGTAGCAGGAGAGCCGCAGGTCGCGGTGGAAGTCCCATTCATATTTCAGTTTGGGCAAGAAGCAGGGATTACAAACAAGCTCAGAAACCTGGGAGATGGCAGGTGTGAGGGTTTGTTGGGAATGGAAGGGGACGGCAGAAGAGGGAGACGAAGGAAGAAGGAGGAAAACTTCACTCTTAACAGTCAGTTTGAGATGGAGTTTGTCTGAAAAGACCGGCAAGCCGGAGCTGGAAACGCGAGGCTGTTTCTCTGTTTATTGCAATACTTGTTTGTAAGTAACTTTCAGAGTAAACAGCTGAAGTTTGGGCATCTTTTAAGACTGTGAGGTTTTTCCTCTAAGCCAGGAGATGAGGCTGCCCCAGAAGGAGCTAACGTGCACCCGAGGTGTCACAGGCTTCTTGCAGTGCGTTTCCTTCCTGGCGGTGACTGCATACACACCTGCTTGTTTAATTAATGTCCTCATCGTACTTTGTGTGACTCTAGAGGTAAGAAAACCTTTTCAGAAGGACTTATGTTTTCAGGTATGGCAGAAGAATTTTGATACTACTGTTTTCTTCAGCTCAGTGTAAATGAGCAGTGGGTGGAGGAGGAGCTTGCTGGGCGGTGGGTGCTCCCGTCCCTCCTGGCCGCACACCCACCCGGGGACGGCAGGAGAACCCGCGGCGTTTCCAAAAGCAACCTCCAGTCTCGGCCTACATTTTCTTCCTAGTCTGTGTTTTAATTAGTGTTTCACTGCTTTTGACCACACGATAAAATGTGTCATCTCCCATAACAGGTCTGAGCTCTGGTGAAGGTAACCCCTTCGGTGCACGCAGCAGCAAGGTTTCTGGCTCAGGGACAACGCCAATCTGTTTCTTTGTCCATTTTTGTTTCTTGAATTTCCCCGACTTTCTCCCATCCGCTCTTTTATAGGGCAGGGAGTGACAAGTTATTCGAGATCTTGCTGCCTGTTGTGATTTCTTGCTTTTAGGGTTTCATGTAGAGAGCACTTCAGTTTTTACAGTTCCCCAAGGAAGTGATGTGCCATTATTAAGAATAAAACGTTGAGTTATCACGTTTTAGACCTGGCCTACTGGCTTGTGACTGCAGTAAGCTCTAAAGCGACGGTGAATTCCTTGTTACCATCTCCAGCAGCGGTGTCCCGGGGTACGATGCTCGCAGTGCAGTTGATGTAACGCCGAAGAGCCCGGTAAGCCCTGGCCCAGGTGCTCACGGCCGGCTGCCCACGGCCACCCGCTTCTGCAGATCTCGGTAACACCACACCTGAGTAAGTGTGGTCTCAGGGCGGGTGTCTTGTCACCCAGAGCCCGTAAGGGTGTCTGCAGGTTGTGAGTACACGGAGGCTTCTGGATGGGGGAGAGCAAGAAGCTGGAGAAATCATCTTGCCATAGGGAGCACGATTCTGGTTGAGCACTCTGACAGGTTAGCCCACAGGGATTTGGGTAGCTTGGTTTCAGAGCAAATGCAATCCTCGTTTTATAAAACCGAGTCCCCCTGGCAGTACTTCTCCTGCCCTCTTCCCAAAAGCCTCCCTGTTTGGCAGGACACGACGCAGTACCCGGGGTGGCTGGTGGCCAGCCGGCGGGGACGGGTGGTGGCCGGGCTCTCTCCTTCCCGCAGGCGCGAGCCCATGTGTGCATCTCCTGAGCCCCTCTCCTCCTTCAGGCCGGGCTGTGCGTTGGGGAGAGGTGGGCACGCCGCAGCCGTGGGCCTCGTTTCCTCAGGAAACCGGTCTAAAAATATACGTGCAGTGCTATGGGAAACGTTACGTATCATCGTCGGCCCTAAGCAGCCTCTGTTCAGCTTGTCCCTGAGTTACGTACGTCCTTGAAGGCTTGTGTTAAACGTAGGCACTCGCTGGCTGTTTCTCATTCTCTACATTCCTTTCGCTGTAAATGTACCATTTACAAGCCTGTCTCTTAAAAACACCCCCCGTCCAAATCCTTACTCCAAATTTTAGTTTCCTTTTTGATGATAGGAGAACATCCAAATCATCTGGAGCTTTCTGTGGGGAAAATAAAGCTGCAACTGGAGTCAGAAGAGTGGGCTTAGAGGCCATTAAGAGCTTATCTTTTAATGAAAATGATGCACTTTTTTTCTCATGGCTTGCTGGCAGTGGAATATTCTTTGATTTGAGCACCGCAGATAGAAAATGACTTGTGACTGCGGAAGACTGGGTTGCAGGTGGGCTCTGCCATGCTTTGCCTGCCTGTGTGGGTTGTGTTTAGTTTTCACCTGTCCATTTGGTAGAAACAAATCTGCACGTGGGTGCTAGGTGTGTTGTTACTTGCGCTTGGAGCGTTTCAGCTCTGCGGCGGTTCGGTAACGCGAGAGGGTCCTGCCCCGCTCCGCTCGCGGGGGTGAATGCCGGGAGGAGGAGGATGCAGAGCATCCTTGCGGGAGCGTCTCCCGCTCCTCGTCCCTGGTGCTCTGCTCTGGTGCCTGTGGATGCTCGGAATGAAATACAGGATTTTGAGTCTAGTGTTTGGCAATCGCATTTACATACGCTTATATTCTTAATATTGAATTTTAATAAAGTTGGGCTATATACCCCCGGGTTCCTGGCATGCTGCCACAGTGTCCACGGGCTGGGCAGAAGTTTCATGGTCGCTCTGCGGCGGCCACCCATGGGTGGGATGACGGCGGCCCTTCACGTGGGAAGAAACAGTAGCCCATCTGGCGAAGTTTTTAGTCTAGTACTTTATTTTTGTCTCTTCCAGTTGCTTAGCATAACCCGACCAGGGAAAGAGTCCAAGTCTTTAGGTGTAATTTTTTTTTCTTAACAAAAAACCTGAAGTGGTTGTACGCAGCCAAGAAGTAGGGGTCTTAAATGGGGGCACAGCCTTGGGTGCCGTTGTCTACTGATCCTTGGCCTTTGTCGCTTTGGAGCATTACTGCTGGGGGAAGAACTGCTCCCGTGCCGCGGGTCGGCAGTACCACGACTGGAAACCTAACCTGGGATCGCGTAAAGGTGCGAAAAGAAACGTGTCAGTGGAAACTGATCCCAGCCGAGAGATTTGCGTGAAGAAAGTTGCCTTCCGTGGCTATTAAAGTTCCCATTTAAAAAAAATTGATTGATTTCTTTCAAATATTAATTGAAAAAGTGACTTGAAATATGGATGTGTTCTCTTCTCCTAAAGAGCTTTAAAACATCACACTGAAATAATAGACA
The DNA here is from genome assembly GCF_047370975.1 of Nipponia nippon. Classification (NCBI taxonomy): domain Eukaryota; kingdom Metazoa; phylum Chordata; class Aves; order Pelecaniformes; family Threskiornithidae; genus Nipponia; species Nipponia nippon. The sequence goes on along the minus strand of NW_028262391.1, from coordinate 52,742,561 downwards.
AATTGAAGCTGAAACATTACATTTTTTCCACGAATGTGGACAGGCTCCAGCACCATAAAAAGAGTTTGGAAAGGCTGTAAAACACATGTTTAAAAATTTTTTACTTGAGGCACCTCTAGAAATATTTCTTTTCAAATAAATTAAATATTTAACTTGAAAAATAATCTTTTTTTTTTTTTTTAAAGAGTTTGGTAATCGGAAACAGAATGTTTCTTCCTTAGCAGATGCGTATTAAGAAAGTAATACAGCAGCGTAGTAAAATAAACTTCTGTGTAAACCAGTGATTGTACTTAGGGATGTTCCTTTCAACAGCAAATGTTGGACTTCGCTGGCATAAGCAGCTCCTGTGGTTTTATATTTACTATGGTATATATCTTAAACTGGAATTAGAAAAATAAATGATTGTGAGATTTAAAATGTGTGAAAAACTGGGCGACATACAGGCTGTGTTGCTTTAGGGTCTCTAACTCCTGGTCTGATCAGAAAACCTTAATATTTGATGCTGAAATTAGTTTATGAATTAAGCACCGTTGCATTTTTGTACAGGAAGTAAAACTAGCATTACTGATATGTATAAATGGTATATTTAATATATTTAAAAGGATTTAAAATTATTTTTAAAATGGATTTAAGCTTAGCATTACTTGAACAGGAAGATAGACTTCAGGGCTCGGCACAGAATGTATCACTACAACTCAAATGTTGAAGCGCTTCTCAGATTTTTTGAGTCTAGATGCGTCTTTTTAAATTACGGAGGGTTTTGAAGAGAGTGCCTCCTAACTGGGGATTGAGTCAAGCTGTATACAGGCCAGTGATATGTCATGTGTTAGGTATGTATTATTTTCAGTTGTTACAGAGGAGTAAATTTTGATCTTTAAACTTTTCCAAATGCCAACTGCTTTTGCACAAAATAATCTTGCCTGAAGCCCTCTTAGTTTCAGCCTGGCCAGTAGGTGCATGTAACCGTTTCATGTGTTACGCCGATGCCTTCAAAATCGGGAAACCTCGTGGGACTTGAAAAGCAAGGAAGCTTTTCCTCTGCCGGTCTCAGTCCAAAGCCAGGTAGGAGAGGACGTGGCCGAGGGGTGTGAAGAGGAGCTCTCGAAGGCGGGCGCGTGTGCAAGCGTCGTCCTCTCCGTACGGAGGCGATGGACAAACGGAGCGCAGGACCGGTACGGCCCCCGGTGCGCGTCGGGAGGGCAGCAGGGATCTTTGAGCGCTTGTCCAACGTGGAATGGTGCTCAGTACTTAAAATTCACACTGCTTCGTTAAAGCATTCGCTTCTCAGCACTTCCAACGGTGTTCAGCTTCCATCTGAAAATACATTTCAAAGAGGAGCAGTGCTGTTTTAAATGCTTCCCCCGCCGCTTTCTCATGCGCGGTGTGGTCTGAACAAGCGTCAAGCTACATCAGTAGTGAAATGCAGATCCCTGTGCTCAAAATGGGTCAAATTCAGTGCTAAATTGGGAGTGTTGCCAACACGTGCCAGTTTCGTTATTGGGCGGTGCAGTAAACTTTCTTATGGGAAACAAATACAATGTTCAGTTGATGCAGCAAGCAAATTTGGAATATTTTTGCCACCATCGTCAAGTTTCTGTGAAGAAGAGGCCAGTCTTGTTAGACCAGCGTTTGTCTTCAAAGCTGCTCCATGGACTTGTGTCAGGGAGGGAGCTGAATATTGACTTCATCTGTTTTGTAGCTCTACCTGCAAACCTGCCTGTTTTCCCCTCCGAGGCTTTACTGAACAGAAACATAGTTAGTGTGTTGGACTTAAACAAACAAAACAGTTCCAAGTATTCGATGAGGGTAAGGCTAGAATTTGTTGGTCTCCTGAATGTGTCCATGGCCGTGGAAGTATGTGTTGTGCTTCTGTTCATCGCCAGCAACAACTTCAGAGCCTTTGTGGAAATACTTACTGGCGTTTTGCAAGCGAGACTTCAAAAATGCCCCCGAACTAAGGGAGGAATGAAAGCGGCGTTGGCTGTAGAGCCCGTCCGTGTAACTGGGCCTGCTCGTGCAGCAGGTACGGGAGCACTGGTATCATCTTGGCAGCAGGGAGATCCCCATTCCCGATGCTGTTTGGGAGACTCTGCTCCCTCCTGTCTTCTCCTCCTCTCCCTGTATCCAGTTCCCAGCTCCTAAAGAATCACCAAAGTTACGGCCTTTGTTTCTAAAAAAGTTTTCTTCTGCAGGTTATAATAAATGCCTTGTAATTACGAGGATAATTTGCTGACTTCTTTCTCTCTTTGTAGTAAAGCCAGCCAGTGTTACATGGGGTCATAACATGACAAGCATGGAAAAATTTCAGAAGTCCAGCTTTTGTTTTTTTTTTTTTAAATATAATTTCTAAGAAAAATCCAGAAATCATTCCCGTCGCTTGGTGGAATGGATGCTACCACCGTGTTAGGGGATCCGGTGCTACCGGCAAGGCCAGCGTGCTTTGAGCCTTGGTCTAAAACCCGTAAGTCTAGCCTTTCCCGCTCTGCTCTCTCCAAACCCGGTGCTGGCACGGCACTTACAAACTCCTGGGGGTGCAGGATCTGAGATTCTGGATGACTCACCGGGCCGACCCGTGCCACGACAGACGAAGCTCGCATCTGCCCTCGGTGTTGAATTCTGCCAGGATCGTAGGCAGGAGAAGGAGCCGCCTTCGAAGGTGCCCTGGCGCTTTGCAAAGCTCCTGCCCGTCCGTCCGTCCCGGCGTGGCTGTTGAAGCATCTTTGTGAAAGCAGCTGGAGGTGTGCTCGCTTGGCAAAATGCCTCCCTTGTTCTGTCCCACGGGAATATTGTCAGGCAGAAAATTTCTGCGCGTATTAGTCCCATACCAGAAAAAACGCTCAGTTCCTACGGACAGCCTGAGGAATCGCTAGGGCCGGTGACTTTCAGTATTTTTCCTAATCCTCAGCAGAACTTAGCTGACTTAATCGTTAATGAAAATGTAGGAAACGGCATACTTGAGGCTTTATATAGTAACCAGACCAACCAGTTCAGTTGTCCCACCTCCCTGGGAGGAATTGCTAAGGAGCTTGTTGGTCTAGATGCTTTTAAGTATGGTATTTAAGGTGTAAATGTGGTTAACCTTTTACACATGAAAGCTTGCTTTTTGCCCAAAAGATACTCTTAACACACCCAGCAACGAGAGCAGCTTCAAAACTGCTCAGAGAATTGTTCACAAACAAATGATTTATTTGAGAAAAAGAGGTTTTCTGATGGCTTGTTTCTGAGCTGTCTGGTCTTTAGGAGTAAGGCCAGGAAAAAAATAAAACCACCATCCATTTTCTTAGGGATGAGGAGCGTTATGTGCTTGCAGTCTAATAGCAAGTGCTTTTATTCCGAGAGGCGGCTTCTCTGTCTTAAAGGGGAGAGTCGAAGGACTCTAAAACCTAAAAGCAGAGGTGGTGAATTCCAGGAGCATCCACTTCAAGCTGTCCGCAGGCAGCTGTGGGTGGTAAGTGAAGGCGGCTGAGGAGGAGCGCTGTGTTTGCAGGAACAGATTATGTTAAAAAAACCCAAACCCTTCGTGTAAAGCTTAGTTTCAGAGTTGCAGCTGAAAAGGTCCCAAGTTAGCGTACGGCTTTTGCTTCTAATTGTTTTTATAAACTGCTGTTTTCTAGCCTTGATGTGGTGCGTCTCTAAGGCCGAATGCTGTTCGCTTGCTTACAGAAGCTGTGCTTGGTGGGCGTCACGTTTGCTCTGCTGCAGCTTGCAGTAACTGCGTGCAAGCTTAGGCAGCTATTAAAGAAACTTCCCCAAACCGCTTGGTTTCTCGGACTGCATCGAAAGTACGCGACTGCTGGAGGGGAAAGGTACCGACGGTTCAAAAGGAAACGACTTTTAAAGACAACTTTCGAAAGAGTCGTCTGTAAATGTTGGATCATTGTCGTTGTGAAAATCATGTAGAAATCCAAAATGGTCACCAGACATTGCAGAGGTGTTGTAGAAAAACTGCTCGGGGAAGACAGTTATGGATTTTAGAAAAACTGCTCGGGGAATACAGTTATGGATTTTAGAAAAGCTGTTTGGGGAATACCATCATGTGTTGTAGAAAAATTACTTGGGGAGCGCAGTCGTCTATCTACAGCTTCAGAGTGCCGAAACACAGCGGAGCAGCTCTGTGTTTGATACGGCTTCGGCACGGCGTGATCCTCCACCCAGCTTAAGGTGGTTGTGATTTGAGTCAGCTTTTCGGTTCCGCATGAGCCGGTACCCGTGGTGATGCCTTGATGCACCCTTCCCGCATCGCTCCCCTCTAGCTACGGGGAGGTGGGCACCGGCTTAAACCCCCAGACGTGGGGCTCGCCTCGAAGCAGGCTGCAGAAAGCGGTGATGAGGAGGCGGCTGCCTTTGCTCGCCGGAGCCTCTCCTCGCTGGAAGGCATGGTCCCGGCAGGCTCCCTTGAGGAGGAGCTGGAAGAGGCTCCAAGAAAGGCACATGAGCGGGGCAGCCTGCCAGCTCGCGCCTCTGCTCTGCACCGGAGCACGTCGGCTGAGCCGGGCACGGCACGAACGGCTCCTCGGGGTGCAGGGGTGCTGGGGTGTTTTCTTAATGTAGATGCAATGCCGTTTAACTGCGCGTTTTTGATGTACCTCAGCTGTCCCGGCCGGGCTGCGGGAGACCCGGGAGAGGTGTGTTTCTTGGGGTGAGTTCATGTTTGAGCTGAAGCCTGTCTCGCCTTCTCGTGCCGAGCAGGACCGACCCAGGCATGCACAGGGGCGAGGTGGTCACAGCCTCCCTTCCTGCTCCCTCCAGGAAACCAGACCGGAGGAATTTTTCACATCTGGCAGTAGCGATGCCTTTTTTTTTTTTTTTTTTTTTTTTTAAGGCAGAACAGCTCTTCAGTGATTTTAATTCAAGAGGAGCCGACCCGGTTCTACCTACCGTAGCGTTGCGTGATGTGCCGAGGGCCTGACTAACGGCGCTGGGTGGATTGCAGTCCTTCCCCAACCACCCGGCAGCCGGGGCGGCTCTCCCCTCCCCTTGGCAGCGCGGCCGGAGCTGTGCGTGTCTCTGCTTCGCGAGCTGCTTCATCTGTTCCAACAAGTTTCTGGTCCCGGGCAGCCGCGGAGCCCAGTGCTCTCCCCTGGGGTGGCTGCAGTGGTTGTACAGTGGCGTTGCCTTACAGCTTTAATGAAAAATGCCCCGTTTTAATCTGTTCTTTGATCTGGCTCCTGCTTAAATATTGAGTATAGAAAGATATTTATTGGGGTGAAAGAAATGAAGACCTTTTCTGCATATTGTAATTCTTGTTATTAGTCTTAGTTTTCTCTAAACCTGTTAAAAGTTATGTTCCACGTGGGCTTATTCTGCTGCAGTGCGGGCTTAAGTACTTCTCATCAGTTGTGCCAGCACGGCCGCTTGTGGGCTCATCAGAACTGGATTAGAGACAGCAAATTTTATTTTTTTAAAAAAGGAACTTTTTTTTTTGTCTGGCTGTGTTTCTTTCCAGCTGAATTAGTCCTTGGATCTGATTTGCAAGCATGGCAGGTTGGTGAAGAGGGTGGAATAATTTGACATGGCGGTGCTTTTGAGCGAACCTTGGGTGTGCTGGGGCACGCTGGCACCGCGTGACGAGGAGTTAAAAGTTGATTAAAAGGGGTCTTTCAAGATGGTGCGGTTTTTAAGTGCCAGCTGCGGTTTGCCAGGGCCTTGGCTGTGTGCTTTCTGTTGAATGATCCTCTCAGTGCATGGTTAAAAACAAAACTAAAAACCTTGAGATAGTTGAATAAGTCTGTGCGTGTGAAGGCGCTGGAGATCACCTAAAGGCTGGGCCAGATAATCCTTGAGGTCTCTTCTAACCTGGTATCCTATGATTCTGTGATCCCTCGGTTGTCCTGGTTCTCGTCCTGTCTCTGGTGGGGTAACCTGTCTGAAACCGGCTCCGGGGCTGGCTGGTGCGCCGGTCTGCTTGCCAGCTGCGTAATGGTTTATGCATGCATGGCTGCCGCCGTACAATCTGCAGGGACACGTTCTGGCAATTAGTTGGGCTTTTTCTTCTATACTTAAAAATACCTTATAGGGAAAATGAATCAAATTGAGCTTCTGGAGATCCAGTGACAGAAATAGCAAACGTTTTTACTGTGAACTTGCTGGCAAGCGCGAGACATCTCTGTGTTCAGTTTAAAGGGATTTTTTCCCCCCCTCCCTACAAATAGTTTTCAAATTCTGTTATCCTATTTGGACGAAGGGGTTTCTGTCTTGAGATGAGTTTTGGGTTTTGAAGGCGTCCCCGTGTTTTACTCTTCCTGAGATGAGCCGGGGTAGCGTCGCAGCTCGGGAAACCCAGGTTTGCCAGGAGAAGCGATCCGTCCCGATGGAGCTGGAGCCGGTGCGCGTGTGATGGGAAGGCCGGGAAAGAGGAGCCGCGGGCGAAGGGGCCGAGCGCGGAGCACCCCCGCCTCCCCCAGCCTCCTCGCTTCCTCAGACTGTTGTCAGCGGTCCGTGTCTATTCTCCTTAGGAACGAACTTGTCCCCGAATCGTGGGGACGTGGACGCGCCAATTTGGTAAGCTTCCTTGCACCTGTCTGATGCACTTTACAGCCTCAGCCTCACTAAACTGTTTGTCATTCAGGGGGGACAATGTCCTCTTGTGTGCCGGGCTCCCGGCAGGGAGGGGACGGGCGGCCGCGGCTGGGGCATGGCCCCGCTGGCGGATGGGCTTCCCATGTGAAATGAGATGGGAAAACAAATTGCTTCCAGACCGTCATTTCACACAGTCAGGAGCAGCGATCCTGCTCGAGCTGCGTTAGAGGCCTGGCTGTCATTCACGTTTTCCTTATCTAGGTTAAATATAAAAGGGTATAAATGTGGGTAAAAAAAACACGGGTAAAGAAAAGGGCTTTTAGGGAGCTCCTAAGGCTCCGTTGGCGCGCTGCCTCCCGGAGATCGGGTGGTGGGTCTGACGGTACTTCAAAATGGGCCCTGAGCAGATTCAGCGCGGGAGACACGTAAAGATATCTGCTAGTGCTGAGGAACTTTCTGGTCGCATTTGCAGAAATAACTTGGTTCTTGTTCAAGGTTTCTTTTCTGGGGGAACTCTGCATAATGTTCCTCTCACAAGGACCTCTTATGCCTGTAAATATCATGAAAACTTGCATGTGACTGGTCTTTAAGAATAGCTTTGTGTTGTGCGTGTGCCTGGAAAATGTTCGACTGTAGGAGAATCCAGTATTTCTTCCATGTTGAGTAGGTATATCGTAAAGAAGACACAGCAATGTGACAATAACTTTCTTCTTCTGACAATTAAATAGAAACACAGTTCAGGATTTTACATAAAGGTGGGAATTAAAGTTCAGGGGAGGTAATGCAGAAGGTAAAGTACAGACTCAGCTGAATTGTCCGTACCTTTGCAAAGCACAGGTATTCTCATAAGCTGTTTAAAAGCTTATAAAATAAAAGCTTAATCTTATGTAGCACAAACTTGCACGTTTTGGGTAGTTATAACGTTATCAATGACAATGTTTTATTTGTGAAAATTGTGATGTTGCCGCTAACCAAGTGGTTTGCGAAGCTTGCTGTTTGTTCTCGCTTCGTTACGTGCAGAAAGAACTGATCTTGTCGCACGTGTTTGCAAATGTCGCCGACCCAATAATGAAAATTTCAGTCAAATTTAAAAACTTCTCATGAGATATGAGATCTTGCCATTTCTAACTTGTTCTAGGTAAAGGAAGAAATAGAATTGAGTTGGCTGCCCCATTAGGAAAGAGGTGGAAAAGAAGTATTGCCATTTTCTCGGTTGCGCTTTGTGAGTTAATTCCCAGCCTTACGGCGTGCTCGACGCAGCCTCGCTTTAAGGGCGGCATTATAATATTTCATTAGTGGCGACTGCAGGATCAGCGCAGCAGATGATGCCATCGATTGCTGGCCGCCCCTGGGAGCGCAGCGCGGGAGCAGCGTACCGGGACTCTCCGTTCGCGTCCCGCGTCCCTGCCTGGGGGGTGGCAGGAGGTGAGTGAGGGGACGCGAGCCCTGGGCAACTGTGCCCGGGAAAAGCGGAGGTTGAGTCGCCAGCGGAGCAAAGGATGGGCAGCGAAGGGGGACGTTACAGGGGGTGGCAAGGTTGGAGGGAAAGAGCTTCTGCAGCGAATTTCCAAACGGCGAGCCAACACCCTGGTCCTCCTCCAGCCCACTGAGGGACACTGGTGTTGGAAGCCCGGACCGGTGAGGGTAATGTAGTTAGCAACGTGTTACTTTCTTATTATATGTGTTTGCTTTAAGGCTCCTTGTATGGTTAAAAGGAGCAAGGGGAGAGTCCCCTGCCCGGTTCCTGCTGGGGCTGAGTTGCTGTTTTTGTCAGCTCTCGCCCATGGTTGGCTTTCTGATGGCCTCAGGGTTGGGCTCCTGGAGTTGAGTTGGTGATGTGTCTGAAATGGCTTTGCCACCCTTAGAGGGCAGGGAAGCAGAGCGATGAGGGTTTCTAACAAGGGCTCTGTGACAGTAGCTATGCCGTAAAGTCCCTTTCGCCGGTTGTTGCTGAGGACGGGGATCCACGTTCGCCGACCTGCTGGCAGCGCCGTGCTCCAAGCTGCCAGCCAGTGACTGAAAACCAAACACCCGGCAAAGTCCTGCTGCGCACAGGGTGCCTGCGAGGGGGTGAGCGGTCGTTTCGGTGGCTCCCTGCTGCTTTGCAGGAAGCCTCAGATGAAAAATCTCCTGCTTCGGGTCCGGTGGCTGCTCGGCACAGAGGGCCATTGTGCTCCGCGCCGCGAGCCTCCCCGCTGCCGCGTTCGCTGGGCCTGGGTCTCCGAAAGGACCCGATAAAGATAACGCAGCCTGGTTGCTTAGTCCCTCTTTTACCTTCCCCTGTTCCCGCGTGTCCCCTGTGTTAGGAGAGAGCTGTTATTGAGTCTAAATAGCGCATCCTGCACCAAGTTGAATGAACCCTCGTGTGCGGGTTTAAATAGTAGAGAGAAATGACAACCTTCATTGCAGCTACGATCGCGTGAGGGGGCAGGGAAGCGCCTGTTTCCGTAGTGCCACCTCCTCCTCGCCGTCTCTGCTCCTCTGACGGTGTTGGCTGTGGTGCAGTTCCAGGGCGTTTGGTTAAAACCTGCCATTTTGGCCACATAAGTATTCAGCCAGGTAAGTTACCTAATAAATTAATTGCTCTGTTGAACTAACAGCTATGCTGGGCACATGGGGAGAAGCAGTGTGGGTGACAGAGGAGTCATGGGCAGTGCTATCTCCAGGGCAGATCTCCTGAACGTCCAGTTGGTTTTTCATTGACCTGGTATATTCCTCCAGTGAAGAGAGTTGAGCAAAAGCCTTGAGTAGTGCTCCCCACTGAAAGATGATGATGTTGAGGCCGTGCAGATGGCGGTCACCACTGTGAGCGTAGGCTTGCTGGTTTTTGAAAAATGGTAGAGGTTAAAACGTGTCATTGGGTAGTGCCTTTCGAAGAGAAAATATGGTGCTTGACAGCTCATCGATGGTGTCTTGCTTCTGTGCCAGGCAGGGGTTCGAGCCCTGTTGCGTTCAGCCAGCGGGAGCTGGGAGATGCTGCCGTTCAGGGAACATCTGCCCCGGTCCTGCTTATGCTCTTCCACATCTGCCCGGGTGCCGTGGAGCGATGGCTCCTGACTCAGACCACGTCTTCCTTTAAAGATATAGAAAAGTTGTCCATGCCCAAGCCATCGCTAGCACTGGTAACAACCCCAGTGTGCGTGCAAGCAGTGTGAAAACAGCGTCTAGCTTAAATGCCCATGGGGGCACCCACCGGTGGGTCTGGAGGTGCTCTTGTCACGGCTGGCAGCTGGAGCGCTGCTACCTCTATGGCTCCAGATGTGTGAAGAAGGCCTTGAGCCTCGTGCAGAGGGTGGGTGGCAGGTGCCCTGCACTGCCTGATGGACGGCTTTGCTCTCGTGTCTTGTAAATGACAAACCCTGGAATACATAGCAGGGCCACGCGCGTCGAAAATACTGAAAGAAGCGATCTGCGGAGCAAGAAGTTCAGTGTAAGATACCATAAGCTTCAGGTTAAGCACCAAAAGCTGTACAAAAGGAGGTCAGAGATGGCCTCAGTTTACAGGGTTTTTAAGGAAACCTCTGATTCTCCTCACAGCTCTGTCTAGTTTATTAGAAGAAATGTAAATGCTTTTACATGTAAGCAAAGCTTTTTATTTGCAGCGTGTAGAAATGCATTCTAGCAGCTCCTGATCCACAAGCGGAGCCATGCCAAACCTTCAGGTTGGTTTTGGTTTGTAAGCAGTGTCTCTCTGAAACAGGCCATTCTCTTTAAGTCAAATTGGTATGAAGCAAAACGTCAGCCTGAGGAAGGATCTGTAAGCACCGATGCTGTGGCCTGGCACAGGCGTGTGCAAGCGCTCTGCTTGCACTGGGGGAGCGCGTGGTCCTCTTGGGGTCCTTCCCAGCTCTGCGCAGTATTCTCCGCTCTACGTATATTTTCATTCGTTTGCATAGGCACTGCTGGTTTTTCTGCCTGGCTTTGTAAGCTTCCACTTCCCATCAGCTCGAGCTGGGTGTGCGCCTGGCCCCCTCCCTGCTGCCCGCGGGCACCTTCCCCTTCCACGCTGGCTTCTCCTTCCCGCGTCTCGCTTGCCTTTCTCTTCTGCCCTCGTCCTCATCCCGTGCCTGCTGCCCAGGCTGCCCGAGCGCTTCGCAGCTTTGGCACTTGGAACAAAGTTTTACAATCTCAGCACAGCTTTGCTGCCTAGATGTCTTCTCGCCTGTCTTTAGCGTGTGCTTGAGGCTTTAGTCAAAACATCGGTCAGCAGATTCCACCCAAGTACGAAGATGAATCAACAGTCTTTGTAAATCTAGGGTGAAGGAAAGTGGGTGTAGGTCGTTTACGGGAACACCTGGGTGAGGCACTGCTTTTCACTTGCACCCGGCTGAAATTTTGCACAGACGGCTGACTGCAAACGATTCAGGATTTCTTGTAGAAAGGCTGAAAAATGTCCGTTGCTCAGGCTGCTTTGGGATCTCCTCTGGATGAGTGCTGTTAACTGATGAACAAAGCTTTGACCGAAGTTGCGGCTGTGCCCGCGGCCGTGGTGAGGGGAGCAGTGCCCCCTCGCAAAGCCGAGGGGCGAGTGCGGGACGCTGCTGTGAGCGGTGCTACGAAGATGTGGATGTGTGGAGAGCAACCCCATCGCTTGTCAAATGCTTGGCGTCCCTCTGAAGAGCTCGTAGATGCTGTGATGCTGACGGGACTCCAGCCTTTATGGTATTGAGGGAGCACGGGGACGGGGGGGATGGTGATGAGCAGGCACTGAGCTGCTTCCAGCGCACTGATGTCCAACGTCTTGGGCATCATCTCTTTGCACAGGGTGAAAATAACTCTGCAGCTTGCCTGAGTCTGCAACAGCACTAACAGAGGCTGCAGGATAGGCCAAGCTCTGTTTTGTGTGAGAGGCCATAGTTTGAATGCCAAAAAAAGAAAACTATCCTACCTCCCCGAAGAGGTGAGAGCGGTCGTTTCCTACCTGCAGTTTTTGGCTCGGTTTGATGCACAGGAGAGATGGACAGTGTGGAAGCGCTCCTGGTGGTGACCACGGTGGCTTAAGTTTAATGTGTTTTGTCGAGTGGTTGCCTACATAGTTTGGTGATTAAAAAAAACCCTCGAGCCTGCCCTGTGCTCAGGCCTTTGCAGAGCTGAGCTCTGAGGGACCTGCTGCTTCTAGCGTGGGGCTGTAGCCAGGAACCCGCCGGGCCACAGAAACTGCGGCTTTGTCACTCCTGCAGAAGGCAGGCGTCCTCTTCTACTCAAAGGAAGTTTCGGGCTGACTACGTCGCTATTTTGTTAGTAATACATTTGGTACTTTTTAGAATTGGGATTTTTGTGCTGAATGCAGTGCCCGGCACGAAAGGGCACGTACGCGTTTAGAGAAGATAGTGTCAGGCTGGGGGAGTAATGGGTCTGCTCTGCGGTGGGACCGGCGTGGAGGAGGCTGGCAGGAGCTCTCTGTTGCACGTGGCTTTCTCGATCCAGGCTAGAGGAAGGGAAGGAGGAAAAAGAAAAGGCTCAGCTCGCTGCTTGTTTTGCTCTTGTCAGCAAACTTTGTTTCCTGGGCATCCGGGCAGAGGTGGGTCCGCAGGGGCCGGCTGCTGAGATTGTATCGGGGAGCTTCTCAAACGTTGACGTGCTCAAGGGAGAAGCCACGTATCCTTGTGCTCAGCGGCAGTCGGGGTGTGGGCTAGGAAAAAGCTTCTGACCTGGGTGTTAGGATGCTCCGTGTGCAAGGGCATCTCATCCCCCGGCTGTGCGCGGAGCGGTGCACGCAGCCGGCGCCTGCGGGCGGTTTGCTGGGCGGCACGGGGGGAGAGGGCTGCAGCGGGAGAGGATGTAGCAAATACAATATTGGGAAAGATGAAAAAAACGAGTGGGTGGCAATGAGAAGGAAGAGGAGGAGACAACCCAGACGATGAAGGAAAACAGGATCTTCTGTAAGAGATGGGAATACTGGAAAGAAGCCAGGAAGGAAGCCTGAGAAAATGGAGAGCGTGCTGGGAAGGCCGGCGTTGCTCTGATAATTTCATCAGGTATTCCTGGCATTCAGCTTCATGAAACTGCAAAGCGTTTGAAAGCCCGGTGAAAACTGGTGACGTGCACTGAATAATTTGAATATGTTTATTCGAGTTAAACTTTTATTGTCTTGACATTATTTTCAAAGGGGATTTAGTGCGTCCTGTTGACTTGCCCAGGGAGGAGGGAGCTGACCTTGGGAAGGGCTTAGGGTGCAGGTAGATGTCGTTGTGGCTAGGAGAAATGATTGCCTATTTTGGCTTCTCTGTGCTAAGTGATTTAATGGATTTTTCTGTGGATTCTGATGGGGAAGCCTCCCTGCCAAAAAAAAAAAAAAAAAAATCACTTTTGGATTTGGTGCTTGTCTGTGTGGGCAGAAAAGCCCATGAACGGCGTCTGAATTCCCTCCTGGTCCGGCAGCAGCGGGTGCTGGGCTCCCACCTCGGCCCCGAGAGCCGCCCGGATCCCTCTCCCCGGCTGAGCGCGGTGAGCCGGGCTCGGAGAGGAGAAGCAGCTCCTGCTCTGGCACCGCAACCCATTGGTTAGTAAAAATAGCTCGGCTGCTGGCGTCAGTGCCAGGCCTCGCATCTGGCTTCCCCGAGCGGCTCCAGCCCGCCCGCCCTCCCTCCAGACAGGGTCTGCTGGAGGACACATGGTGCCTTCGGCTGCAGCACCGTCCTCTCCCCTCCGTCCTCCGGCACCGCGCGGTCGTGACAGCCCTGCCGGCTTCAGCCTGGGGTTTGGGAGATGCCTTTGTGCCGGTGGCTTTCTGCAAACCGTGGTTTGGTGAAAGAATCGCTGCTGCTTGGGAGCCCCATCTTAATAAAACGGGAAACAATCTTTGCGTTAAGCCAAAGGCATCTCTCTGCAGGCCGTACCCTGCAGCCGCAGGTTTTGTTCGGAGCTTTTTGGGTGTTCAGGGAAAAAAGTGAACACCTGAATGAGCGTGCAAACCGTGCCTTGCTCCCCTATTGTGCAGTTTGGACTGAGTAGGTGTTTAAAAACAGTTTTTATGAAGACGGCTGTTTCCAGCATCGTGATTTCTTTTTTTAGTCTTGCCTTTTTCAGCATTTAAGCTACTGAAAACAGGGAGATGCCTAATGAAGGCAGCAATGCTCTCTTTGTAGACACAGGAAGAAAACGAAGCAGCCTTGCAAAATTGCTTTGAAAATTTAGTGGTGTGCTTGCATCTCCTCACCTGCGTGACTGATAGTGGACACTGAATGTTTTACATCCTTTTCGAAACGCATTTAATTACCGGGGCTGCAAAGGGTGTTGCAAAACTGTTAAAGCAGGCAGGCTCAGCGGGAGCGCTCGTGGCGTTGCGCGGCCCCACGGACTGAGCCCCGGTCCCGGCCGGGGCTGCCACCGCGGCTCCCGGCCCCGAACCCAGACCAGAACCGCCTTTGCCATCTGATCAGGGATTCAGCCGGTGTCTCACGCGTGCCGGGAAGAATAATTTACACAAAAAAAACCCCAAAAAACCAAGCTGTGGATGTTTTCTGCTTCGATGTCGGTCTGTGATCAGCGCTAGCTCGCTGATGGAGCTTGCTCTGCGCGCCATTGAAAGCCTGCAGAGGATCTCTCTTCCCGTGCCACGGGAGCCCGGATGGCTGCCTGCTACCCGGCAGATGTTTCCTCCGTTCGCAGGCCGTAATTCCTAATCCTTCTCGTGAGAAGCATCTCAAACGGAGGTGCAGGATCTGGCGAGCTCCTCCTCACGCTGTCCCCAGACCCCTGAGCGCGGCAGCTCCGGAGGCACCCGTCCTCCCGGCGGAGGGAGAGCAGGAGAGCCCGGCCCCGCCGCCGAGCCATGCCGTGCACCGCGTTGGTGCTTTAGGTAGACTTCGTTCGACGGCCTTAGCTCTTTTTGCATCGTACCGTGTGGAGTTTGAGTTGGCGAAGGTTTTAGTTTTAGAAATGATGAGCTAGCTTAGTAGATGCATGAGTTTTTGTAACTTAAGTAATATTGATGATGTTTCTACGCTGAAACTGTTTCCGGAAGGCAGGGGGTGATACAAACCTACCCCGAGTCCAAAATTAAGGCTGAAGAGGTCTGCACGTGCGTAAGGAGGAGGGGAACAAAACCATCCCGGGCGCAGCTCCGTGGGTTTCGGGCCAGCAGCAGCTTTTGCCGGGGGCGGCCGGCGGCCCTCGCTACTGCGCTCGGGGGATTTTCCTCCCTTTTGTTTGAAGTAGAAGATACATTGAAACATTTTTGTTGTAGTAACTGGAAAAATATTTTCGTTATCCAGAGTTTTGTTTTCAAATTACTCGGTGTGAAGTGTGTAGTTTTCTTTTTCGGGGGAATTCAAAACAATTAGCAGCATACCTTGTGTAATGGCTGCTGCGCTGGAAATGTGTTTTTAACATATACGCACGGTGCGTGTTCATGGGCTGTGATTCGGGAATGCTAGCCCATTGCTTCTGAAATCTGCTTGTTCAAATGCCATCGTTGTATTTTTATCATAAAACGTTAAAAGTATTTACTCAGTAGAGGATAAACGAGACTGTCTCGTGAGCGCGTAGCTTGGGAGTCGTCGGAGACGCAGACGAGCTGAAGGAGGAGTAAGTAGGAGTAAGAAGTACGCAGCGTTCGGGACACCTGCGGATTTTGGGTTTTATCCTTTCGTGCTTTTCGCTTCAAGGGTCCTTGTAAGCGAGTGCTGCTGCGATCCCGTACGGTGGAGGCAGCGTTTCTGGATATCTTCAGCTATCCGTGTGGTAGCGTTTGTTACGGGAGGGTTTCCCCGCCTCTCTGCACGCTGCTCCAGTGCACTTGTGCGCTGAAATGTCTGCTGTTGGAGGAGGGACAGGACTGCTTTCCACCTTTTCTTTAAGAATCTAGATCAAATACTGCAGTTATGTGAGCATAGTCCTAGCTGGTCATTAGTCTAATGGTGGTTCATCCCTGGCTCTTCAGTGCTAAACTCCCGGGGCCAGGGGCATGAAAACCAGCTGCCGCTCTGCTGGTGGTGCCTCGACGGGTGCTTTACAGGTTTTTAAGACTGCTTTTTCTTAACGGAGAAAATTTGGCAAATACCTGACCTACAAGAGCTATTTCATCATAGGCTCTGAGATTTTTTTGAAGCACGTAAATAACATGATTTTTTGCTTGAATTTCTCCCTGCCCCGTAACTAAACGCGGCCTAAGTAGCCAAGCCTGGGCCAGGGAGCTTCTAGGCACCGTCAGTTCCCCGTGCCCGTGTTCCTTAAAGTAGGCTGTCTCCAGTTGCAGTGTTTGCAGGTAGATTTATTTTTTTTCAAAGGCGATTTTATTCCGTAAAAATAAAAGCTCTTTGCTTAAAATCGTGCTCTGTTACTGGTTTAGTATTGCTTTAAATTATTTAAGGTATAGTGATGGTAAGGAAATCAACTTGTATGGTTGAGGGCTGTGATCTACAGAGAGTTAATCTCTCTTCCCTCTGAGGAAGCTCTGTGCATCATGTAAAGCATTATCTTTCATTTCAGTCATTGATTAACAGCTCCCAAACCTACTTTATAGCCTGCAAATCTTGAATTTTGAATAACAGAGATTACAGCTTGCAGTCAGAGTGGCATAATTTAGCCTCAACTATTTTATGCTTTCTTTGTTTGGTCAGTCAGCTTGAAAATTTACCTGTCTGTGATGAAAAAAAATAATTGTACACTTTGGACGAGCTGAGGTTTAATTTATTTTCGTTCACTGTTAAGCGTGCAGGAGTCTGTTCTCGCACCGGGGAGCTGCCCAGCTCTCTTGGCTGCCTGTTTGTAGCCGCCGGGTTCCTGGGGTCCTCGTGGGCCCTAAGGTGCTGCTCTTCTCCTGGAGATTAGGCTTTTTATTTCTGCTCAAGTCTGATGGTTATGACTTTTTTGAGATGCAGACCTTACAGGCTCGTCCTGGCCTTTTCCTTTCCGCTGGTTTAATGTGTTATCCTGCCCGGGTAGCGCTGGGCATCCCGGCTGACGGAGGCGGCTGCTGCTGACTAACGCAGCTCGCGAATCGGTGACGTTTTTGGGGTGTTTCGCTGCTTCTGTCTGCAGCCCAGCTGGGCGCTTTGCCCCAGGCGAGAGCCAGGCTCCCAGCCCTGCCACCTCTTGCCCGTGGCAGCGGGCACCCCGGCGAGAGGCAGAGCCGGGGCTCGGGGTGCTCCCCGGACCCGCTCTGCCCCTTGCCCGGCTGAGCCACGCTGGCACTGCCGCGGTGGGGTATAATTCTGGGTGGTAACGAAAACGCTGCGCTGAGCAGACTGAAGAACTCAAATCTTATCTCCCTAGCTCATGGTATTTTGCTTTTTATCTCCTGTCTTGCCTCTTAATTTATAGATAGTACGACTCAGCCATCATCTTTGGGAGATGCTGCTACTGGGGAGTCTGGTAACAGAGGTCTGGCTTCGAGAGTGGACGAGCGGTGCCTGGCCTTCAGGGCGGGCAGGGAAGCCTGCCTGCTCTGCCCGCGCCGGGGGCAGCAGCCGCCTGGTTGTGCTTGGTCGCTTGCTCTAAGTTTGAAGAGTTTCAGTATTTCAACTTGAAAGAGCACGCGTTAATTGAAGCGATGCTTTGGAGTTAAAGGAACTCGGATGGGAACGCAGCTCTGTGGTACGCGTTCCCGTTCGGCGTTGAAGGGAAGCAGGCTCGTGTAGAAAACACAAACCAACGTGCTGGCTCGCAGGGTCTTTCAGGAGCTGCTTGAAGCTTCGACCTGCCCTTGCAGCAGCAGCAGCTTTACAGTTGGTCTCCAAAATAATTTCTCCTAGAAACTGTGGGCTGTTGGGAGGTGCGGTTGTCTTTTTTTTTTTTTTGTCTTTTTTTCCAAAAGTGATCGTACTCCTGTGCTCCTGATCCTGTTTTTATGCATTTAACATTACATCAGCTTCTTGTAATTGCTTCCAACTGAAAATATACAACCCCCTTCGAGCTTTGGTGGAGGTAAAATACTATTTTATTTCGGTAGGAGATTGGGGAATCTATCAGTAAACAACGCAATTCAGCTTCAAAGCCTTTTCAGCTAAAACGCATTGTTCGTCCTTTGAGCCGTTCTGCCTCGCACCCTAATAAAAGTGGAAATCGGGCGTGGGGGATGGGGCCGCGGCAGCAAACACAAGCTGAGAAGTGGAGATCAAAAGGACAAACAGAAGCAGAAGGCAGCGAAAGGGAGGCACAAAGAGTCACAGCTGAGCGCGCGAAGCCGGGGAGCGATGGAGGAGAGAAAACAGCTATTAGAAAAGGCGAAGGAACAATGGGGTGAACGTAGCACGTTTTTAGCTTTCATTTCGGTTTAACAAAGCCGCCTTCCACCAGCGTAACTCCACGCAAGCGGTGGCCTTAATTCATCTTGAAAATTGTTGGCTTGCTGCTCGCCGGGGCGCTGGCTGGAAACACGCTTCGGCACAGAAGCCGCCCCTCGCCGAATACATGAATCTCTAAGTGGGTGGACCCATTCGAGGGCCACGGCGATGATTGTTTTCTCCCAGTTCGTACCGTGGCGAAACGTTTCCCAGTTGGAGCTGTTGCAGGTTGGTGAGAGTTGGAGTCGAGGGGACTGTGGGAAGGAAGAGCCGCCGCCGACAGCGGCTCTTTTCGCTGAAATCGTGCCTTGCGAAGCCCAAACGTGCTCCCCAAGCACGCTAACAGCTTCTCCAGCTGATTAAACCAGTTCTCAAAACCTGGCAGCCTGTGTGCGAACCCAGCTTTGTTAGTAAAGCCTCAAGGCTTTCAGTGCAAGTATTTATTGTAACAAATCATTTATACTGGATTAAGAATGAGGAATATTATTTTCATAGAGCCAGCAGTACGTGTTGCTCAGGCTAACACCAGGCGAGAAGGCTGGCCCACGGCATGGCCCCCCGGCCGGCTGCGCCCCGGCACCGCGTGCCCCCGGTGTCCGCGGCGCGCAGGCTCGGTCTTGCCTTCCCCGGCTTAGCGGTGGAAGCTGCTTGTTCCCTCTCCCCATCTGCTTCCCCCACTCGGAGCTGGGAGTTTGGGGGGGCCGATCTACGGCAGCCCCTGTTCCTGGGGTGCCCCCGGGGCTCGCAGGGAGCTCCCCGGGGAAGGTTGATCTGGCAGATGGGGAGGCGACTCCTCAGCCCTGCCCGTTATCTGCAGCGACTGCCACCCAGCTGGGGTTTGAGCGGTTTTCATGTCCCGTCTGCACACGGGATGAGGGCCATGCTGCTGGGGAGCTTGCTGCGAGGCGTTCTCAGGCGGGCGAAGCCTTCCCTTTGGCCGGAGGAGTTTCTAGACCTCGGTTTGATTGCGAAAATAATAATAGCTGGGCAGGTCAATGCAGTTGTATCCTGCTCCTCCCTTACAGCCCGTGTTTGCTTTCCTTTGTTTGGGTCTCGTCTTGCTCCGACTTGCCTCTGTCGGCCTCGCTGGATGCGGCTTTGCAGAGCGAACGCTTCTGCGTGAGCCGCTCTCCACCTGGGCGCTTAATTAAAAGGAGGAAAGATGTATTCCAAAAATACTTGGCTTTCTCGTCTGACATCTAGCGCGTTGCGAGGCTTGCTGAGCTGGTGTTTGAGAGGGGAAGCGAAGGTAGCGTTCAGCTGACATAGCAGCTGAATAGCCGTTTGGGGCCCAGGGAGCGAGAGTTCAGGAGGGGGGAGGGAAAGTGAAATGGATGCTGAAATCCTGAATCTGCTTCTTAAATTTCCTCTCTCCCTGGAGAGGGAAGGAGCAAAGTTCAGCGTTGCGTGTTTGGCTTGGCTCCCTGTTACCTGCTGTCTCCTCCTTAGCTGTGTGCTTGTGGCAGAGATAAAGGATGGAGGGGTTTTTATGGTGTGAGAAAGTACTTTTTCCTTCAGCAGCATTTGCTTGTTTGTGGTTGAATCGCATTAAAAAAAATAAGCCGGCATTATTGAAGAACGAGTGGGCGAATAGCTGCATCAACTACCATGGTAACTTTTAAAGGGCTTCACCCATAACTGTCAGAGCTAGATTTTCAGTGCTATAGTGACTTTTAATGTAGAATAGTTTCCAGGCCATTTAATTATTTTGTCTTCTCATTTAAAAACAAAACAAGATCAACCCCCCTCTCCTCTGGACTACCTTTTTGTTGATGTTCTCCTTTCTGACCCGAATACACCTGTACAGTGGGGCCCCGTGTCAAATAGCTTACTGGCGCTGGCGTCTAAGGTGTATACGCGCTGCGTTTCAGACAGCGCGTCGCAGAGGGTCCCGCTCGCGTCGTCCTTGCGGAAGGAAGCTCAGCGACGGGTCTCGAGTCCAGCGGGTGGTCGGGGGACCTCGCTGGGGACCCATCCCACCGCAGGAGGGCAGCGGGAGGGCTCCTGTCCTCCACGGCCCTGCTGTGCCGCCCGTTGCTTTCTGCAGGGTGGCCCAGTCCTCCCAGCAGCGTAGGGGGGTGTTGGCTTTGGGACACCTCCACAGCCTCAGCCCCGCATTTCTCTGATGGGAGCTATCTCCTCCCACCTAACTGCGGCAGCAGCCCACAGCCTTGGGAGCCTGGGTGTGCCCGGTCACCCAGGAGGAATTTGGCAGCGGACAGGCTCCGTGTGCCATCCCTGCTTTCATCTGTCGTCCCCGTGGGAGAGCGCAGCTGCAGAGGTGGGTCTACGGTAGCGTCCGTGAAGCACATCTGGATATGTGATGGCTGTGAGGCCGCCGTGTTGCTCACCAGGCTGCCCTGGCACGTGAAGGTCACTGTGCAAACTGTACTCTGCTCAGCTGTCCTTATTTCTACTGCTTTATACCATGCCAGCAGGAAGAAAATACAGGAATAAGGGCATTTACTGCTCAAACATCGCTGATGGGGTGGCTTTGTGGGAGCCTCCCATGAATGGACTTGGTGCGGCAGGTTCCTGGGCCTTGTGCTCAAATTGGTGTTGTGTCTCGGTGTGACGGGGTGCTCTCACGGCTTGGTGTTCAGTTATTTCAGAGCGTTTCGTGGCATTGGGTTCGAGGCGGGATCGGCTGTAATCGCACTTGTAACCTTCTGTGTGAGGAAGACCTGGTTTCTGGTCGTGTCCCTGACAGCTTCCTCTGTGGCACCACCCATCTTAGCTTTGCTCAGCATCCCAACAGAGTTTAAAATGGTTTCATTCTGAATAATTTATCTCCCAGAGAGAGAGAGAGATGGTGGAGAGAAGCGGGGAGCCGTTGACGAGGGGAGTGCTGCAGCACAGGCAGCAGCAGGCAGGAGCAGGCAGCGTGGGGTGGGGGACAGGGTCCCGCTGCCTGCAGCGGGCTGACCCCCAGGAGCAGCGTGCCATGCATCGCAGCCCCGTGGCTTTTGTTGCTCCCGGCATTTTCTGCCAAACAAAAGCTCCGGGTCCCGAGCAGAGGCTCCCGTGGGAGCCCTCCCGCCTCCTGACCCACCGCCCTGCCCTCCCGCCGGCTCCGGCACCTCTTTGTTTCCCCACAGGCCTCTTCAGCACGCTCCCCCTCGCCCCGTCCTCCCTGCCTGCGAGCAGTAGGCAGCGGGTGCCCTGCCTGCCCGGGCAGCGGGTGCCATGGTCCACGGTGCGGAAAGGTGGCTGAGCGGCGGCGTGGTTGGCTCGCCGGGGCACGATGCTTCTTTATTAACGGTTACGAGCTTAAGTCCCAAGACTTTCAAAATGGAGGCAGCTCTGCCTGCCTCCCCATCGTACGGCATGGGTATGCGCTGCCCTACTTCTCGCCGGGATCAGACAGCCCTTTCTGAAGCCGTACAAAGAGGTTTGAACGCATTAGTTTACATGGAATTAATCTCCAGATTCCAAACATGCTTTCAAGCTGGTTTGGCCTTATTTTCCTGCGAAAGGAGGCCAACTCCGCGTTGTAGGCAGTGACTGTTGTAAGTGAGAGTTGAGCTGGAGCGGTGAGAGACTAGCACAGGCACCATATTCAGTCCATTAAAAGGAATTTTTGGCTCACGGACAAAACAAATTGAAAAATCTCGTTCTTTGTGTACCACACCAGCAGTGACGGAAAAACAGCGCTAGGTTATGGGGCGATCCTTCTAGTAACCGTGGTGCCTTTCCTAAGGGATTCGAGGTCTGATTTTTGATAGGAAAATAATAAAGAATTGAAGTGTGCCACAAATGGTCCTATAGAAAATCTGGGGTGAGGAGAGCGCTGGAAAAATGTCATTATCGAAGGTATATTTGGTACACTGAACTAAGGTGAGGTGCTCCGTGCAACAGGTTGGTCCGAAATTCCCGGTGCTCCTTTGTCTGCCGCCGGAGCGATGCCATCCAGGGAGGGAACGAGGAGCTCGAGCGCTCCGGTTATTTTTTTTGGATAGCCTGTCATCCTTCAGAAAGGAACAGTTGTGTGGGGGTGGGGAGCGTCGTATTCAAAAGTGGGTGAAATGGAAACGAGCCAAAATTCTGCAAATTTATAAGGAACAGCAAACACTGATTTCTTTGAGAAAAGGTCGGTGCGTTTACTTGTAAGCACAGCCCTGGTAGGAGTGTGCGAGGAAATGGAAACTGTGCTCCACTATGCAGGTTTTTTTTCATAATTTAACCAGGCAAAGATACACAAAGATGCTTATTTTGGGAGATTGTGGAATGTTTCTGTAATAATTTCAGCAAATTTTGGTTCACATAGAGCATCTGTAAGAGTAGCACACCCACAGCTTCATGTAATATGTTCTATTTGTTGGAAAAAATTGCTTTCCCTTGAATTTGGAAGTGGTTTAACCCAGAAGAATCTGTGCTGCGTTTATTTTTCCTCCCTGTTTGGTATCCTAAAGCTGCCAGGCCCTCGCCGCTTGTCTCGCGGACGAACGTAAGGCATTTCTGTCCGAACGGTACCCGTCCCGGTTGCAGATCGTGTGGAAGCCCGCGCTGGACTGCGATGGGCAGAGCTGAGAAGCCACGCTGATCTCGGCTAGAGGAAAGTAATTAGAAAAGGAACTGAGATTGTTCTCAAAGGGTTGAAATGAAGGCAGGAATATCCCTGCGGGGTCTTCGCAGCGCACCTGGTAGCCTGCTGTATAGCTAATAACTCATATTAGGAAGACTTCATTTTGGTCTGACAATTTTTTCCCCTTGTTGACATTGAACGTGTAGAAGCATGTAGCGCTTGAAACACAATATGCAAAACACGGTGTTAGTAACCGAGTACATAACATTCCTGTGTTGCAGCTAGGCTGCCTACAGCGTGCTGATTTTATAAGCTCCTCCTATGAGCTGGCAAAGGGAGGACATGGAAGTGGTGAGCTGGAGTCACAAGAGAGCACAAGCGATTGCCTTTAACCATTTACGCAGCGCTTAGGCTTCCAGTGGCCGCTGGAGTCTGTGGGCGTTTGCCCTTTCCGAAGGGAGGAAGGTACCGACCTTCCGCAGCTTCAGCCGGCGTCGTGTCTCCGCAACCAGGACGGAGGGTTTTTGCGGCAGTGCTGCCGCCGTCGGCGGCGTGGTACGGCTGTACCTCTCGGAGGCGGGCGGTCGTAAGAGAAGCGAGGGTGCGGGCACGTGAAGTCGCCACGAGGTACAAGGGAGGTATCAGCTGGTGAGCGTTTGGCTAATTGCCTGTGGGCAAGCAGAAACCGGATTTATCTTCAGCAGATAAGCAATAGCAAGAAAACACGATGGTGTGCTTCACTGCATACAGAAGGCTATTTTTTCTGTAAACAAGTTCTCTTGCAAAAATACCTGCTTTCAGGCGAAGGGCAAGCAAACCGAGAAGCCAGGTAGCATGAAAACGTTTGGCTAGAGAACAGGGTTCTTAGTTGGCCATCTTGGCATGAAAAGGAGATGCCGCAACAAATGGCTCTGCCACTTTAAAATGAATAAAAAAAGTAATTTCAGATCAACAGCGATGCTGGACTAGAGCGCAGCCCACTTGCTACAAATACATGAAGAAAAAGCCACCAAAATAGAAAATGTCATCATTGCTCGCAGGGCGGCAAGAGCTGAGCGCAGCACGTTGCTGAGAGCGCTTGCAATAGTGGAACAGGAAATCTCCTCCCCCTCCCCGGGCTCCGTGCAGAGCGCTGATCAAAAGGATGTAAAGCTTGTAAACAAGATGTATGCAAAATATATTTGGGAAGAAATATAAGGGCTTTACAAACCGGGATGCGCTAAGAATACATGACGTCATGTTAACCTGAGTTGCAGTTTGAGGCTAGAGAGCGTGTGACCCAAAGTCATCTCAACACTGAGGAGCAAAGCGAGAAGGTGCCTTTCTCCGTAGGATTGCGCCCGGTGAGCTGCTCGAAACACGCCGAGAAAGCCTCCTGCGCCTGCTGATGAAAGCTCGTTGGCATGAAATTAATGGTGCTCCAAGAGAGGCCTCGGGTCCGCGGCGTCAGGCCCCGGTGGTGCTGCCACCCTTGGGGTGGTTTGTCCTGGGCCGAGCGTTTCGAGTAGCCCTCCTGGTGCTTCAAGGGGGGAAAGAAAGCGTTTGGCATTTGCAAGAGGTGTGGTGGGTTCGGAGCCGCTTCAGAGTCTGGAGCGAAATGGCAAAGGTGCCGCTAGCCTGGTGACGGATCAGTGACAGACTCGCTTACGTTCGTGCCTGTAGAAACAGGTCGCTTCTGCGGTGATGCTGAAGTCGCGTTGTACAGCCTTCAGCCTCGCTCACCTTCCTCTGCTTCTGAGAGAGGCACTTTCTTACCTCACAGGGAGTCTTAAGGCTTAATCCATTGTTTGTAAAGCTCTTTAAGATCCTTGTTTGGGAGCACTAGAATCTGGAGGATTAAAAACAATTTATTTTTGTGTATCTTGTATAATGCGCATCTCAAAGACTTTCCAGAGGAGGAGGAATTGTGAGCCAGAGGGAGATGGCAGGTCTGTAAGGCAAAGACGAGGGAGGAGGTGGCTGGGAAGAACAAAGAGGGTAAAAGCAAAAGGCTGGTTCCCCGTTGTGGAGACTGGGCTGTAAGGAGGGCAGGTTTCCAGCCCCGGAGGAAAGGGCTGGATGTAGTAGAGCCGTCTTCCTCTTAATCCCATTTAAAGACCCATCTGGTCAGTGCTGCTGCCTCGTCGTGAAGGGCAGCGTGGAGATTTTCCCTCTGCTGTGTTTGTGACCTTTGATCGTACGTATCGGGAAGCAGGAATCTCGCCTGATCTGTTTCGTCAGCTCTGAGCTACCAAATCAGCTCACAAGAATGAATGTCCGTGAGCTGGACAAGGGTGATTTTTTTAAAACCAGACCTAGAACGGTCAATGAATGGCCCTGCTTCCCCTCTCACCGCACCGTCTGCAGTCGCACGGGGCGCTTGCCCTGGTTTCTGCTTGCACGTCCCTGCCCTGCCCACGGACCCGCCGGGGACATCAGTGAAGGTCCTTCCTCCCGGGGGACCCCGGCTGCCCCTCCTGGGGGGAGACCTTCGCTGCGAGGGCTCCTCGCACCCACCAGAAAACCATCGCTGGACGCGTGGCCCCATCGGGGCATCCCTTCTGGCCACCGCGGACCTCCCTGATGCCCCCGCCTCCCTTCCGAAGAGGCTCTGTGTGTGCAGACATAGGTGCTCCTGCCCTCGGAGAGGGCTTTGCCACCTTCCCCGTCCTCACCCGCCTTGTCCCCATGTCCCCAGTGCAGTACTGGTACCGTCGTCCTCCAGGGCAGCTGCCGCAGCTTCTCTTCGTCTCCGGAGCCTCACGTGCCAGGCCTGAAGCGTTGGAAAAGAGGCGACCCAGTGCTTTGGACACAGGTGGTGCCTTGGCTCCCGTGGGGAAGCAGAAACTGGTGATTAAATTCTTTCCCCAGGTGCAGGCCTGAGCGTTTTGCGTGGGTGTGTTGCCATCACGTGACTCTTTGCATTTTAAACACGCTGTTTTCCCACGTGAACGTGTTCGGGGTCACAGAACGTGAGTGTTTTCTGCCGTTCTCAGTCGCGGCTGAACGTGAGGTGGGGCCGAACTGAAGACTGCGCTGGTTGGGATTTCTGGTTTGGGTTCTTGCCAAAAGGTGTCCTACGTACTGGTGATGTTACAAGCAAGTGCCAAGGCAGTGGTTTCCAAATTATGTCCAAGCACGCTCAATTTTGTTATTTTGTATTTTGTTATTTGAGCCCTAGAATTTTACAGAAATAGGAGAGCTCATCGAAGCAGCCATCAGCTGTTGTTTGCTGTTACTCGCGTGCAGGGGAGACTCGTGTGGGGCTGGAGGTGACGGAGGCTGCGGTGGATGTTGGCAAGTAGGTGTAGGTGTGGCGTGGGGAAATTCTTGAGGGCTGGGTGTGCTGGAGCCAGGGAGGACGAGCAACCGGTGCCAAGGGCTGGGTGAGGACGAGCGACCGGTGTCGAGGGCTGGGTAAGGCCAGCAACGGGCACCGCTCACCTGGAAACGATGCTCAGCAGCGTTGGGCTATGATGGAAGGGATGCTCGGGGTCCCTGGGCCACTGCTTTTTTTGCTGGCCTGGCACCATAAGGTCGGGTTTATCCTAAAACCAGTAATATTTCTTGTTCCCCAGTACCCTGGGGTTAGAGTGCTCCCTGTGGTATGGGAGCCACTGAAGATTATTTGGGTTGTAGGTGGGACCAACTCACAAACTGGCTTTGCAATAGCATAGCTAATGAGATTAACATAGTATTCACTTAAGAAAGAAAAGAAGAGGCTGGTTGGTTGAATGGGACTCAGAAGACTCATTTCATGCATTAGGGGCTGGAAACACAAGCTATTTAGCTTAGCAAGGAGAAAGTTGAGAGCATCGGATGGGTTGGAAGCCTGTCCGTTAGTGACTGCCAGAGCCTGGGCAGGGTGCTGGGGAGCATATTCGCCTTCTGAACATCTGCTGCCCTCGGGTTTCGGGCCGACCTCGCCTGACACCCGTCCTGCTTGCTTTGTTCCCGGGTGTTTTTTAAAAATAGAGAAAAAGTCCCTGCCCGCTGGAAGTTGAAGCTAAAGAAATTCAAGTGAAAAATAAAGCACCAGATTTATCAGGAAGGTTGCTAGGATGAGAACGGCTTAGCTTGTGGCTGTAGCAGACCTCAAGTCCCATAAATATTGGGGTATTAAGCTTTCCTTTAAATGCTGTCTTGGTTTTAAAATATCTGCTGTAGTTGGTCCATATCTGTAGAAAATGCTGAGATGACTGCAGCAAGTCCTTTTGGCTTTGAAAACAATTAATTTGAAATATTTTCCTATTTTTGCTGTTCTTCTCGTTTTGCTGTTTCTTGCTCACCTCCCTCATGTCTGTGACTCTCTTGCCTCCTTCACTAATTACTTCTTAAAAACCAGTTGCTTCACGAGGGCACTCCAGCTTACCTATTGCTGATGCAGCTGTGCTAAATACCTGCAGCTCCCGATATCTTTGCTTTCCCGCCCCGTGATCCGGTAATCCGTGCTGGTTTCCCTGCTTCCTCCTGCTTCTGTGCAACCTCAGTTGGAAGTTATTTGATGGGGACTTCAGGTGCTATTTGAGCTCTAGGAGTACCATTTCCCTCGGAAGATATTTTTCCTTTTGTTCTGCTTGATCTTGCGACTATTAAGTAGTTTTAAATAAAGATTATTTTTAGTCTCTCGCACCCTCTGCAACGAAGCGCTGTAGCTTTGAGCAGGGCCCAGAATTTCCTCTAGCACAGTAGAGAAATGATTCCAAACTCGACGCAGACTTTCTCTTCCCGGTGGCCGCGTTCGCTGTACGCGGGGCTGGCGTGCATCCCCCTGTCCCCAAAGCATTGCAGCCACTTGGCGTAAAGCAACCGGCATGTTGTGTGCGTTAGGGAAACGCAGTGCACGTAGAGCAGAGGAGAATGAGAGCGGGTTTCCTCAAATACCCGGAGGAGTGGGAGTTGAGCGTTTCAGGAGAATTTTTAATTCCTCGGGATTAACCCGTGGCACATGAAGAGCCACGCCAGAGCTCTGCCTTCGGAGCGGAGTTTTTGTGACACTCCACTGCTGGCGTCGGGAGCTGCTGGCGGATACTTAAGTTTTTACTGATGCCAGATTTAACCTCAGCCGATGTAAAGCTCTGATGCAAAGCTGCTCCGCACATATTACAGTGGGAAGATTCGCTGGGGTTGCTATAGCAAAAGGCTGGAGATGACTTCAGGAGTTTAAATTAGGCCTGCGTGCTGGTAAACAAGGGCTCTGCCTATAGTACAAGCTGCTGCGGCGCTCGAAGATGTTTGTGTCGGATGGGGTGGGAGGTGGCGTGCGTTCGCTCGCGGGGAGAGCGCGAGTGCTTGCACAAGCCTGTCGGGCTGAGCGTGCCCGCGGCGTGCCCGGGAGCAGCGGGCAGGGCCTCGCTGTCGGAGCGGGGCGATGTGCCATATTTAAGGAGAAAGAGAAGCTGGAGATACCGGTTGCATTCAGAAATCTGCTACTGATTTTTCGTGAGTGAACAACCGCCGGTTATTCCCGGTGCCTGAACCTCCTCCTCTGCTGGGGTACGCGGGGTCCTTGCCCTGCTGCTTTAGCCCTCCTGTAGTCCAAACCAACAGGCTAGAGAGATCGCTCGCTGTAATACCCCAGCCACGCTTTTGCTGTCCTCTCCTTCTTGTCTTCATTACGTCTTGATCTCTGTAACCTCTTTAACATGTGTAAATACTGAAATGAGATTATCTTTAAAGAGCCCTTTATTAAAAATGTACTGACCTTCCTAATCAGAAGAAATGTTCCCGTAGCTGCTTTTCTCCTTCCCTGCGTTTCGACAAGCAGCGAGGGCAGAATGGTGAATCATCTCACCAGGGCGACAGCTTGGGCTGAAAACCGGGCAGGTTTCTTCAGACACGGCACCGGCGTGCTGCTCCCCATGCGGCACGTTCCCGGCACCTGCGACGCACGGGAAGGTGGGGTTGCTCCCACGGGAGGGTCCCAGGGACGCATACCTCTCGCTGGGTTTGCAGTTGAAAGCAACTCTAAACCTCATTAACCTTCAGCTCGGTGGCCCTCGGTGTGGCGAGCGCGGCGCTGAGGACCCGCTCTGCTCGGCTGACTCATGACCAAACTTTTTGGGCGAGCAGTTGCAGCCGCAGTCGCTGCGAGCTGCGTCCCAGCAGCCGCCGAGGGGTTTGCACGTGGTGGGCATGGCTGGCTGGTCTCTGGTGGATCAGAAGGCCCTGACAAATATCCTCGCCCCTTCCCCTCCTGGGGCCGAGCAGGTCGAGCCGAGATGGGACCTGCACCCCGGTATTGTGCCGGCAGCACCCTGGTCGGTGAGGCCAGCCTCCCGTCCCTTCCGCAGGGCCTCAGCCCTACAAACCCCTCCCTGGGGAGGGGGTTTCCAAGTGGAGGGAGGGCGAGGGGCAGCCGAGCAGTCGATGTGGTGGGCTCTCCGTGCAAAGCCAGCACGGGGGACGTGCCCGAATATGGCTCTTAGGCCCTGCACGGGGGACTTGGGGTTCCTTGCAGAGGGATGAGCATGCTGTGAAAAGGCTAAATGCACATGAGGGGCTAAACTGCAAATCGTTTGAAGCCTTCTTTCAGTGCACGCTCTTAATGAGAGCTTTGCAGTTCTTTGAATCTACTATCAGGAAAGCAGGTGGTTTCCCAGGCGAGGCAGCCGAGGCCCCGGTGCCACCCGCAGAGCAGATGGGTGCCGTGCCCCTGCGGCCGCCGCGCTGCCTGTCCTCGGGCTCTCGGCCCTCCGGTCAGCGTTGCTGTTTCCCCTGCCCTGGGCAGCAGAGCCCTTCCCTCGGGTCCTGCGGGCAGCAGTGCATCCTTCTGCCTGGGATGGTGGGTTTCCTTAAGGGATTGCTGGAAGCTCCCCACATCCGCGTGCTGTTTAGCACTTCGCAGCCGATCGCTGGATAAGCAGGGTGGTCTTGCTGCTTTGGCATCGGTAATTATTGCTGGAGCTGATGAGCCTTTCCTGTATGGTTCTGGTGGAGCCTTCGGCATGCAAGGATGATCAGAGAGGGTTTTTTTTCCCTTGTAAAATATTTTCCAGCTCCAGTTTGTAATGTGGCGAGAGAGGGAGCGAGAGAAGGGAACAACAGCATTAGCGGATGTAGAAGTAGCTGGAATGAGAAGCTTTTGTGCCATTAATAACAGTCCTGGCTGGCAGCCAAGGCTGGGAGTGTGGGATTAGCCTGAACAATCAAGACTGCAGGATCAAAACAAGGAGGCAGGAACAGCGAGGTCACGCTGCTGCCATCTGCGCTGCCGCAGTGGTGGGAGGGAGCGGAAGAGGGGGCTGCGCTGGAGGAGCGATGCCGATAGCGCAGGCGGCGGGGCGCCCGCCGGCTCCCCAAAACCGGCCCTGCGCCGCGGCCGCCACGCTCACGCCGGGGTCAGGGCTTTGGGCTTCGCCTCCCAGCTCTCTGCAGGCACCTCGCCGGTGGCGCTGGCGAGCCCGCGGAGGGGAGGGCGGCTGCAGCTTGTCATTTTTTAGGAAATGGCTTCTGAAAAACAGAAGCGGCTCGTTGGGGCTTGGCCGTGCACTTCTGCGCTCCGGACTGAAGATCTGAACGGCGCTTGTGGCTGGGGGTTTGGGATGGGTGTCTTCGTGCGACAACACAACACCGACAGCCCGCCCCGGCGCTGGCGTCGCCGCCGTGCCGGTTGGGAATCCATCTGGTGACCAGGGGGTGGGGAGAGGTCACTGGACGGATTCAGCTGCAGCTCTGCTGTGGGCGAAGGCAGCCTCGCTTTCTGCACGGCCGCTCTGCCGGGTGCGTGGGGCGTACGGACCTTTCCAGGGGCTGTATTTGCTGGTTTACATCACTCTTTCAAAAGGAGCGACTTGAGATTTCTGCTGAAAGACGATTTTCGAAGCAGATGGAGGCAAATCTTGTTCTGTTGCACTCTGCTCTCCATCAGATTTTGCTGAAATACCTTCCAAAAGTATCAGAAAGCAAAATGATTCACGTTGTTTATGTTGCTTCTCCTCTCTTTTTCCCTCTGACCTAGTAAATCTTACTGTCCTGCAAATGTAAATACAAAAGCTGAAACGCAGTAGAAGCAAAGCAGTGTCCCACAAACAGCCTCCCAGCTCTTGCTAAAAATATCTCTGTGCGGTGCAGTAACTCCCAGGCATTCTTTTGTCTGACTGCTTTTGAATTCCCTAATTGAAGTTGGTTGGAGGGCAGTGCACCAGTTTCCTGAATAGCTCAGATGTTGATTGTGAGTTAAAAAACAAGAGCAAAATTGTTTTCCCTTTGTGCAGCCGCACTTTTATTTACCCCCCCCGCCCCCCTTTAATCTCTGTATTTTTACTTGCAATTTTATTTTGTAAGACAACTGCATTAAATACATCTGTGGAGAAGGGGCCCAGGAGGCAGCGAGCGGGAAGACACAGTTCTTGGTACGTGACGCCACGTGCGCCTTGGAGCCGGAGCGCCGCTCCATTGGAAACGTCCAGGCTGGCGCAGAGACGCGGTGCAAATGGAGCTTAACGTAGTAGGAAGTGTTAATAATGGTTCCTAATTGCCTACTAATAACTAAATCTGTGGAATTTGGCAGCAATTGGGATATAGTTTTCTCCTGCAATCTGTCCGTTCCCTCCAGAAAGAACAAAGTTGCTTCATTGACATACAGCAGTGAATCTTAAATTCACCGAAGGTAACGGGGGAAAGTTTTCCAGATTCCGCATGGCCTCCACGGAGCCTGCGAGGGTGCTTCCCCAGGCGAAAACTGCCGCGTCTCGGTCCAGCACTCCAAGATTTAACAGAGGAGGAAGAATAAAATCAGGCTGCCTTTCTCCTTTCTGTTTTTTTTTGTTGTTTGTTTTTGTTTGGTTTTTTGTTTGTTTGTTTGTTTTTTTTTTTCATTTGAACTTGGAAACAGAGAAGCCCAGGCTGGTTTCAAGCGCTCCCAAAAGGCTGCTGGAAGCAGCGTGTGCGTGGGTGGCTCACCCGGCCGTCCAGGGACGGGTCCCTGGGCTCTCATGGGGACAGGGAGGAAAATTTTGTGACCGGTAATTTGTGATAAGTCACGGCCGGTCCAAGAAGCTCCCCGGAATATATCTGTTGGGTAAATGTGATAAACCACGAGTGCTCAGAGCTCCTCTGTGGCCGGTAAACAAACACTAACGTTGCTTTCACTTGAGCCTCAGTAAATTAAAGGTTTGAAATTGTGATGGAGACTGGAGAGAAGCTGATTTCATTCGCTGCTTCAGGAGCCGGGATTTATTCAGGCTCTCCGTGGCGGGAGACATTTCGTGGCTGCTCAGCAGCAGCAGAAAAACAAGCACAAATTTTTCTGTCTTCAGGGATAACTGCAGTGAAGCATGCGGGGGGGAGGGCTGTGCCGCTCGCTGCTACCGAAATACCTCCCCATCCTCCACGCACGTCAAAAGGCCCCGAAACTTCCCCACCGCGCCGGGTTGGGTGCTGGGTGCTGCGCCCACCCGCGGAGCAGGAGCAGGCACGGGGACTGGTGCCTGCAGCCCCTGGCCTGGGGGGCCGCGGGAGAGCCGGGCTCCTCCGGCGCTTTCCTTGGAAACGGAGCATCTTTGTAGTTGGGCACGCACAAAAATAAGACGCCAAACGGGCGCGAGCTGGCAGCCTGCTCGCTGGGTTTGCTGCCTCCCGCTCTGCCGGAACGCAAAACCAGGAAAATGTGTCTGGAGGAGCCTGCGGCATGTGCGGCGGCGGGGAGAGCGATGTCCTGCCTGCGGGCACCCCGCTTTTGGGCACAGCGATGTGGGGATGAGGTGCCGGCTTCCACCTTGCTTTCCTTGCCCCCCTTTCCTGCAGGCGGATGGACTCTATAGGTGAGAAACACCCTTCTTGTCCAAAACCTCCCTTCCTCTCCAAAAACACGGCACAGCGTGTGCCAGCACCTCCTGCTCCTCAGAGAGGTCAGGGCATGGCTGGTGGTGTTGGGCAGGAGCCGTGACGGAGGCAGCGCGCCGGAGCCGGGCTGTCGGCGCTGGGGCAGGATCGCGGCGCTGCGGTCGCATGCCCTTCTCTTAGCTCCCAGGTTAACGTTTAACCTATTTGTGTTTCAGTACCTCGGGTCGTTTGATGTTACGGGGCGCTTTGCACGGCTGTAGACGAGCAGCCTGACGGAGGGGTACGGCTTACCTGCTGCGGAGGCATGTGAAGAATTTCATGGGGAGGAAGATGAGATTTTCCCTTTCCCAGTGGAGAGAAACCAAGTCTGGGTGGGTGACATTGGAATGTTTTAAATACAGGGGCAGCTCCCTGCTTTGGGAGCCTGTATGTTAAGTTTCCACCTGGCCAAAACATTTTCGCTCTGACTGTAAACCTTAGAGGGGAGAGCGCTCAAATGGAAAAGTTGACGCAGCCTTATCTGCCGTGCAGCCTCTGTACAATAGAGGAATCTGAGCCCTGGTTTATGTCAGGCTTGAAGCTTTCCCCTTTCCTTCCAGCAAACTGCATGCCGTTGCCTTGGAGCCGTTCCTTCGTCGGGGGCACATCCTTCAAGGAGCGTAGTTTGGTCAAGAAATCCGCTCTGGGTTCATTTTAAATCTATATCGAGTTCCCCAATGGCTGCCGCTGCTCCCTCCTTGCAGCAGCCCCATGTCTTTCGGATGGTCCTCCTTGGGAACGCCGTGGCATCGCCTTCCCCGCAAACAGCAGCATCGCTTCTCCAGAAACTTTAGCCCTTGCCTTCAACGTGCAGTTATTCTTGCAGGAGACATTCAGGTCATCCCTTCCCCTCGTGCAGCAAGTGACACTTCTACAAATGACTGATGCTTAACGTAGTCAAGGGTCACCTTACCCAGCTCTCGGTGCCTAAGGCTTTCATTGCGGCGTTCCTGAACCGTCTTTCAGCCTTCCTGCCGGCGGTTCATTAGCAGGAAAAAAAAGCTTGGGACTAAATTTGCCAGCTGTGCCCAGGCCCCATCGCTAGCGGGGTGGAGCCGTCCCGTCTCTGCCTGGCGAGGTGGGACCCACCGCCGGAGCTCACCGCTCCCCTTGCACCGTAACCCCGATAACTGACCCGAAACGGCGGCTGCAGGGTCGGGCTGACATCTGGCAGGCTACCGGCACCGCTGCCAGGAGGGGAGGGAGCTGGAGGAGGACGGGAAGGGAGGGGGAAGGACAGCCAGGAGCTTCTGGAGCTGCGGGGTGAGACATTAAACTGGAAAAGGGGCAGAATATAACGCTCGGTGATTTTTGCAAGCGGCCGGCTGCTTCCCCAGGATGTCTCAGGGCTAAGGGCAGCGCTTGTTTTCTCGCAGGACACTACAAATAATAAAAATAACGGTTGCGGTTAATTGCCATATAGCTGTCGCGCCTTGGTTTTCATTCGTCTTCAGGCAGGATGCACTCGCAGATGAATTTTGAAAATAGCTGAGGATCAAATGATGTTTTTTGTTCTTTGGCACCGAATATTGTGCTCGCTGTTGGTGTTCAGTGATGCAGATCCGCGTGTGCATTCAAAGCCTGTAGCTAATGTTACAGTTTCCTTCCTGCTATGAGCTTCTGTTCTCTGCTAGCACCTTTCTGGAAGCCTCCTTTTGGGCTCCGCTATTCCCTGCTTGGTTTCATACTAAAGGAATCTTTTTCTGTAAGGGCTGAGAAAAATCTTTTCCTTTTAGCTTTAGGTATGTCAAGGAATCATATTCATTTCACCTGTTAAAAAACAAAACACAGACCAACGTTTCAGAAGGCTGAGCCTGCTACAGTCTTGGCCTGTGGGTGCTTTGGCAAGGAAAAAAACATTTCTCTAAGGAGCGAAGCTTTTGCTGCTGAAGCAGAGGTAAAGGGTTGACGGTGCGTTGTCCCGGTCAAAATCCCGGTCCCCAGCTCTCGGGGTCGAGGAACCCCCTGCTCCCCGCTTCCATCCCCTACCACCCGGCGCCTGGTTTTCGGGAGTGGGGCACATTCCCGGTGTTGCACTGCGGGGATGGGGGCTGTCCCGCGCCGGAGGCGGGTGGGCTCGGTGCCCGGGACGTGGCCCGGCCCAGCACGCCGCAAGTCCCGCCGCGGGGAGGAAGGCTACGGCACCTGGTTGTTTACGAGGTGGCCCGTTTCTGTACTGAGATTGCCACAAACCGGCTTCCTTTGATCGGGCGCTCTCAGCGCGTCGCGTCTGCAAACGGGGGCCGATGCTCGTGCACCCTCATAAAGATCTTGATTTGTTCAGATGGGAATTTACTATTTTAAAATGGCTTTGATTATCGTACGGAAGAATTGTTTACTGGCTGTACATATGCTTTGCTGTCTCCGTCCCGTGCTTTGCTAAGAATAGAAACCGAAGCATTACTCTGCGCGTCTTACAGCTGCGGCTGCTGAAAAACTGACTTGCCCAAATGTTTTGTACGTTTGTGGCTGAGTAGGCAACGGAGCTGAGGTTCCAAACTGCCACTTCTCTGCTCAAACCACTAATCAGCATTGCTTCTGAAAGGACTATAGATAGTGTGTGCAAGCTGATATTACAAAAATAAACTTTTAATAACCTCCCTCTGTTGTCTACAAACTCCCAGACTTGCAGGTCTACACCATTTTCTATAGGCACTCACACGGCCGTCCTCACCACGATGTTCTCGCCACTCTATTTAATTGCAAAGGAGCCTTTTGGAGCCTTTAAAAATCCCCGTTGCCGTTGCGCTATCTTCGTTAAATGAATGGGGCTGTTGTACATCTGACAGCTGCCATTTTAATGCTGTGGTATTGTATTTCCTTGCAGGAGGCTCACCCTCACGAGGCAGATTAGGACTGAGAAAATCCAGGTTCCATTAGAAACCATTGGAAATGAGTTCCCAAGTTGTTCTAAGGTAAATCAATAATGCATATAATCTCCCTGGCTGGACTCAGTGACCGAGCCAACAGTTCATTTAACCACCTTTTTTTTTTTTTTTTTTTTAAAGCACTTTCAAAATCATTCCTGTTGAGACTTCCTTCTCAGTCTGAATTGCTGTTATGAAATTCTCGGGCAGCATTTGTTTTCGAGTGATGCCAAAACTTTGGTAATTTACTCATCCCCATGCTTAGGCGGAACCGTAGTCACTGCTGCGGTGCCGAGCCTCGCGCCGGTGCCGGGGTAGCCGCTGAATTCCTGCAAGTTTGGGAGCGGAGGATGCGGCTTGGCTCGCGCTCGCCTCCGCTCCCGGGCAGGCTGCTGACATCCCGCATCTGGGTCCTGCGTCCTCGCGCGGCGTTGTGCTCTGCGAGCCCCGTGCTTGGCGTCCCCGTCCCCCCTCGCCTCCTTCCAGTCGGTGCGCGTAGCTGGGAGCCTGCTCCTTGCTGGCGGCAGAAACGCGGGACTTTGTTGATGACCGTTCCCAGTGCTCTCTCGCGCCTCCTCTGCTCTTCTGCGGACCGATCCTGGAGGGAAGCGGGAATTCAGTTACAGAACAAGCAAATTGAGAAAGATAAATCCTTTTCAGTGTGGCGATAACACGTTTTGCTAATTTTTCATTTATTTGAAATAAGCTTTAATAAGTGAATTTGTCCTTTCTCAGAGCAAACGTTCCAAACTCATGAATCTTTCAAGCTAAATATGATAAAGGACCGCTGATTTCTCCTCTTCCCTTTAAACTAATGCTCGAGCGAAGCGAGGAAGATGATTAGCTTGTAAATGAGCGCAAGAATGCAGCCAACTCCAGTGGCTTTCCACGCTGGCATGGCTGGGTCGCTCGGCACCAGGAGCCTGGTTGGGATCAGGCGTGAGCAGGCGGTTGCGTCTCTTGTTGAATTAGCCAGTACAAATTCGAGGTGATTCAGTGATTTATTTTTTTTTTAAACTAGATAACTGCTTTGTGTCACATGATAGTCATCTTTTTGATTCTGTAGTAGCTATCTTGCAACGAAGTTTATCATCTCTTGGAAACTCAGCCTTATTTAACAGTACTTGAACTGTCAGATATTAAAATAACGTCTCTTGAACCACTTGAATGGGATAAGACTTGGCTTGATATAGGGCGGTGGTGTTAGAAAACCTATAATTCCTCCCCTCCCAATTGATATTACTATCAGATTTTTCTTTTTAGCTGTGGCAAAGAGAAGATTGACTTGCTAGAACATGATCTATTTTGATTACTAAAAATCTTAGCGCTGCTAATTTAGTCCGCTAGTACGTTACGAATGTAGGTTCTGTGTGTTCAAACTGTTCTTGGGTTTTTTTACTTAATAAGTTCTCCAGATAGTTGCCATGGAAATAATCCTGGATTGGGAGAGGATCTAAAGGCCCTGAAGACGCTGGCGTGATGGGAGCAGCGCGTGGTCTGCGTGCTCCAGGCTCGGATCCTGGTCAAAACCTGGTTTTCCGCAGTGGTGCCGGCTCTAGGACGGGAACCAGCTTGTTCCTCCCACGGCTGTCCCGGTTCCCCCCTTTTGCAGTTTTGGGCAGAATTCTCCTGGTTTTCATAGTGCAGAAAAGTTGAGGAAAACTCTCGCTGCTGGTTTTCGCTGCGTGAAGGTTGATAACGGTTTTCTATCTCGTGTTTGCCTGAATCACGCTAACGTGCAAGGGTTTGGCTGTTGCCTTTGCCGTACCCGAGCCTCTGTGGCTGCGCTGGGGCTCTGCGCCGAATCGGAGGAAATTTCCCCTGCCCTGCTCCCGGAGCGCTGGGTGCCACTGGCGGTGCCGTGCCGGCCGGTGCCGGCCCCGGCGGTGCCGCAGCAGGAGCCTCTCCTGGGCCCCTGTTTGTGCCGCAGAAGAACAAACCTGCTTCCTCTGGGCCCGCGTTTTCTTTTTCAACAACTTCCTTTTTGTGCAAATGTTGTGTTTTTCATGAAATTGCCGTGCGTTGTTTTCGGATGCGAGCATCAGAATCGTTTCGGCCGTCTAAACCAAACCTGGGTACTGCTTGTTGCTTGAAATAAGGCAGCCGGTCCTAATCGCAGGAAAACTCGGGTTATTTTCCTGGCTTCGCAAGACTTGAAAAATGCCTTTTTACTTAAGCTGGAATTGACTTTAGTTTGAGGTATGGGACAGATATTTGATGCAGCGTAGGGGATATGTGAATCCTGTTGGTCGGCGGGATAGGACCAAGCGCAGGAGCTGCAAAAGCAGCAGCGCATCTTCACGTGCCTGATTTTTGCCGAAGCGATTTCCTCGGGAAGCATCCCTTGCAGTGGCGGAGACCCTGAAGCAGCTAAAGTTAAGGTTGAATCGCTTTAATACAGATATTGGGCCAAACGAACAGCGTGTTTAAGAGCCTGTTTCAAAGGTCTGAAAAGCGGTCATGGGAGCCCTGATTTTGGGGCGAATAGTGGAAGAGGTGCGTTGGGGAGTTGTAGGGACAGAGCCTCGAGAGCCGCTTTCCTGCGTGGTGGGCCAGTACGAGGGGCCGCCGTCCCCTCCTTGCTGGTGAGATACAGCTGAATCAGACCTCGCCTGTGCGCTTTCAGCTTGTAGCTGAAATGAAAACCTGTGAGAGATTTTTCCTTTTTTAAAATTATTTTTTGATTTGGGGTTTTTTTATTTATTTATTGACTTCCTTTTTTTTCTGGAGAGCTGAGTGTGCTTTCTCCTTCCCCCCTCATATTTACATATATGATTGAATAGCTCTTGCTGCGATACGTAGGAAAACGTGCCACGCAGCCTGCCCTTCGTGTGGCGCGGTAGGGAGACACGGAGAACCCCGTCGCACCGCCGACATCCCGCCTTTCACCCCCCCGAAGCACGCCGTGCGCTCGCCCTGAAACACTCCATATTTCGGTCATCCCAGTGACTGGTAGAGTCTCAAAAATGCAGATTTTAAACAGCCAACTCAGCACCTTAAGGAAGATTATTGAGACCCCACCAGCTCGCAGTGAGAACCCTCTTCCAGCCTGGGGAGGGACAAACCCAACCCACAGCCCCGCGTCCTTTTACGCCGCTCTGGGTGTATTAAATGAGCGAGCGGAGTGACAGCTGGGCAGGAGGCTGGGAACAATGAAGATAAAGTTAGCTTTCAGCGATGTGACCCTCTCCAGGCTGCGCGCCAGAAGACTATAAATAATTGATAGGAGCAACCACCCTCGCCAGCACGCTAATGTACAGCGCGGTTCATACAGCGAGCGGGGCTGCATTACCCATTACATCACCGCTGCTCTCAGCCTGGGCTCTCCTATCAGCAATGTAATTTTACTGCTTTTAAATAATAAATTGCACTGGGAGTTGAAATACTCCTTCGCCCCATTCAAGCCTACTAGGGTGTGCAACTACACAAATGAATTTTACATATGGTAAAATGAATTTTGTATCAAGCTCACAAAAAAAAAAAAAGAAAACGGCTTGCAGGAGGCGTTTCGCCCCACGGTCTCGCCCAGTATCGGTGACAGGGGTTTAGGGTATCAAAGGCAGGCGGTTCCAGCTAGTGACTTTTGATCCAGCTCGGTATCTGGAATGATTTTTAAGCTTGACTTGGGGTCATTGGCCTAAGTTCACAGATAGTTTCAGGGGGTAAAGTTCTCCGGTGTTGCAAGTCAGAAAAATCCCCTTGGCTGCGGCCGTTTCCGCGAGCGGAAGGCGTGCGAGCGGCGTGCACGAGCTCTTCGCTCCCGCAGAGCAGGAGCTTTCACTTTCAACGGCTGTAGTTTTCGAGCAGTGAAAAAAGCTTGATGTAACCCAAAACCTGATTTCTTTCCCCTAAGCCTTTAGAGAAGTTCTGTAACCTCTGCTTATCCCCGTATTTGTGTGGAAAAGCTAAAATGCCCTTTGACTGTTCCAGGCTCTGGGGACAGGGAGGGACGGGGGTCTCTGTGCACGTGGGGATGGGTTTTGGTGGACCCTTGCAGCATTTCATGCTCATTTGTGTGGGTCTCCAAGGATTTTGAAAATACAGGTTTTTTAAAAAAAATTGTATAACTGCTACACTAGAACCTGGAAGCATCAAAGCTGCCCAGAAGTTGGGCAGTTTGTGGTGCCCTGTTCCTCTTAAGTTAGTGGCGAGTAAATGGAGAAACCAAACCGGAGAGCAGTCAGCTGTCTGTACGGAAGAAATGAGTGAGATTATGGGAAAGCACGGAGTGAGGACCTGTGGTGCGTGACCAGAGCGGGCTGGCAGCAGCGGGACACAAAGGTGAAAGATGCTGAGGAGCAGTCGCCGAGGATGGTGCAACTTCACCCGCTGGGCACGGTGTGCGGCCGAAGGTGCGGTGCTCGGTGGGAGGGTCGCGTTCGCTTCCAGCGTTGCCCAGGTGGGTGCCGATCCAGTTGCAGGAGCGGGTACAGTGAAACACAATGGACGGGGGCGTTCAGCGTCATGCAGGGAGGAGAGCCACCGGCCGGCCGGCGCTCCCGGGAGCTGTGCTGGCAAGCGGACTCTCGGACGTGGTAATTTAAGTACAACCAGTCTTGTTTGTAGGAGAAATAAAATGCCAGAATGGTATCGTAGGAGATGGCTTAATTTGTTGAAAGACGATAAGGAGCAGGTTTTGGCTAAGGGTATGATAGAAGGTAAGATCAGAAACGCGATTTGACATTATAGGGCACTGGCACCAAGGGCTGGCATCTGGGTGTAAAATTTCTTCTGTAGTCCTTCACCCAAAATCCTTTGCCTTGCTCAGCACTGAGTATGAAGTTGATGTTTGGGACCCTCTTTCAGGAGACATCTGGCCTACGTGTGCATCTTACACGTCTCAAAATCTGTGCAGGATTACTGTGAAAACGGTGGTTTTCACACCTTCTGGAGCAAGACTTAAAGAATTATTATTTCCAAATCAGGAAGCGAGCAATGTTGCAGAGCTACGTAAGAAAGCATAGGCTGTTTACGGTGGATTAAAATGACTGACCATTTAGCTATGCAATTAGATGGAGAGATGGGGTGATAAATCATGAGTAACTAGCTTACCTGTCCCGTGATGTTGTTTATCTCCGGGCACGTGTGCACCAGTTTCCATAGGGTGTTTGAGCATTGGCTTTTAAAGGCATAGGTCCCTGAAAAGGGGGTTGAATGCATGGCTTTTTGTAGTTTTCTGGTGTTTCTTAGCTATCCTTGAATGTCAGGTTGGCCCTACAGTTAAACCGTAGCTCTTTCCAGAAGAGTCCAGGTGCGCGTCACCGAACTGGGCAGGCGGCTGCGTGCCGAGGCCGGCAGCAGCCGCGGCTCCTGCTCGGATTTCCCGGGGGCTCCTGGGCTCCTCCGGCACGAAGCCACGGGCTGCAGGGCCTGCGAGGATGCTGGCACCAGCTTTTTTGCGTCCTTCTTAAAGCGAGACAGCCAATCTCTTGTCCACCTCCTACCGATACCGTAAGAGCGAGCGCAGCACCCACAAGCTGCCCTGCAGTGGGACCTAGCGGGAGGCAGGACAGGCTGTAGAGAAGGAAGGTGCTTTCCAGGGGTGCCGACCTGCATCAGCATCTCAGCATTGCACACGCTTCTGACAGGACCGCCTGGCTATCGGGCAAAAGTCTTCAGACAACGAGGGGACGCTCATTGCCTCCAGCTGCTGAGCGTGTATATCCCTGCGGAGGTTTGAGGTGTTATCAACTTAGATTTGCAAATGCTCTGCACATAGGAAAGCTTTTATAGGGCAGTAATGTGTAAAATATTTCAACCTGTCCATTGGTCCTGCCAGACGGCCGGGCTCCAGGGTGATCTGACTGCCTGGCGGCTCTGTGGTCCGTCGGTCCCTGCTAAGGCAGCCGTCTGTCCGGGCACCGCCGCTGTGAGGCCCTGAGTCCCAGGATTCAGCAATGCTGGGTTTGCTTCTTCCCATCCCCAGAACTCTGCCTTACCTTCCCCCGGCTCAGCAGCGTCTCCTTCACCCCTCGCAGATGTACAGCTTAGCAAAAGCATTCAGAATGCTGTACAGTTTTGGCCGGCTCCAGTTTGGAAAGCTGGCTGGTCGGAGACGTGATGCTGGTGTGGGAAACCAGCTCAACCCGTGCGAGATATGCGTGTCTCTTCCATAACAACGTGGTGTTTGAGTCGGTCATTTTCTTGGGCGATGGTGACAGGTCACTTCGTGGCCGGACAGGAGCCTGGCCCTGCAGATTCACACCATCTGGTGTGAATTTGGGGGTTGTCCTGTGCAGGGACAGGAGTTGGACTCGATGATCCTTGCGGGTCCCTTCCAGCTCGGGACATTCTGTGGTTCTCTGTGCAGGCTGTACCCGGGGGACGGCGGTTCTCGTGCTGAAATAGCCATCCAGAATTTTAGGGTCTCTCTGAAAATTTGACTCCGACAGCTCTGAGGTACACAAACTGTGATACAAGCTACGGAGAGGGACTTCCAGATAAACGCAATAGATGATAAAGATGCCAAACAGACATCCTAGAGGTCTGCTGAGGGCAGACTGCTCCCCCAAGCCTCTGCTCGTGCAAGCAGCAGAAAGGCAGAGAGATGCTGCTGCACCTCCTTGCGTGGGCCGTCCGTCAGCTGGGTCCGGCGCGGGCTGACCCTCGCCCGCACGGGCCCCTTCTCCCCGTGCCCTCCTCGGAAACTTCATCCATCCTTCCCCTGCATCTCACCGTATCGAGCGCTCGGGAAAGGGGCTTTGCTATTCTTAGCATCTCGGCAGAAGTGCTGCCGCTCCAGCGAGACGCACACAGGGGCCTTTGATAAAAGGAGCAGGGGAGTAACCATGGCAGTCTCGCTGAAACTGGTAACCATGGATTACAGAAATTAAAGGCAGAAAGCAAATAGCAGGATTATCTTTGGCGTGGTGGTTTTCTAGTGAACAGAAGGCACTACCCGACTTCCACATTTAGGTGAGGCACTGTAAATTACCTGTAGTTAAAAAATAATGCTAATTAAATTCAAATGCAATAACGATTAACACTGCTGATCTCAATTCACTGAATTTCCTTGCATCTCTAATTGACAGAGAAAAAAACCCAACCCTATACAGAAGAAAGGAGGGGGAATTTTTTGCTTCTGGCTCCGTGCTGTATCCTTCTTCTGATGCAGCTGTCAAGTTTGCATTTTCTGTTTCCCTAGCCTTATTATTTTTTATTTTTAATGCAGGGCACTTAACAAATAAGACGAGCTCGATTTGCCGGTCCCTTTACAGGCGAGCGTGCCGCAGGCCAGTGTCCGGGGAGCTGGCCCGTGCCGCACCCGAGGGACCTCACCGACTGCACGGCAGACGGGTGGCATACGGTGAGCGCCGCCGCCGAGTCCCCCCGGCACCCCAGACCCCCTCGCCTTGATGTAGAAGGCACTCCGCCTTTCTGTTAATCGTTCGGAGGCGAGGGTGAAGGAGCCGGGTGGCTTTGTGCTGCAGGAGCAGTGTTCCTCGGGTCCGCTTAGCATGCAAGCTGTGCTCTTTGCACAGCAAATTTTGCTTTCAAGTTCAGCGAGTGCTAAGGCTCTGCGTAAATGGGCCTGCTAAAGATATTTTTTGACATTTGAAAATCCTATTAAGCCCGTTTCTCCCCTCTCCTCTCCCTCCCTCCCAGCGTGCCGGCTTAACATGGAGGCACCGCGAAGGTTTCTTTAGCCGGCCGGGTCACATCCTGCACAACAGCCCTCAGAAATATGGGTCACCACGTAACGAGGGAAACAAAAAGTATATTGTCCTGGTGTCTTACGCTGATGGCTGATCGAGGGACTCCCTAAACAGGCAGTTTAAGATCTTAATGAGGTACCAAACATGAGGTAATTCAGAACATGCCCCTTCGGCGCTGTCTGCTCGCCAGCACGGCCTTCCAGAAATGGGTTCCTCCTGCCTGTCCGTGCCCGACGCCGCTTTAACTCTTCTTTACCAAAGGCACGGGCCCGGCAGCACGTCCTCGAAGCGGAGGTGGCCACGGTTCCTGTTCACGGTTCCTGCATGAGTCAGTGATAAAGCCCATGAGCACACTGTTTATTTTCTTATTTGCAAATAATTCTCCGAAGCTGAGGTTATTACTCATTGGCTTTAAACGCGGGGTTGTAGGTTGGAGCGGGTCTCCTTCATGCTGTGTGCGGTTATCTGCAGGTTTTTCTCCAGGCTTCTTAAAATTAAATTGGAAGGATTTCTACTAAATCCTCATTTCTGGGAAATTTCTGAAACTGAGAGTAGCCTGCAGTGGGACAATCACCAGTTGTGCTGGTAGGTGTGTAATTACACAGGTTTTGGGGAGCGAGGATGCAAACAAGTTTGCATACATTGAATTACAGGCCGTGTTTTAATAGTATGTTTTTTAGGCCCTGGCTTTAATCCAGAATTTTTTCGTGCTATTATCCTCTATTTACAGCTTTCAGAAATCAGCTGATGTCACTGCACATATGTTTAGAGCCGTTGCTAAGGTGATTAGCTCCAGAATTCAACGCCTACGCAGTCCTGATGAAAGGCTGAGAAACTGCTCGGCAGCGTCTGTTCAGAGTGGCGCATTGTTGGTTTGAACTATTAAGAACCATAAAACAATATTACCCAGTTTTAGGGTAAATACGTTGGCCTTGACTGATAATCGTGCATCAGGTTTTACAGGACCAGAGGCTTTACCTGGCATGTTTAACTGAGTCTCAGAACATTTTTCACTGAGAAAACGTTGAAAGTTACCCGGTTCCTAATTTCCATGAGCCTGTGCAGCGTTAGTGCATCCAGGGTTTCCTCTGCATGCCGGCTTGGGAGGCAGAAGGTGGCAAGCCAGGGACGGGACTGCTGTCTCGTGGGTGTCTGTCTGTCCGTCCCATCGCTCGGTGAAACTTGCAGAGCGCACAGAGCCAAACCATGGGCTGCAGCTGAGCGTGGCTGCTTTGCAGCCGAAGGGTTGCCCAACCTCCCGTTCAGCGGTCCACCGCTCACGTTAAACTGGGAACTCCTGAGACCATCACAGCGACTGGGACGCACGAGACCATCCGTCTTGCCGCTTCCCGGCGTTGCCTGCTTCTCGGCTGACCAGAAATCCCTCCTGAGCGGAGGCGGCCGCCTGCCGCCTCGATTTCCACATTTTCTGTTTGGGGCGTCCAGCTCGCGAGGTGCGATGTGCTCCAGCAGGAAGACCCTATCTCTCGTGGGAGTCTGTCCTCTCTAGTAGAAATTTAAAGTAATTTACCTTTCTCTCCCCTTTTAGAGAACGGTATCACGTTGCCTTTACCAGCAGGGCCGGGATCCTCTTACCTGCCAGGCTCCCGCTTTCAGTGCAGCAGAAGAATAGCTTTTATTCATGGCGGAGAAGCCATGAAATACAATAAAGTTGCCCACAGCCTGCACCAAGAACGGGCTACCAGATTACGTTTTAAGGGCGTTACAGGTGAAAACTCCTTTTCGGTTTAAGTCACTGTGTGAAATGTGTATGAAATACCTTCTTTTCAGTCCAAGTACTTTGGTGTCCTTTAAAAAAAATAAAAAAAT
The DNA here is from genome assembly GCF_047370975.1 of Nipponia nippon. NCBI lineage: Eukaryota > Metazoa > Chordata > Aves > Pelecaniformes > Threskiornithidae > Nipponia > Nipponia nippon. The sequence goes on along the minus strand of NW_028262391.1, from coordinate 52,698,133 downwards.
AATTAAAAAAATTTATCATTTAAGCTTTGAAAAGATGTGGATATGTATATCTATTTTTTTTCCCCAGACATCTAGTGCGCACTAAGTATCTTAAATGATAACAAACATTTTCTTCCCTGGGAGCTCGCTGTTCTCCCACTGATTATTTTTTTTTTTTCCCTTTTTTTAAAGGATACCGGCTAAGGCTTGACCTAGTTTGGCTGTCATCGCACCGTGAAACGGTGCAAACGTTCACCTAACGTAGCTACCTATATTTTTTCTCTACAGGCTGTGCAAAAATAGCCACGCAGGGCACGCAGCCGTGTGTGAGCAGCGGGGCAGTGTCTGCTTTTGCAAGGACCAGGGCTGCAAAGATGGTTTTGCTCCTTCCCTCCCCTGGTTGCTGTGTTGGGGGCTCTCTTCGGGTGCAGGCAGGGGTTGGACTTGGTCGGTGGGATGGGAGGTGTTCGTCTGCAGAAGTTAAACCTCGCTTACAGCTCCTGGCCCCCACTGAAACAAGGAGGTTTGGCTGATGGAACGGGCGTGCCGGCACCGCCGTGGGAAGCGCATCCCTGAGTAGCTAATTTTAGCATAAAATATAAATCATGTTAATTACTGACTGTGGGAAAAACACTTGGGTCAGGGGTGTGCAAAGGCCCTTGCATCGTCCGAAACGCGTTTGTCCATTCGCAGGGTGAAGCGGGGTCCGTTGCGTTCGCCGTACGGCCGCGTGCCAGCACCCCCTTACTAGTGCCCCGGCTGGCGGCCGCTCACTGGCCCCAGGGTGCTGCTGCCCGCGGTGAAACGCTCCCCTGCGTGGGTCCGGAGCGTGCGCGTGCCTGGGGCAGCACGGGGACCTTCCCCGGAGGGTGTCCCCCGTTGCTGGTCCGTGCACAGCCCAGCACCGCTGAACGTTCCCCCTCCTGCTTAAACGCAGCCGGTTCTGTGATTCCTGGCGTGGCCTTGTCTTTGAAGAAGTGGCTTGTTTTGGATGAATCAGCTGGGGACGGTTGCGGTCTCGCTGCGTGGATTCCCACGTGCGAGGTCTGTACGGATCCCCTCGGAGGTTTCCGATGAAGAAGGAGAGCAAATACAGGTTGATGCAGCGCATCGTCCTTACGCCGAGCCTGGCTCCCCAGCTGTCTTTGGGCCCCTTCCCTGCTCCTCCTCCTCCCCCAACCCTCCCGTCCTGGGCTACAAAGATGTTCCCAGGGCCCGGGGAGGGTGAATAGAGGTTGCACAACCCGGCTCCCGCTCCATGGGGCCGGGAGGCCGGGAACAAAACCCAGATGGGAACAAAACCCAGATTACGGCCTTTCTCTGCGGAGTTGAAGGGGCCGGGGGGACATTGATATGCAGATCCTGTGTGTCGGGGCACCGCGGCGGCATTGTTTGGAAATGTCCACATGTAGGGTTCATGAAGTGATGTAGAAAAGAAACTAAGTGAAATATTCTGTGCTGGAGCGTGGTATGGGAAACGCTGCGGTGATGTAGCAATTTTCTAATACAACCGTATTTCCAGGAGGCCTTGACTACTAAATTGCACTGTTTATATAAAACTTTCACACTTTCCCAACCTTCTAATTTTCTAGGGTTCATTTCAAGGGGATTTTTTTTTTTTTGCTGGGCTCTCCTTTTGCAAGAATGACATTAAAAATTTGAAAGTGACGTTTGGGTGACTTTGCTTCTGCCGTCCTGGGGCCGGGCTAACGTGCACAAAAGCAGCGGGAGGACTGGTGCTTATCCGACGCCTTTTCAACAGGGTGCTTGTGCTTTGCCCTCTCTCAGCACAGCACAGCACCCTTCGAGCGCGCCCGGCTCTGTCTGCCCACCTCGGCTTCTGGCAGAGCAAACGGCTTCCCAAGGGGCTGCCTGTATCGAGCAGCTCGGATCCGTACGGTTCGTGACCCGCCGGTCCCATAATGCTGTGAAACGTAGAGGTCAGCCCTCACTTCGTTGTGACGTAGGAATGGCAGCGTGCGTACGGTATACCGCGGGAAAACGCTTTCTAGACCGAAACTTGGTGTGAGCTGCAGGAGCTAGAGCGCATCTCATAACTCTCCAGAGGAAAAAGTGCTCTGAAGCAGAAGGAAAGTTGGCGGGCTTGGTCAGGCCGGCCCGAGTTACTCACTTGGAGTTTGCTGCTTGGATGTTCTTCTTCCCTCGCACAAGCAGCCCCTGCTAACAAAGTGCTTGAGAAACCTTGCAGCGACACAGCGGCGGCTTGCTGGGAGGAGAGGCAGAGCGTCCGCGTCCTCCAGCTAAGCTGCTCTTCAGCTCTGTGCCCCGGACGGGCGCTGCCGGGGCTGCCTGCCAGCCGCGGGCTGACACCAAAGGCGAGAGCTTGAAGGCTCAGTAAAATTAGAAAAGAGCTTTTTTTTTTTGCCTTTTTTTTTTTTTTTTAAATGGTGCATTGAGACGTGTTATTGTAGTGCAAGCAGCTGACCTGCCTGCTGCTCCTCTTAGCCTTGCCCGTGCAGGTACATGGGAGCGTGTTGTGCTTCGTCCCCGTAGCCACCCCGGGCTCGGGGATGAGCTAAGGGGTAAAAAGAGGATGGAAGCAGCGAGGGCCCGGGAGGCGGATGGGGAAGAGCCCCAGGTACACGTGGCGTGTGAATTGGCCGCCGACTCCTCTGGGAAAAGGAGACGGCAGCTGGGCGGGTAGGTTGCAGACATGGAGCCGAGTAGGTTGTGAAGCCCAGAAGGTGAGTTTTGTGGGCTGGCTTTGGGAGGCAGGGGCCTGGGCAGGGGAGGCACCGTCCTGTCCCTTTGGTTGGGTTCAGCTGCGGCAGAGCGCAGGACCCCCGGCGAGGACCGGCTGCGGCAGAGCCGCGAGAGCAGCTTCCAGCGTCGGCTCCTCGCGCAGCTGGCTGGCAGAGGTCGGGGCCGCTGCGCAGCTCCTGGGGGCTGGCGATCTGCAGCGGCCCTCGAAAAACTAACGAAGCAACAAATAGCTGAGGGTTTATCTTGGTATATAAGAGTTTTAGGAATTGTACCTTAAATAAACGAACCAGCAAACCAGCTCGTAACTCCAGAATGGCATTGCATGTTCTGGTGGTGGTTTCTCCCCTGCTTTGGAGGAGCACAGGCATTCCCTGAACGGAGAGGTCTGCCCTCATCAGTGCTGCTGTGCCCGTCGCGTTCCCGACATCTGCAGAAAGAGGGAAACGCTGCCCTCGTTTCGCCGTTTCTAGAGAAGTCTTCTCTCTTGCTTTCAGCCCACCTTCTTTGAAGAGTGCTGGGCTCTCTTCTGTCGTCGTCTTAAACCCGCTGCTGTGTTGGGGCATTTAAGAGCTCCTGCGGTTTGCGTCTTGTGTGCTGTGGGTGCAAGTGGGGATTTGCACGTGTGTGGGGTGCCTAGCCACGCACACCCTCCTGAAGATTTGAGCTTTTATTCTGGGAATCCAAATATAGTTCCATGTGATCAAGTGCTCACGAAGAAATCAAATAATCCATACTTGGGACAAGTCCAGGGCTTAAAATTCTTAATAGCCGCGTTCCCGGGCTCTGCAGCATGCGCGGTGCTGAATACGTTTTGAGAGTCAAGGTCTTTGCTTCTGATGGTTTAATTTGGACAATGAGTATCACTTAATAGTAGCATTTTATTTCATTCGTTTCACTCTTACTTTTCAAAGAATTCTTCTGATGCATTCAAGCTCCTGCCCTTTGGATGCTAATGGACTTCTGCTGAGATTTTGTTTTTGTTATGACGTAGCACCAGGGCTCCCATTTGCAGGGGCTTGGTATGAAGAATGCTCTGCCCTGAGACAATGCCTTCATTCAGGGCCCCTGATACAATGGGGGTGGAACAGTTATAATGTAAATTAGTATGCAAAGCCCCATCCTAATCAATGCGTTTTGCTCGGTGTCTGTGCGCGTACCGCTCCCACAAAGTGCTGAGTTGTTCCTTCTGCACGGCCAGACCGTCCTGCGCATCCCAGTGTTAAAATAAACGCCTTCTTCAATCAGTTTTTAGAAAGCAAGAAAAAATTCCCAGTTCACATCTTAGCAAGAGTGGACCATCTGCAAAAATCGCAGTAGATGGAGACCAGTTCTCTGCGATGTCCACAGCTATTTTTGCCTGTCCTTTTTGAAGTAAAAGCCACTACCGATGACGGTTGGTCCTTGCCTCCTACATCTGGGTGGCCTGCTGGAGCAGGGGGACGGCTGGTGGGGAGAGCGAAAGGCGCTCGCTCCCCCGAGACAAGCCCGGCTCACCGCCCCGGCGCTGCACAGCACCCCTGTCTTTACGTGCGATATTGCTCGTCTTCCCAAGAGCTGCAGCTAAGCATTAACCTGCAGCAGATTATTTTTGCCACCTTTCATATATTCCTGTAGTCCGTGCACGTCGTCCCTCGTTACTGACCGTCACAGACACCTCAGCAACTACCCGACCGATGTTTTCTTTGATGGAGCGATAACGGCGCTGTTTTGTCCCAGCCTGAAGTTTAGAATGGCTTTTAAATGCGCTTCTGGTAATAGAGCTGTGTGATGTAAAATGTAAGAAAATAGGCGGTTCTTTGGACTGACCTGCACAGGCTGAAACATTAACTTACCTATTCTACAAGCAGAGCGATTGAGCCTGAGCAGGGGAGAGCCTGGAGGAGGATCTGGCGAGGGGCAGGGAGAGGGAGTCGTCCCAAGGTCCGGACTGGGGTGGCTCAGGGAGAAGCAGAAAGGTCGGGATCCTTCGCCATCCGCATCCACAGGTGTGCTCCCTGTGGTTTTCCGAGCGTCGCGGCGCTCTCCTCGCCCCACGGCGCTCTCCTCGCCCCACGCCAGCTCGCAAACCTGCCCGTTCAACAAATCGTTGCTGTTCAGCCCCAGCCAGGCCTTGAGAGAGTGTTTGGGCTGGCGTTTCTGCATTGCTGAACAGGGCAACATTGCACGTTAGAGGAGTTTGCAGCAGCTTGTACCAGAGGAGCTGTAAGGAGAGGCTGTGCATGAAGTAAGCATAAAATCCCAGAATTTATAGCAACCTTTGCAAAGTGTCATCATCAAGAGCCTGGAACAAAGCCCTGACGCGCTGGGAAATATCTGTATCTTTTATGAGAGCAGTGTATGGTTCTCTATTTGTTCCTTTGATAACACCTTTTGATCTAATGCCAGAGTAAATTAATCCATCACAAAGTGGGGAGCAGAGACTCACATAAATCCTTGCAGAAGTAGGGAAAAATGGGTAACGGGGGAGCGTCTTCTGCATGGCTCTAGCCAGGCAGAATTGGTTTGTTCGTCCAAAGGTTGAGCCTGCGATCCGGAGGAGGATACCGGATTTGCCGTCATTTGTCCTAACAGAGAGCCAACATAGCCACGTTTTGCCGTGATTCCAATACCAAAATATCCCGTATAGCCCAGTATCATGGGACGCGCTGGGTGCGTGGCGTAGGCGCAGCCCCTAACCCTCTTCTCAGCGTCAGCCCCGGCGCGTCCCGGCACAGCGTGGCACTCGTATCTCGTGCAATGTCCCTGTGCCGCTGGAGCTGCCGGCGTGCCCGTCGGCCGTGCTGCCGGCTCCCGCAGCTCAGGCACGTGGGTGCCACATGCAGCAGCTCTGGTCCTGCGGGATTTATTAGTTGAGGCCGGGCGCTACGTGGAAGCAGATCTCCTGGTCCTGTGTCAGAACCGGCTCTGGAGCAGCATGGCAGCACCGGTGCAGCGCCGTGCCCCGGCTAACAGCCCTGAGCTTGGCTCGCCCCTGCGCCACAGATAATCTCAGCCTGGATAATCTGGCCGCAGAGAGCTGGGAGCCTCTGGCATTAATGAACCTCTGGGCCCAGAAAAGCGCGGAGGTTGCGGGAATGACCCGGTGGTGCCCAGAGCATCTGCTGGGGAGGGCCGGGGGGTGAAGCGAGGGCTGCCGGAGGCGGCTGGGACCTACCACTGCTTGCAAAAAAATACCGAGGTCGGGGAAACGAACGGTTTGTCCTTACACCCTCCGGTTGGTACCTAAAGTAAACAACTATGCTTTGTGTTGCAAAAGCCGTTTTTAATCTCTCTCAATCTCAGTCATGAGGCTCTGAGGTGAAAGGGTTTATAGAGACCGAAATGAATCGGGCCCGTCCCCTTCGGCACGGAGAGGTGGCCACCGAGCGATGCAGTCCTGGAGTAGCCGGAGCGTGTGATCCGATGTGCCGGGAGGCGCGGGAGGCTGCTCCGCTGCCCGGGATGGCCTCAGGAAGGGTCTCAAACACAGCGGCCCCCGTGGCTGGGACAGGAGGCTCCCGAGGCCCATCTCCAGCGGCTCCTGGTGCGGTGCGGCGCGGCAGCCAGCAGCGGAGTGCCGCTGGACGGGGTGGTTAGCGAGTGGCATTTAAACCAGTTGTAGCTGATGTCTGGCCTTAAGGAGTCTTGTCACTCGTGCTGTTTTCTGTGAAGGCTTGTTTGACCTCTGTCAAGTGACAAATTAGCCGGGCAGTGTGGGTTGAAGACCTGGCCCTCGAGTCCCACCGCACTGAGCTACCTTTCTGAGCTGCAGCCCTTGTCAGCATCAGGGCCGTGATGGTGTCCGTGCGCTAATCCTGGGGGTACCAGAGGGTCTGGAGCTGTGTCGAGGTGGTACTGGCCTGTGCTGTCACCGTCCTGCCTCTCCAGCCGCCGAGAAAAAACCGCCCAGGAGCTGACACAGTTCAGAGGAACTCCACTGCAGAGGGATTTTCAACCCGGGCAGCCTCCGCGACTCAGCTCAGGGCACAGCCCCGAAAATAATTGCACTTGATGGAACGAGATGGCAAGTGGTAGGGGAAGCAAAGGCGGCTTCAGCCAGCCGTTCCGACAAAAGCAGCGCTCGGCCAGCGAAGCCCTGAGTGCCCGCTGCGGCACGGGGCCGAGCCGATGGGAGGCAGGCAGCGGTCACGGCGATTTCGGTCACCCAGATGCCTATCGATCCGGTGTTGATCCAGGACGCGGTGTAGGGAACCGCTGCTGGACCCCGGCAGTGGCTTTGTGTTCTGGCTGCGACACAGGCGGCCGCCCCTCGTTGCTGCCCGCTGCGCTGCGGCGCAGGTGCGTCACGGGGAAAGCGGGCTGGCAGCAGGACTGGATGTCAAAATTTGCAAAAATGTTTTAAAGACGGATAAATTCCTGGATCCACTTGGTAGTGAGCAGTTACATTGGAATGGCCGATGGGAAGCAGGAAGGAGCCGTAGCGATGTTTCATGAAAAAATGCAAACCGCTATTTCACTGGAAAGCAGAGAATCGTTAAGAAAATAGGATAGCAAGTCATTAGAAAGGCTGAAAAGCCTATTGAGAACTTGGAGCGTTGCGATAGGAATTGAATATCACAGTGAGGTCCCCGGGCAGGGACTCCGGTAGACGCGCGGAGCAGGGGACGCGAGGCCGCAGGAGGCACGTGCAGGTTAAAGGAGATGAGTGAGAGATGGCTTGGGTCGTGTCCTCACCTCAAATGAATAAGTAAATAACGTGGGTCCAACCCGTGCTAGGAGGCATGGCGCTGTTTGCAGCCTGTGCTCCCGCTCACTGGGATCAGCAAACTTAACTCTGCAGCAAGATGATTTTTTTAAAGTTTTTAAGGCTTCTTCATGGAGACAGATTTACAGGGGAGCCATCAGAGGTGAGCAGTAGAGAAAGCATGACAACATGTCCTGTCTTTTTTTTTTTTTTTCCTGCATGCAATTGTATGGGAGAATTTAGCACTGAAAAAAATGTAAAGCCTGTGGAGCTCGGAACCAGAAAATTTCAGAGTAGCGAAGAGTTTTAGGGTTTGCTAAAACAAATAAATAATACCGTTTTTTATAAAACATTGCCAGGTATAATTTCTACACAGGGGCTACGTTCAACTCCGAACCTGAGCCTGCCCTGACCGCTTGGGAAGGAACTGCGTGTCAGAGCACGTTGTGGGGTGATTGCCCTTAGAGTTGTCCTTGCCGTTCATCTCTTGGACTTCATGGAAACGTTTCCCTGGCTGTCGTTGCACGGAAGGTGGGGTTGGGGGGCACACCAGTCCGTGTGCTGCTGGCCAGGCTGTGGGAGCTGCTGGGAACGGGCAGGGCTGGAGGTGTTTCCCAGCTCCGGCTGCTGGGTCTCTGATGGCTCGGAGCGCACCTACCCCAGCCGATGAGCTGCTGCAATTCCGTGCGATTGGGGTAGAGAGAGACTTTACCCATACAGTGCTGAGGCGTTAACGTTTTTCCTTGAATTTTAAATAAATTGCTTCATAGGCAGCCTCGGTTGTGACTCACACCCTTAGGCTGATGGCAGCAGCAGCATGTTTAACTTGCACTAAAATGAGGACAAAACTCAGCTTAAGCACGTGCTAAAGATGCAAAAGAATAAGGATGGGGAAGAAAACCAGCCGGGTGAACCCAGCGACTCCGGTCCATCCAGCGTGGCTGCGGCAAGCCGGCTGGAAGGTCGGGGAGCCTGCTTCCAGCTCCGGGCCTGCAGCATTCCCTGCGCACACACATGTTCATGGCCGATGTATTATGGCCCATCAGAACTAAAACCAGGTGCTTTATAATATTAGAACGTCAGAAAATTGCCCTCTTCGTGGCATAAGGGTCTTGCCTCTGCGCTCTGTGAAATGTTTATTGTTCCTTTAAAATGGAAGAGAGTGGAAATAGTATTGTGGATGATCTTTGGTTCCACGTTGACTGAGAATATGGAAAACTGTACTGCTGATTTAAAAAAAAAAAGGCAAGGAAAAAAAAAGCAAGCTGGATTAAATGTGCTGGTTAAAGCTGTTCTTGTAAAACCATATGGCCACTTACGGGTCCGGCGGGGTGGGGAGGTGCAGAGAAGTAATGGGAAATCTGCTTCGGGAGGTCCGAGGGGAGAGGGAGAAAGGAGAAAATAAAACACAAAGCCAGAAAGCTAACGCCAAAGGAATGGGGGACTTGACTTCAAGTCCTTGCCCTTTTATTTAACGTAGTGAAAATAGGTTGTGACAGCGTATGGGTCATATAGAAACAGCTTGGAAATAGAGGGGGACATGAAAATACCTTTGGATTCGGTCATTGGAGACCTCTGCCTATATACCCGGGCAGTGAGATACGGTGATTTGATACAAATGGAGCACATAGGTCCCGTACGCATGGAGCGCGCAGGTCCCGTATGCATGGAGCGCGCAGGTCCTGTACGCATGGAGCACATAGGTCCCGTACGCATGGAGCGCGCAGGTCCCACGCTGAGCCGCTGCTTCTCCTCGCTCGTTGGTGGTCTCCGGTGGGGCGGGAGGAGAAGGCAGGCTGGGGAAGCCCTTGAAGGTCACCGGGCTCCCGAGCTCTTCAGGGTAATCTGGCTTGCAGAGCAGCACACTGAGCCCGTTAGCCATTAGAAGAACATGAAAGAATTTCTGTGCGGATCTATTTATATTGATATTCTCAAGAACATGGCGAGCAAAAAGCTTTTGGAACCGCTGGGGAGTTCATTTCAAGGATTGTAGATATGCAGCCTGCTCTTTCCTTCCAAAAATAATACAAGGGAAGGGAGGACCGGAGTGTACGGACTGCCGTGCTTTGGTGACCGGCGTCTCCGGCAGTGCCGAGCAGCCGGGCAGGGAGGGAGGCCGTGCCAGGGCACGGGGCAGAAGAGCCCGTTTCGGGCTTATGGCTGCGGCGTGTACCTGTGCTCCCAGGGTCGGGCCGCTCCGTCCCGAGTCTGTGTCTGCAGGGAGCGGAACGCTCCTGTAGGAACAGGTTTGTACAGGAACTGCATCCAAACCGGGCTCTGACTAATTTGGTTCGAACCCCGGCACTGGCAGGGCGTGCGTGCGTGCAGGCACTTCAGGCGGATGCCAGGAAGGGTTTTAAAACGTGGTTACGTTAGCTACCTTGAAAAACATCTTGGCTTACTACTGTGAGATCCCTTATAAAACAATGCTCACACAACAGTCTTTTTAAAGTGAAAATTGAGCTGCTGCAGCAACCAGTGCATCCTGAAATCCCTGACAACTGCCTTGTAAAGTAATCTTGAAGCCTATCCGTCTTGACAGTGCCGCTTAATGGCTTACTAATAACGCTTTAAGATTTGCTGGAGCTCTGCCACAGCCCTGCTGTAGGTTTCTAGTGGTCTGCTATGCTCTCCTCCAAGCTGAGATCCCCTCAGTTTTCCACGATGAAGCTAAATCCCCCCAAACTGGCCGCCTCGGAAGGTATTTTCCAAGTGCCCTGTTGCGGGGAGGCAGCAGGACCGGGCAGGGAGGGATCTCCTCGGCCCCCGGCAAAGGAGCTGTGCGCGCTGCAGCGTTCAGGAGTACTTTCTGTTGTGGTAGAGCTGTGGGTTCGTTGTCATCTATAGCCATTTTGTCGCGGGTGATATAGGAGCTACTAGGATTTCTAAGAATTAAGGTAATTGCATGAATTCCACAAGTAAAAATTGCAGCTCCATAAGCACATATTTTGCTGCGATGTGGGTTTTGTGCCTGTCGGTATGGGGAAGGGGTCGCGTAATCCAGATTTACAGCGCTAGATTAAATTATTGTGTGCTGCAGGGTATTAAATCTCAGTTTTTGCTCTCCTGTGTGCGGGGAGGAGGGAGATTACTGGTGCAGACCAGCATCGCTGCTGAGCTGAAGGATGTTTTTCATCTAAAATAAAATAGCAACCAGAACACTCAGTGCATACCTGGACTTTAGTCATCGCCAAAGAAGGGTTCGTGTACAATCCTGACGGCTCTGCCGAAGGGGTGGGCGCCTCCGGAGCATTTGTGGGGGGACGAGAGACGTCAGAGCAAGAGCAAATGGAAGCGAAGAGCTTTGCTGGTGAAATATTTGAACGGTCAGTTCTACTTGGTAAACGTTTGGGAGAGTGTGTAGGTTCAGCCAAGCAAATGAAGAATCCTTGGGCTAAACAGGGAACAAAATGCGGCATAAGGCTGGATTTTATATTTAAAAAGTACTGACGTGCTGTATGCTCTAGCGAACAGGCGAGTGCCAGGCTCTCCTCTCTGGCCAGTCTTTCCTCCCACTCCCCTGGGGTTAACTTATGCCGTGTTAATAATTACTAGAATGTACTTTCAGGCAGGTTATTTGTTTTCCCTCCTCATGATGTGCAAGAGCGGATAATGAAATTAATTTGCACACTTTGTGAGTTTGCAAAGCTGGCTTCGGCCACGTTGCCACGATACTGCGCGGGTGCCGGTGGCTCCCAGGGCCGGTGTTTGCACAGCCGGGAGAGCGGGCTGCTATCGTGGGTAAACAGAGCTCGGAGGGGAGATGGGATGTACCCAGCCATGAGAAACGCTCTCTCCAAAGCCAGCACGGAGCGTGCAGGCTGTAAAACCCCTTTCCAATGCAGAGCGTTTAACTTGCTGATGCCAATGGGTTAAACAGGTAAACAGCCAAGCGAAGCCCTGAAATTCCAGCGTTGCTCCTGCAGATGGTGGAGCTCACGATACTGCCGCTCGGGCAGCCGAGGAGCCCGCTGGTGAACTCAGGTGTCATATCGTACCCTTGTCTTTAAGTAACGAGTCCCATATCCTCCAGCTTGAGCTTTGCGGTACGCAAAGCACAGGGTTTTCTGGGAGCGCTGGGCAGCGGTCCTCAGAGCTGGCCGGGCTCTGCGGGGCTGTTCTCCGTTAGGAGCTTGCCGGTAAGGCTGCGTGGTCCGTGGGAAGCTCCGGGGAGCTGGCAGGGCTTCACCGTGCGGAGGGTGGGAGCTGCAGCTCTTGGCGTTTTCCGTCTACCTTGCCGTTGTGCTTGGCCAGGGGGTAAAAGCGGTTTGCAGGCATAGACCTGGTTGAGCCATTTTCTGCGCCCTAATTCACTGCACAGGTATGTGCGGTAACGGACCGAGCCAAGAGCACGAAGCACCAAGACTGTCAAAGCCCGATGCTCCTGTCCTGCTCTCGAGGCCTCCCAGGGCCAAGCCCTCCGCCGGTGTCCCGGCAGGCATCCGCCTCCCGGCGCAGGTGGGAGCGGGCTCGGCACGGCTGTGTGCCGGGCTGGGTACCGCCATGCAGCCCGGGGTTACATCCCGGCTTGTGAGGAGGTTTAGTGCCCAGATCACAGAGAGAGAAGCTGGTTGTACTCGCCCCTCCAGGCTGTCGTTCGCAGGTGGTGCGGTGCTTGGTGCAGTCTTACCGGGAGGACCGAAAATGTCTCCTTTGCCTGCTGTGATCCTGATGAGAGCACGTGGGCGGCCTGCCAGGTGCCAGCCACGTCAGCCTGGTGCAGACCTGGGGGACCAGGTATAAATAGTACCGCTCCGGTTGGACCATTCCTACCTGTATCCTAATGATTTACGCTCCAAGGCTTGGCTCTACGGGTCCCTTCATGTGTGATTTTGATCTATCTGCAGACTGGCTTTGGGCTGCTCTTCTGCCAGAGGCTACCTTTCACTTGTGGCTTCTCTTTTTTCCCCCTGGAGTCAATAAGCCTGACTTTGATCCCTCCCTTCTCCAAATTTTGCTACCGAGTGTCATGCTGTCAGATTGGGCTCCTCAGCCCGGGGGAGGCAGGCGAATCCAGCACGCAGCTGGGAGACAGACCTTTCTTTTTTAAGGAAGACAAGGAGGCGGCAGAGAATCTGTTGGTTTTTTTTTTCCCCCAACTTGCCACACATATGTTTTGTCTGAACGTTGCCTTTTTGAAGATGCTCGGGCTCCTGGGCGAGCCGCGGTGGGGATGTGCCGTGGGACAGGGACATCTGCAGAGCCTCATCGTTCCCGACACGGCACGTGTCTGGTCAGCTGCCGAAACGCAGCTCCGGATATTCTTAACTTGGCTTGGTTTTCAGCGAGCGTTTAGGCAGTAGCTTTGTAACAAATTGTCTTACAAGAGGCCTCGTGTACGTGTAACTTAATTAGGCCTAAAGTCAGGAGGGGCTCTCAGGTTTTTCTGAAGGGTGGGGGCCCACGTCCTTACAGAATCAATCTGTTAAAGCAGGCCCGTTTTTACAGCTTTCCATCACTCCCGCTCTGATGACACATTCAACAATAGCTTTGTAGAGAAAATTGAATTTCCCCTATACAAGAACATACTCGCTTTGGTAAATGCATTCCTATGTCTTTATATACAATAGATCACCTTCAAAAGCACTGTAATTTGAGAGATGGAGATGGAGGGAGAGGGGGGTTGCAGGTCTGTGGAGAATTAACCTTGATTTGATTCTTGGCAAACCAGCAGCAGGACTGTGGTGTGCCCAAACCTTTCCTGCCATCCCCTGGAAGAGGATGGCCGCTTTGTTCTTAGGTGTTTGTGGCCGGGGTCCTTGGCAGCGTGCTGAGCCAGGCGTGAGCCTCCTGGCATCGGCGCGGCCACGGGCAGGGACCCTGCCAGCACCCGCGGCAGCAGAGGCACCGCTCGTTGGACCAGGAATGGGAAAACCAGACGGGGAATTTGGCTTCTGAAACAAGACGAGCAGAAGTCACGAAGGTAACGGGCAAGGTGCTTCTCCCCGTATGCCTGGCAGCCTGCGGCAGAGGGCATGTGGTTTGCTCGGAGAAACTCAAGCTTCGTTTTCTTCCCCGCGTTGGTTGCAGCATGCAGAGCCCCACAGAAGCCACAGCAAGCTTTTTCCCTGTCGTACAGCTTGTTAAATAGCAGCGTGGCGGTGGTCTGTCGTCAGCAGACGCGCAGCTACAGATGGAGCTCTGCTTCCAGCTCGGGCTGAAATAATCTGGGAAATCCACTGTTCTTATTAGCGTGTTGGGGCTCGGGGAGCCGCGGCGTCTTTTTAAGTCGTAGGGAAAGTGTGGCGACAGTTTTGCTGGGAAGGGGGAGCGGCGGTGGCTGGGAGGAAGCATTAGCAGTTCAAAACCGCGCGCAGAGCCGGCTCCGAGCGCAGCACCGCATGCGAAATGTGGGCAGCAGACCTCCGCAGCGCTCGCTCCCCTTCCCTCCCTGCCCGTGCCCCGGCAGGAGCCTTTCCCCCTCTGTAGCCCAGTTGTTGCCCGGCGCTGGCTTCGTGCCGTGCTTGCTCCGTGATGCATGGTGTGTTCGCAAGAAAGGCTTCCCCGTCTCAGCGCTGCCCTGGCAGAAAACAAACTTTGCGTGGCCTAGACTTCCCCCGCTCCCAGTTCCTTTCATGCTTGCAGAGTTCCCAGTTTAATGTGAGCTATGAATCCATTTTTTCCATATCTTGAGGGAGAATCTCACATGAGTTTGGTGTTTCGCTGGGAGCACGATGGGTTTGCAGCTTTGATGCGTTGTCCTCCACCGGGTTTTGGTGGTGGCGGTGGATGCGGCTGCTGCGCCTCGGGGCAGGCGGTGATGCCTGCAAGTGCTGAAGGTGGGAGATCTGCCTGCTTACGGCCCTGCGTTTGTCACTGGAGAAGGAAACTCCTTTGGAGCAGAAGCTAGCTTAGGTGCCTTGGATATTCTCAGGATGTGGATCTCCTGCTGTGGTGTTTTGGGGTTTAGGAGGCTGGTTTTCCAAAGCCCGGTGTCAGAGGTCCCACGCGTGAAGCCTCTGCGGCGTCCTGGCACCGTCAGTGCAGCTCGAAGGCAGGTTCTCACCAACGCTGGGGCGGGGGTGTTATCCTGCCTGTGTGTTTCCAGGATTGGGGGGTGAATAAACCATTGAGCGATGTGTTAACAGGAGGTTTGCAAGGCTAATGTGGCACTTCTAATGTGAGCCCCATATAACCAAAGTCTTCCGGTTAGTTCGGAAAATCAGAGCATCCAAGCTTTTGGGGTGTTCCCTTCTCTGCTGGAATGATACTTAATGGTTCTGGGTTTTTCTGGGTTTGTGGATTTTTTTTAATGTCCATCTCTATTCAGTTCTTGCCGTGTCATTTAAAAGCTGCAACAAATACCAGTTTTGCTGCAAGGTGGTTTGTATGTAGGTAAAACATCGGTCTTGAACCCACTGAAACAGAGAAAGAGGCAGATGGCCAAAACGAAACTCCTGGCTTTGCAGACCCCAAATAAGAGTAAATCAGTAAAGTTCTGTGCGTGCTTTTTCCCCAAAGCCTGATGCCTTCAGGGCCCCTGCCTGGAAAGTGGTGATGTGTGAGATTTGTTCTGTCGCCTAGTACTCGCTCCTAAATGCACCAAAATATTCCTGAGGTTCCCACGCCTGGAGGAAGCTTTGCATGTTTGCAGTGGGCACGAGGACGCCGAGACAGGGAGAGGGAAACCAGGAAGAATTGTGCAAGAATGGGGAGGAAGAAAAATGTTTTGCTGAGATTACCATGGTTTTTCATGCTCGCAGCTGGGAGAAGATGTTCCTTGGCTGTTGCGACATCGCGGACATCCCGAAGCATTTGTTCAAATCCACCGAGGCCGGAGCAGGCTTTTCATGAGGGCGTAGCAGGCGTCCGCGCAGCCCGTGCTGCGTGAGGATGGGCGTAGCAGACCTCCGAACTGAGGGTCTCCTCGACTTGAAGGATCCTGTTGCAATGGCCGTGGCACCTTTTGCAAAATATTTTTGGTTCCTTTCTTTCCCGTGTAATTAACACGCTTGGGCATCGTCTCCTCTCGGGTTTGAGGGCTTGTTTAAGTCACGTAGGTTTCTTTGTAGTAAAAGCTGGTCTTTGTCTTAGCCTTTGAAGCACGTAACGCAGAGAATTGGACAGGACTGGAGCAAAAGTCTCGTTTGGGCTTTTACTGCGGTGTGTATGGACATTATACACGTGTGTGTGCTTGTCCGTGCATGTGCGTGCATGTACGTATGTATATACAGAGAGATACGCTGGGAACATGTAGTAGTTATTTAATTAAAGCAGCGCAGACTCACAGGAGCGGGTCTCAGTTCGCTGGTAAAATCTGCCTGCTGCGTCCTGGCCCAGCTGCCTTACGTCAGCGCAGAGACCGCGTTCCTGGAGGCGAACAAGGCACAAAGTTATTGGTGATTTAGCCACGTAACGGAGGCGCCTGTGCTAATTTAGACGGCTGAAAATAAAGCACAAACACATTCTGCTTTCTGTTACCTTCCTGAGCCTTCCCTTTCTGCGGCTAAACAGCAGATGGGGCTTGCAGGAGCCGACACGAGCTTTCTGTAGGAATGGTGTTCGCCCCGCGGCCTCCCCTTGGGACAAGTCACCAGTGCCAGGAATGGGAAGATGGAAAGTGTGCAGGTGGGGAGCGCGGAGCAGCCTCAGCCCGGCCGGGGACAGAGCGGAGCGTGCCAGCAGACCCTGCCAGCCTCCTGCGCCCGGGTCCCCGGGCTGCCGCCGGGACGGGGGGGTAGGTGACGCAGGTCGCTGCCAGGGCACCGTCAGTCGCTGCTGCTTCATCTGTTGCCCTTGCGTTCGCTGCGATTTAGTCGGCATCAAATCAAGGACAGCGATGGTCAGGAATTGTCTGTGCTAACGTGCTTCTTAGTCTTGAAAATCGGGCCCAGCTCGTTTTTGGGGCTTGGCGGATGCTCACGAAGCCCTTGAGCTGCACTTAGCAGAGCAAACCGCAGCGAGCCGCAGCCGCAGCTCCCTGCTGGGCACGGCGGGGCCAGAGCCCGGCTCCCCAAACCGCCCTGGGAACGCAGCGGGTTGCGCAGATTTGTGGCGTTCAAATTTTGCCAGAATAAAGCAGCCCTGGGGAATCCCCGTCTTTCCCCGCTGGTGGGACCTTCAGGACAGGCTCTCGGCACATTGCGTGAACTGCGTGTGCCGCGGAGGCTCGCCCTGCTCACGTCGCGGTGAGCTGTGGGTGAAGGCTTTGCACGCCTCGCACCTCTCAGCACACGCATTTCTTTTCTGTTTTCTGCGTGCAGCATAGTTTGGGCTGCATTTTTTCCTCTTACACGCATGTGACATGCAATACACTGCGGTCTGCTTAAAGTTGGCGTTGCCTGTCACTCTGTAGGTGCGCGGTATTGCTTTGTGTAAGTCCTTGGGATTAATTAGGGAAATATTTTTCCTCCCATATGCAGCAGCAGCAGTGGGAATATCTGTGCGGAGTTCACCGCTGTTTTAAGGAGGCTGATGGGCAAGAAGTCCGGTAGATGACTGCGTTGGCAGACGTGGTTGCAGCTCTTCCCTGGTTGAAGCCCGATGGGTTTCTGTGCGAAGCAGAGAGGAGATGGGCAAAGCGCGGAGTCCTCCCTCTCTGGCAGGTTTGGGTCTGAGCCGGTGATCCGGAGCCATCCTGCCATTGCACCGGGAGGCCAACGGCATCGTAATTGGCTCTTCCACCCTGACTAACGGCGGTGCGGCAGGGCCGTACGCTGCTCCAGCCTTCCTGTAACGCGCCCGCCGCTCCAAAGGTTTCCTCATCGCAGCTGATCCTGCTCCCAGACCGCAGCGCAGAGGACCGGCTGAAAAAAACAGTTTTGTAACCTTGGCCAGAAACCAGATAATCAGGGGCATCCAGAGATGTAGCAATCAAGAGGCAGCTGCAGATAGATAATTGAGGGAAGGGTTTGTGGGAAAAACTGCTCCCGGAGAAACCACACAGGCAGAGTGGCTGCTCGTGGTTTCAGGGCACTGTCAGGGCTCGCTTTTATTTCGGACTTTGTGTATCCTGAGAACGGTCCCAGCTGGAGTATTCTGAATCACAGGGTAGTCGGGCAGAAATTTCCAAATATAATCTTGTTAAATAGCAACATTTAGTGGAACAGAAAAACTTCAGAGTTGTCATAATTTGAGACCATCGCCCGGTCTTCCGATGCCGGGGCAGGAAATGGCACTGGCAGGTTCCACGTGTAGGGGGTTGTGGTTTGAGTGTAACCCGTTAGCAGGGATGGTTTCATGTAGCGACTCATTGCCGGAGAACCGTTGAGGGGTTGGACTTTTCTGGTGCCCGGCGAGATCTTGAGCATCATCTTGACCGCGGTCCTTGAAGACGTGGGTGCGCGTCCACACGCACAAGCCGCTCGGCAGGCTGAGCTTCGCCGTTGCGTTATTTTCTGCAGGTCCTAACAAATACCGGGAAGGGGCATCTGTTTCACGGCTGTTTGAAATACTGATAGCTGACTTAATTCGTGTTGCTAAGTCTGCTCGGCTGGCGTGTATTTGAGAAAGCAAGCGAGCCTTGCCCGAGCCCTGTGCAAATCCATGCAGATGCGAGGAGTTACAGGCACATCAGGAGGTCAGGAAGCACTGCGGGTTAAGGCGGAATAAACATTTGTGAACGGCGGAAGAAAGGGCGGTTATTGTGGGGACCGGGGACTGATTTTGAGAAGAGGAGAGGAGAAGCCATGCAAAGAGGTGAAGAAAGATGTTTCATCTAGAAGAACTCCTGATAAAGAGCGACATCCACCTTCAAAATCCAGGAACGAAGAGATAGCGAGGTCCCCAGGGTAAAGAAAGGAGATGTTGAGTTGAAGGTGAGGGCACGACGGAGCTGTGAAACTGGGGTAACCCCAGATGTGGCAGCAGGCGGGCGCACGTTCCAGCCGGCTGCGTTCAGAGCAGGGAAATGCAGAGATCTCTCGATTTTCCTTGTTTCGGTCCTGACTGTAAGAATTAGCGCCTCGTGCTGCAGTATCGTATTAATAGCTAATCTTTGCGATTACCCGCGGTGAGGCTGCGGAATGAAACGCACCTGTGTTTGCACGGCTGGCTTGCAGGCCTCCCACTGCTCCTGGGCTTACGTACCCACCGTGGAAAAAGATGGACTTTACTCCTCCGGAGCACAAAGAACGATTGTTCCTTGTTCCTCAAAGTGCGCGTCCCGCCGGTGCGCACAGGCGATTTTAGGTGCTAATCATGAGTTGCGTAGGCCTAACAGGTAGAGGAAAAGCTGGTGGAGAGCAGGTCTTTGATGCTGGGAGCACGTCGGTAAGGCGGCATTAAACGAGATGCCCGTGGGCAGCGCTGGGTCGAAGGCGCGACGGGGGCTTTTTCGAACAGGCGGCCCGTTAGTGACCTACACCGCGATTTTAGTGCGGGCTCAGGAGGTGCCACCGTACCGCGCAGCTCAGAGATGGGCTTTGCTGGGGTGGCAAACATCTCGGGGAAGGTAGCAGCAGCGGGATGGAGAAGGGCACAATTCAGCATGTTGAAAGTCCTCGACTTTTGTTTTTCTCCCCACGTTTTCCAGTGCTAAGGGTGGGGGGATCAAATTTTGGACGTGATCTATGTGCGTTGTTATTTTAACGCAATTTTCAAAGATTTGAGGACACCTGTTTTTCTGGGACAGAGTCCTCAAAAGGAGCCCGAGGTTTTAAAATTTCCATGTTTCGAGGGGCCTTGTTCATATTCCAACCTTTTCAGACCAAACAAATGTGTTGGATTTGTACAAATAACGTCTGCGCCTCTAATTGCCGTCCTTGCATTTGAGTTTTTCGTAATGGGTAAGAGCCTCCAGCCAGCTTTCTTCTTATTGTCTGGCATTTAAAGAAGTCTGCACAATCTTTTTTTTCCTCCAGGCTGGCGGGGTATGGGCAGGCTTCAATGCAGAGATCTCGGGCATGAGCTCATTTGTTGTGGCTTCAGAGAGAGATGGCAGGGGCCTGGCTGGGCCGCGGGCAGAGCGAGCTGTGCGGGCGCTTGTGCGGGGAGCCGCAGGAGGGCAGGACGGGACGGGCAGCCTGCCGTGCAGGCAGAGCTAGGGAAAGCTGTCGCTCCGCCTTGGATATACATCTTGAAAGTCTTTGAGGACTTCAGTGGTGTTGGCGTTTTCTCTTGTCACAGATAGGGATGTTGCTCGCTGTGGCCGTGAAGGCAGGAGGGGTAGGGACAGGGGTTTAAATGTACGCCGGGTCCGTTGGGTGTGTTAACGAGGAATCTCCTCTCCCGGCAGGCATGGTGGTGGCGTCGGCTGGCTGGGGCTGAGCGCGGGCTCCGGCTGTGTACATCTGTGCCCGTCCCGATTTCCCCGTCACCTTCACCGGGAGCCCAGTCCTGGCTGACTGGTGCAACTGGTCCCATGCTGCCTCCCAGCCAGCCCAACGGGGCCGAGCATGGAGCCCGCAGCCGGCAGCACTCTCCTCCTCCTCCTGCAGCTCGGAGGGACAGATGACTGCCCCCCCCTTCCCTTCCCATCCCTTTTGGGACCATTGCCTTTTGAGGTCTTCCACAGAAATGTTTGGTCTCAGTGTGTGGCTTTGGCTTGGCATGCCCTGGGCGAAATTAAAAAAAAAAACAACAAAAAACAAACCAACAACCAAACAACATTTTCGGCTGGTTCCTCGCCCCAGCAAGGGGAGAGGAGAGGATGCTGTGTGCGTGCATGGCCAGGGCTGGCTCTGCAGAGCCCTGCCGTTCCCAGCCGGCCTCGCTGGGCACAGCTCCAGCCCCGCTCCTGGTCGTGCTCCCGACAGTCCTGTTTCTCCACCCTCCGGGTGCTCGGGGGTGCCGCGGGGGCCCTGACCCTCCCATCTGCCAGCCCCTGGGTGACCAGACTGGGTGTCGTGTCCGCTTTTCCAGCTTTCTCCCTGCAGGCAAAGTCGTGCGTGCGATACTCCGGGAGCTGGGACCACCGTGGCCTTCCCTGCCTGCAACCGGGGCCGCTGGCTGGGGCCGGCCATCCCGAACTGGTGGGAGCTGCCACATCCAGGCTGGCCGAGTCCCAGGGCAGACTCCCCCTCTCCGTAGCTGCTTTCCCAGGGGAGAGGCGTGGGACCCGCGCCTTGCCGGCCGCGGGGCGATGCCGCCGGCCAGGCCGAGGGGCTGGTGTGCGTGGGGACGGCGGCGCGCGCAGCCGGGGCTGGCCGCTGGCCAGAGGTAAACAGCTCCTTTGTTTTCCCGGAGCAGTGCGAGGGATTATATTCTGTTGAGCTCACTCGGTCTCCCACTTTTTATTGTGCAGCAGACGTAATCATCTAGTTCAAGGAGCTTAGTTAATTGTTTACAAAATAGGAAGGGTGACGATCGTCTCCCGGTAGGGAGGTGAGGTTGAGAGGGGTGTCGTGGAAAGGGGGTGGCATGTCCAGCTCCCAGATGAGGAAGGATTGAAGCCAAATTGTAATTCTGCAGCCTGAGATGTGCGACTTTGAAACGCTCCGCCGTCGCTCCCGCGAGCTGGGGATAGCTAGCTCTTCCAAACTGGGAATTTGTACCTCCCCTCTGACTCTTATTAAACGTGCTTAAAAATGAAACGAAGGCTGTGAGCGTTGTTGGTAATTGTTGTGCAAATGTAATACTCCCTCCAAGCTGTTAAACAGGCCAGTGCTCTGTTTACATGGAGAGGCAGCCAGCTTTCCAAGTGTAATGAGTCAGCTAGATGAACAGAAGGGGTGCAGAATTAATCTGGCATCCGTCTGGCCTTTTCTCAGTTAAACAGGTTTTCGAAGCTCCACGTGAATAGGTACCTACCCCGGTTACAAACAGCCACAAAGACCTCGGGAGTGGGCAGAATTTTTTCCAGAATAAATTGACAGCGTGCGGGCCATGAAACAGTTCTCGTGAGGCACTGCAAACGACGGCTTTTTCATTTTTGGCTCTTCGTGGTCAGGAGCAGTGCATGCCCTGGTCCCGGCCGTGCTGGTCCCTGTGCTCATGACCGGCATAACTGAAGCCGCTTGGGTGTAATATCCTTTGCGAAGTGCAAATAAATTTCCGTTGCCTGGCACGCCATCTGAATTTCCACTTCTTAGATGTTCAAGTGGCCGACTCCGTGTCCTCCCCGCTGACCCAGTGCTCCCGCAGGCTCCTGCCTCCTCCCAGCCGCATGCTCAGGCACTCGCTCATTTTTCCTTTATCTGCACCTTAATGAGCACCAGTAGGCGAAACCGAGGGGAAAAAATTCTTAAAACTTCACAAATTGGTTAACGATGGCTGACAGAGTGAGGTTCTTGAGGCTGTAAATGGCTGAAGCTGCTTCTAGAGGAAGCAATTGCAGTGCTTGGGACCTCGTCGACGTGCAGCGTCGAGGGGAGACCTCGGGCTCCGGAGCGATGCCTTCGGTGGGGCATCACCAGCGCCAGGAGAGCCAGGCTGCTGTGAAACGTGACGTCGCGTCAGCCGGTGAGCCCCTGGCTGGGTGCGTGGGAGCAGGGGGGCCAGGGCTGCTTGCTCTTGGCTTCGGGTTTTGCCAGCTCCAGCCTCCCTCTGCCGGCGCCGAGCGTGCCCGAGGACGGCTGAGCTGCCTTTTTAAGGTGCTGTTTTCAGTCAGCCCTTGTGGTGCTTGAACTTTGGCACTTGTGCTGGGCTGCAGGCCCTTCAAATGATGAAGAGCAGAAATTTAGAGACGCGGATTAGTGCAGTTGTTCCCTCGCTCTAACAGAAGATTTTCCATTTTCTCTTTATGGACGTGCCGGGTTGGTGTACTGAATTTTCTGCACTTTCCCCCCGTTTTTGCTTCTCAGCTGCCGCGATGAGGAGGGCTGATCAGCCTGCTCGTGTCTTTTCCAATTCAGATCCTTTCCTGCTCTCGCATCCGAAAGGAAAGGGATGGGGCTCCTGGCTGGGGGTCCCAAAACTCAACATGGCAACTTGTCCTCGCATCAAGCAGGGGGACACGAAGAGGCCTCAGTCCCCAAAGCCTCCGTTCGTAAACACGGGTAGCTGTCCTCCCGTAGCCCGGGCGAAGGAGTTAGGGCAGAGGATTAGCCGCCTTGGAAAGCACAGTCTCCTCCTGAAAATGCCAGCGCCGGGATGTCTTAGTGCTGTCTGTGCCCGGTGCTTTGGTCTGGGAATTTCTGCTGCTGCAGGGCTGGGCTGGGGCCTCTGAATCACTTTTTAAAGAAAAAAAAAAAACCAACCAAATGCAAACCAACCCAAAGGGCCCTAAAGCCTCTGAAACGTAAATGAAACATGTAAATTATGAAGGGATTTCCAGGGAACTTCTAAAATACGAGGTTGATGAAAGCACCGTACTTGTGCTCCTCCAGCCTTTAACCCCCCGTCCTGCCCCGGCCGCCGCGGGCGCAGGGACCCAGCACCGGCGCGATGGTGCCGGGCTCTCCCGGTGCTGCCCGGGACGCGGTTCAAGGTCCGTGCTGCTCCGTCCCCCGGCCCCGAGCGGGCGGGAGGGTTTGGCTCTTCTCCTCTCCCCTCTGTTTTCTTTCTCTCTCCCCGCCCACAGAATTCCCATCTTGTGATGGAGCGCTGCATGACTTTGTTCCTGGACAATTTCCTGCAATTGTAGCTCTGCAGAAACCCAGCCGCTATTATAAGAAGTTAATGGGTGCAATGTGTAGTGTTGTCAGGTGGCAATTAGCTGGGGAAAGAGTTTTCAAATGGTGCCCGTTTATGCCGTTTCAGCGTAAGTACAATGAGACCTTTGCTGTAGGGATTGATGTGGGTCACTTCTCGGAGATATACTGTTGCACGGATGCTTTTTAGCCTCTGGTCTCGGGAGAGGAGATATTTTTGTTCACCTAAAAAGGCCTTGCTTGCCTTGGCTTCAGCCGGTATTTCTGATCCCTGTTGCAGCTCATGCTTCGCTGTATTTCAGATGTCAGTTGTCTTTTCAGCCCTGTAACCAGGCAACACATGGCGGGAGCAGGGAGCGCTTTGTTGTTCTCCAAATTGTCTTACCTAGGCCAAGCCGCGGCGGCAGCGCCAGTGCCGGGGCGAGGAGCCCGTGGCAAACCGCTCTGCCGTGCCCCCTCGGCGGTTTCTGCTCTCGTCTCATAGCGGTGACGTGTTCAAAAAGTGCATTTTATGAGTAGGTTTTGTAATTCAGCAATGTGCGTGTTGGTACTGCGAGTGCCTGGGAATTCAGCGTGACAAACTGGGGGAGCGGGGCTGTCCCTGCCCCAGATGCGTACCCGGAGGGTCCATCCCCGTGTCCCCGCGCTCTGGACGGAGCTGTAGCTGCACGAAGCTTTGTGTAGGCTTGCAGTGGTGCTGTAGATGAAGAACAGGAGGGATATTGCTCTCTGGCCATGATCCATTTTAGGCTATCCCTCGCACGTGAAACAGGTCGTGTCTGCACCTGCAGGTCCCGGCTTGCTTCCCGTGCGGAAGGTGGCAGAAGCCGGCAGCGGTTTTGCCCGCTCTGGTCTGCGGTGCGCAGCATTTGGAGGTGCTCTGCCATCCTGGTGTTGCCATTCAAGAGTTCGGTGGGGGTTTATTCCCATGGGAAGTGTCTTGCCTTTCTTCCCCTCAGTGGAAAGATCCTTTTGAGATGTCTAACTTCTCTTTTCCTCTCTCTAAACAGACGGTTGATGATGAGGCGATGGCAGCATAAATGAAGATCAAGTAAGGAAGGCAGAACGATGCCCAAGGGTGGGTGTTCTAAAACACCACAGCCAGAAGATTTCTCTCTCAGCAACGACATGGTGGAGAAACAAACGGGGAAAAAGGTAGCGTGTTTGGTTCACTTGCCTTCCTTTAGGGATGCTGCCCCTTATGCCTGATGTCTTCAAGCCGTGGCAGTATTTCGTGTGGCAGGAGGTTGCTGGGGGCTGTTAGCACTGGAATCAAATCTGTGTGTTGGCACTCTGCCGGCTGATGGGGGCCGCTTTATTTCTCGGTGGCTGCAATGCCTGCCGGGAAGTGCTGCGGCCGCGTCGACCCGACTCGGCCAAGCAATGGGGGGCTGCTTTGCAAGATTCTCTTCTGCAAGTACTGTGCATTTTTAAGGCTTTCTGCAGTAAGCTGTGGAAGGACCAAGTAATGCAGTGATCTTGCAAGTGCGTGCTGTGCGAGGGAGGAGCTTCTCCTCCTCCTCTGGCTGTAAATGCCGGGGCTGTGTCAGACTCGGCTGGTCTTGCTTCACCCCGAAGTCTGGGCTCTGAGTGGGGCCTGACCAGGACTCGGTGTGCGAGATGCTCTGCTGAAGTGCCTGCTTCTGGGGTTTTATTTGAAGTCTTTAGGTTTTGACTGGGCTTGAGGTGAGGTTACTGAGGTGAAATCTGAGTTTAAGCATAAATAAGTTCATACTTCTCCTCTTCGTTCTCAGATTCTCATTTTGCTCCAGACTTAAGCTCTGCCTCCTCTCATTCAGGTTTTTTCCATCCTTCTCAGTATGGCTAGTTTCCAGTAAATAGTTGTGTGGAAAGCTATGTACAAATGTTACCTTTAAATAAAAACTAAAAGCTACATCTAGTGTATTCTGCTATGGAAACAAATATCGTCCGCTTTCCTTTCACCTCCTTGCTCCAGTTCCTCAGCATTCCCCGAGGAGTTTCTGCCCGGCTCCGGGAGCTGAGGCTGAGCTTTGCGAGCGCCAGCGATGCTGCGTCGCTCTGTCACTTCCCCTGCGGTCCCGCCCGTGCTGGTGATAGTAACTCCTCTTACGATTGAGGTCGTATTATTGACAAAACGAGGAAAATGACAACGGGAAAATCCCAGGCAGAAATTTGGTGATCGAGGGCGCTGGTAGCATCTGCCCCGTTCCCCTTTCTGTGTCTCCGCGCGTGCACAGGTCCGGTTCAGGAGCCGCGCCAAGAGCGGGAGCATTGCTTCTGCGCGGGCGCTTTGCTGGGGCACGGCGTGGGGCAAGAACTGGGAGCAGGGGTGTTGGGGGTGAAACAGCTGCCCTGTTGCATCAGGAAAATACCAGCGTTCACCCTGGCAAATGAGGCCGAGCCCAGCAGCACAGGATATGTAAATACGGGGTTTTGTCTGCGCTGTGTAAGAAGCTTAATGTTGGCGCAGGTGCTTCAGGAGGGAGAGGATCAGTTATAATATGAATCAGCTCCCATTTTATTTCATCCACTCGCAGCAGCTTAAAGGCTGCATGTTATTTACAGAGCAGGTTTGTTGAGCGGCGCTAGGGACGCCGGGAACTGGAGTTGTCTCCCGCTGGCTAAATAACTAGGACACAAATAATTTTATGCTTCCCATTCAAAGGCGTCAGCGCAGACCTGCGGTGAGTGGTATTGAGTAAGGACGGGGAAGAGCCTTTCTGCTCACTTAATTCTGGTCTTCTCAACGGAGGAGAAACCTGCAGGCTCTTATCCTCCGGGGACTGAACTGAGATCCAGCCTAAGCGGCCGAAGGACATCCTGCAGCAAATCGCCCGTTTCTAGTTAACTCTGGAGTGTGAGCTGGAGCGGTGACTCAGGGTAAAAGCACTCGGTCATTAGGCCTCCTCCTTCCAGACGCTGCTGTACCTGCCTGTCAAGCGAGCCACTGCTTTTAATTTATCTTGCCTTTGTCAACACTGTCAAAGGCCCGAGCCTGCGACTCGGCTCGCGCTTGGTGGCGGAGGCTCGCTGGGGAGCGCAGAGAGCGGCTGCGGCAAAGCCCGAGCCATGCCGCATGGAGCCACCCGCGCCCGCCGGGGCTGCCTGCGACGGTGCGCGGGGCGAGCGTGGCGAAGCGATGGCTGCGTTGCCACTTAAGTGTTTTCCTCTCAATGTGACCTTAATATCGACAGTTGTTTTAACGCTAAGCAGGCTTTACGTGTTCGGGCTCTGAGGCTCTGGCAGTGAAGGCGAGTAACGGCGCAGGATGCGCAGCGGTCCTGGTGCGGCGGCGGGCTGAGTGCTGCAGGAAACGTGTGAGTTCCGTGCTTGAGCACGTTGCAGCCGGGCTCTCTGGGAGGCTGCCCTTTCTGCAGAGGGCTTGTGCTTTGTGGAAGAGGATGTGAGCTGCTGCCCTTCGGTTGTAGAGCTAATTATAAGAGGGAACTCCTCCTAGCTCTCTGCTCCATGCCCTTCCATGGGAGGGACGTATTAACTAGCGAGATGTTGCTCGTGCTGGCGCAGCCGTGAGAGCGAAGCGGTTTAAAGACCATGTTTCCGTTGCCCTCCGTGGCCGGCAGCGTTAGATGCTTCATCTGCTTTGCTGCTGTTGAGCGAGGAGCTGTTTCTCCTGGGGTTACGGAGGCAGCGGGGCGGCCGGTCGGGCCCTGCCAGCCTTATATGGCTGCGCGCAGCCTGCCCAGGGCGGGCGCTCAGCAGCCCCGGGGGCTCCTTCTGGTTGAGTTCAGTCTGAAGGGTTTTGTAAAAATATCCATGCCATATATGAATCATTCTCCTTTCTGGTGTAGATCCACAGATCCCCGTACCAGAAGCAGATTACTCATGACTTAGGCTGAGCACAACACCGCAGCAAGAATTATATCAGTTGTCGAAACCATTTCCTGATGTGCCCGGGACCGCTTGCTGCATCGCTACGCCGAGCGCTCAGAGGCTGCGGCAGAGGATTTGTCTGTTTATGGGGAAATGCTCCCACTTGCATAGTCTGAATGGCATTTTTGCTGCAGTGGTCGAACACCGAGCGGAACAGCACTTGACCCTCAGTTTTGGAGGTGCTTGTAGGAGCTAGCAAAGCTTGACTGAGCAAACCGGGCAGAGACGACGTTAGGAGAACTGCTGAAGGTGCTGCCTTCTCGCCCTTTCCCGGGTGACTGGGGTGGTGGTTTCTCAGTTGCTGGGGGAGCACGGTACCTTGCTGGTACCCATATTGGATCAAACTCAGTTGGCTTCCACAGGAGTGAAGGGAGAAAACTGCTGCACTTTTTATCCATAATAAATCTAATAGCATGAATACATTTTGCTCCTATTTTGTTATTTTTCCAGCCCTTCAAAAAAGCTTTTGCTTTTCCTCCTCTCTCTCCTCCCAGTTCCAGAAAAGGGAACGTCGGCCTCATTTCTCGATCCTTCTTGAACCCGTTGGACTGTTAGGGCTTTCCTGCGCCGTGCGAACGAGTGCCGGGCTGCGCGTCCAGCGCGGAGCCGCCCGCCGGGGCGTGGAACGTGCAGAGGCACTGGGTGACTTGGATACTGAAGAGCCGACGTTTCAGTGAAGTTAAGCAGCCCGTAGTCATTGCAGGGTGGTATTTCTTACGAACCTCAACGAAGGCCCGAGGCACACAGGAATGGGGCCTCAGTTCCAGTTGTCTCCGTAATGTTCGGTTGCAGCATTGATCGTGACCCAGATTCCGAGTTATCGGAACTTTGCACGCTTGTGTGCGTGTTGGGCTCTGGTTTTGGAAAGGCCACAAGGGACCCAGGTTTAGGGGATGCTGGGGTTTGGTTTCCACCACATCCAGTGTGCTCTCCAGGTAAAATTGTGTCCATCCCATTTTGTAACGCAGGTGTGAACCCTTCTCCTGCCCCTTCTCTCCCCGCGGGGCAGAGACCTGTTGAGGAAACGACACGCTGCTGCCTGTGTTAGTGCAGGGAAACTCCCGCTCTTGCAGCATTTGCTTTTTGCAGCGTGGGTTGTTCTGCCCACGGCAGGAGTTTGGTCTTGCTTGGCAGGGGGCATTGCCCAGGGGCACGGGTGTTGGAGCCCTTGCTCCTTCTGGGCTCCTCTCCTCCCAGGCTACCGGCGCCGGTTTTATTCGTTGCTGCTTACTTCTTACTCGCATCGCAACCTGAAATACTTTCAACTCATTTTGGAGAACAAAGGGCTTTGGGGATTTCCATCGCTGGTAATGCAAGTCTTTGCATAAGCGGCTGGGACGTGAGTCAGGTTTTGGCGGTGAAGGCACGGCTCCGGCGCAGCTCTCGGCGGGCGGGCAGCGGCAGTGGTTCAGAGTTTGCGTGTGGGCACGGAGAGCAGAGCCCTGCTGCGTGCAGCGCCCGTGGACGGAGGGGAGGAGCAGGCTGCAGATGCACGGCCCATCCTGTAAAGCAAGCTGGAGAGGCGCTCGGCTTCTCTGCTGGAAGGACAGATTTCTTTGCACGGGTTTGTATGTGGCTCTGCCTTGCAGAATTTTGCATCTAAAAGAACCACATGTTTGGTTTTGCTCTGAGAACCTACGCTTGGACACTAAGCTGGCCTAGCTGGAGCTCTGCGTGAGGGTGAAAAGAGGCTTTTATTTGAATATGTCATTAACGACCTGAGCAGATTGATAGCAGGGTCTCTTGCTGATTAGAGATCGTTATCCTAAAGAGAAGGCGGCACAGATGCTGTTAAGCATTTCCAGTCCCGACGCTGCACGCGTGGCTTATATCGTCGTAGCTTCTAGGGGCCAGGTCATGATCGGTTTGTGCTCCAAACCGTGATGGCTGATAGCAACTTGTGATGCATCTTTTAACTGTAGCAAGCGCGAGTCGAGGTGGGTTCAGTTATTCATATAGTAAATCTTACTAATAACATAGCGTGACAGTAGGGGATTTTTCCTGAAGTCATGGTCTGCTGTCTGCCCTTTGCCAGAGCAGCTTTTATTAACACCTAGAAAGGGGAACTTGTTTCTCTTGCTGAGCTCTCGACGGTACCCCCCTTCCCCACGCTCCCTCTTACCCCCAGCAAGAGCTTTCCCGGCCTTTGAGAGCCCCCGGCCTCTCGTACACACAGGCGTTCACACGCGTTTCTCTGCGACGTCGATTAATTTGGATTTGTTCCTTTTGTGAAACCTGATTCTTGCACCTTTCAGATGAGTCGGAGCTTAAGCATGAGATGACCTAAAAATGAAAACAGCTTTTACTCGAGAAAAGGATGACATTCTTCATTACAAAATTGGAAATAATTATGGAAGTAAAGCTTAAAATAAGAAAATGAAAACGTGTGTTATGTTCAGGAATATGACTCTCCAAGCTGCCTTAATTTCTCTGCGGTGGTTTCGCCGCAGCTGCTGCAGGCGTCCTCAGCAGGTCGCTGCTTTCCAGGGGGGAGCAAAGTTTGGACCTTCCTTGCTCCAGTTAGTATAAAAGGTTATCGTTGTGCTACTGTACAAATTAATCTTCAAAGCAGTGCCGGGACTGCCGCCACTTCGTTCGTTCCTTGGTATTTAATTTTGCTGAATTTACTGGATTAGCAGCTCCCAGCATTAGGGCGAATGCAAACGAAGCGTTGCCCGAGCGTGCCCGACGCTGGGATTCACGCAGCCGCTCCCATTTCCATGCTGGGCTCCCCGTCTCGTCTGGGAAGGTTTTTTTGCCTAATTCCTCTCTTCTTTGTCTCTCCTCCAACACGGAGCTTTTAACAACATTGCAATAACTTTGTAGAACAAGTTGCGTTTTTACCTGTCCTGCACTTTTTCTTATTCCTGAGCGTGCAGAGATCCCGCACGGCATTAATACGGCAGACGACTGACCTGGCTTGCAGGCACCGTGGCCCCCCTGCGCCTGCAGGTTCAGGCTTTCTCACCACAGCAGCCGAGTCCAAAGATTAAGGGAATTTTAGAGAAGGTATGTTTTAAACAAGCTGTCGCCAATCGTCATTTGCTTTTAAGTGGGGTGCAAGAGCAGCGGCGCTGGGTTGCCTGTGAGGCAGAGTGCTTTTCGGGCAGCAGAGGACATGACATGATGGGTTTGCTCCAGCTGAAATCTATTTTAAGGTAACAAACAATGAAAAAATTGTATTTTTTTGTGTTGAGCACAATTGACCTCTTGTTGGAGCTCTCAACGTGAAACTGCTGTCTGGAAGAAATGCTGCGAGCGTAGGAAATCCCACCGCGGGGTGCCAGGGGCTCAGCCCCATCCTGCCCCGCCGCTGCCAGAGCAGGCAGAGAGTATCCTGGCACTGAAATACCGGGTGGAACAGCCTGCTCGAAGGGTCTGGGCAAGGAAATTGCAGTACAGACAGCAAGCACGGCGGCTGATGCCGAGAAGTGCCGTTTTCGAAGCGTCAGCTATGACTGATCCACCTCGGAGCCTTCTGGAAGTACCTCTCTTACCGAGGACTGCCACCGCTCGGTGCAGGCGAACCTGAGCCGCGGGTGCTGGGCCTGAGAGGTGCAAATGCACTTTCAGAGCAGGAAGAGGTGCCGGGTTGCACCGGCGCTTTGCGCCCGGTCCCGTGGCTCTCCGATGGTGCAGCAGCTCGGATGCGACGTGGGCAGGTTTGCCCTTAGGCGTGGGCAGCGGAGGAAGAGCCACGCGCGTGGTCTTCTCTGGTTTTATGCTCTTGTCCAGGCCCTGGCTTTTAAGGGTAAAAATTGTTGGGCTGGTTGTTGTCTTGAAGTGCAGTTGAGGTTTTTGAGGGGAACGCCGGGGCCACGTCTCTGCAGTCGTTAAACCCGGGGAAGACGGTGCTTCACCCCGCATCGACACGGCCTCTCGGACACTCGGCACTGATGCGGGGTTAGTGGGGTTTGAGCATAGCCTTGCTGTTCGAGCTTGCGTTAAACCGGGGAGGGAAAGGCCAGGCCAACGTACCTGCTTGCAACACGACGGTCCTGGGAGATGATCAGTGGTCTCTGGCCTTACTTACACCTCTGAGCTGTTCAGAACAGCAGCTGGCAATAGAAGTGGCATCATTTGTTATTGCAAACTAATTTTGTTCACATCAGAAAAAAAATAAGACAAAAGCATTTAAATCCAGAGTGTTTAAATGAAATGCTGGACTGTTTATTTTGGCTGTTGTGACTTTGTCCCGTCGCTCCGCTGACTCCTGCGCCGAGGAAGGGCTCTCAGCGGCCGCTCTTGAGCCCGGCTGCCCTTCTTCAGGCTCCGAATGCAAAGTCCTGCGCGCCCACGGCCAAACGTGCTCCAACCGCGAGAGCCGCTGTTGGATAGGTTTGTTTAGCTGGATTTACCAAACAAAAAGGGATTCCCCAACTCATTTTTTCAGGCCTCAGCATTGCGCTGGAGCGTGGGTGAGAGGGGCTGAGTACTGGCTGCGCAGCCGCAGGGCTGTCGCGCTGCCCGTCGCAAAGGGGACGTGCAAACCGAACCCCTTGGTCTGAGCAAGCGGTTTCTCTTTAATCTGGTCGCCAGACAGAAACTCGGAAAGGGGAAGGAGCGGCGCACGCAGTGACGATGCGGCCTTGTGACTGCTGGCACGGGAGCCACCTGCCTGGCTGCTGAGTCTGATGCAGACAGCATGACTGGGCTTCTCTAAACAAGGGAATTTCTGTTAGATTTGCTTGTCTGAGTTTCCAGCGATGGTCTTGCATGATTTAATGTATTGAGATTCTTTTATTTAATCTAACTTTATATCTAAAGCGTAGGGCCTGGGTTTTGCTAGGTTATTGAAATCAGATCTGTCACAAGCTGCTCGTTCTGGCCTTGTTTTTAGAGCAGCGGCACCGTGTTCAAAACAGAAGCCCTTGCTTAGAATAATACTGTGTCTTAAATACAAAAACCATAAGTGTGTGACTTCAGCCTGTATATAACCTCAGCACACTACACTCCTGAAGTTTGAGTTACGTACCAGCTCATGTGAAAAATCTTGCCCGTCTCAGTACTTGGTGACTTTGTCTTGCTCGGGATGTTTCTTCAAAATTTCTTGCTGCTGCTGGTACTGAGCAGTCCCCAGCATCGCCTGCTTCACCTCGCTGCGTGTTAAAAATCCAAACCAACCCGAATAAACGAGACTGGTACGAAGCAGGCGTAGGTCTGCCTCTCTGAGAAAGCAGGGAATGCTCAGCCGTCATCTGCATCGCTTTCCATGCTTTTATGCAGTATCGGTCGGTCTGTCCACAAGGTAGCTTCTCCTCTTAAAATGCCAGGAGAAGCCTGCAATGGGAGAGGGACAGCTTAAATGTTCAACCACTGAGAACCCCTTGGCCGGTGTTTGCGCCTAGGTGGGACTTAAAGTTGATGAACCCCAAAACCCAGCTCTGGGGGAGCGCGGGCTTTGCTGGGGCTGGCGCCGCTGGAACTGCTGCTTCGCTGCTGTTGGGCCCTTGGCCCCGTGACGGAGCGCGGGCAGGGCTGGGAGCAGATCGAGCTGCTTGCTGTCGGATGGAGAGCGCTGCCTGGGGGTATCGGCAGAGCTATGCTGGCTTTTCTGGGGCGGACCGTTACGCTGACTGTACAATGCCAACCTTCTAAGTGCATTTGGCTGCGGTGCTGATCCTGTAAACGGTCAGTAATGTTAGCAGACTTATCGGCTGCCAGAATATTCTCAGAATAACATGTTATCACGTAAGCTCAAATAGTAATGCTGTATTCTCGTGCTAGAAATACTGCGGGCCCCGAGGAGTAGCCCTTAGCTCTCCACGTTGAACCAAGCGCTTTAACGCCGGTTTTTGTGTGCCCCCCAGGCACGCCGTGTGCGCTCCCTGCATCCCGCTTCTGCTCAGGACTGGGAAACCCTTCCCAAATGACGGGGGCGGTTGCGGTTGCAAATCCTTGGGTTCCCCCGCCCCAGCCTGCCTTCCCCCCCGTGCTCGCAGCCGGGCACGTCCCCAGCCACGCGCAAAGCGTTGGCTCCGGTTTTCACGCGAATTGGTTGCAGGTTTCGCACCATGCGGCAGCTTTGGTTGGCCTCACCCTTCTCTAGTGATGTTTTAGCATTTTAGCTTGGTGGAGGCTCCTCTCTGCAAGATGCTAAACCCTGATGCTGGAAACCCACGATAGAAAGGAGAGGAGAAGTGCTGCGTGAAGCTGGTGCAGGACGTTGGGGGGGTTCGGTGGGCACGGTCTGGGGAAGGCTCTTGTTAATCTGGTCTCTTCTCTTTCTAGGATAAAGATAAAGTTTCTCTAACCAAGACTCCAAAGTTGGACCGGAGCGATGGCGGCAAAGAGGTGAAAGAGCGAGCGACCAAACGGAAGTTGCCTTTCACTGTTGGAACAAATGGAGATCAAAAAGACTCGGATACAGGTACAGAAATGACGTATTGCACCCTCGAAACGTGAGCGTTGGGGCGGCGGGGAGCACGGTCTCCCACACGCAGGCGATCCGTACTGAAGCGTTCTATCGAATTTCCTGTATTTTTAATTGAAGGACGAGGCACGCGGACAAGAGGATAACTGCTGTGGTAGGCACATACGCATCTGGAGCTGAGTGGATTAAGGCCCTTATGTTCTTAGTAATAGATTTAACTGGACCAAGAGACGGCTCTGTGAGGCGGCAGCCCTTCCTTTGGCTGGTGGTCCATTCTCTGTTTCTAGCTAGTCCAGTTCATGAACTGCAGCTTAGACGAGCTGAGAAGCAGTGCCGGGCCTGCTAGTAAGAACTTGGAAAATAAGAGCATAAAGCTGAGGACTCTTGAAAAGAAAAACAGCAAGCAGTAAAAAAATGAGCTTGCATGCATCTGCCTAAAGCAAAGCTGATATATACGTGCATGTCTACGTAAATACATAGGTATACCTCTCTAGTCACGTTTTGTTGTTTTGGGGCTTTAAACTTTTAGCACTGCACTATCTTAAAGCTGAAAAATTATTTCCAATTGGTGCGTGCATAGGCGTTGTCAAACACGTGTAAAACTGCCTTGGAGGTCATACTGATGGGCTGGAGGCGTTCACTTCGGTGGTGTGGCCGTCCTGGCCTGTCTGGGTGTTTAGGTCGGCTCTTTGGGGCTGGTGCGGGTGGTCCTCAGGACCATAAGGACGTTAAGGTGACCTGTTTGCCCCTGTTCTTGAGACTGCCATGGTTGCTTCGGTGGTCGCAGCATGACTGAGCGACGCGTCCTCAATACACGCCCGGTTTTTGGGCAGCGTTGGTGCTGCTGTGGGTGTTTCAGCCTGGCTGCGTCGCGGTCGGGCAGGTCGCATCTCGTGGCAGAAGAGCGGCTGGTACACGTGGCTCTCGCGCGCCGTGGCCCCATGTAGCTGCAGAGACGTTGAATGGGCTGTTTGTTTTGTAAAGCAATTGGGAAGAGGTCTTGCAAAGCTTTGACACGGAGAAAATAACGCTGTTTGCTTGCAAGGGGCTTAGCTGTGGCTTTAGGGGCAGAGGTTTACGTAGGTCCTTTCCGTGCATTTCTAGGAAATCTGCACTTGGAAATAGTTCTGGTCAGGTAAGGATCACAAATTGTGCAAAGAGATAAAATGGACTAGAGGTTGGGAACATGCTTAAAAATGGTAAAAAAAAGATGTATTTGCTGTTGCTCTCCAGCGAGCGTGTGAGGCGGTCTGCTGCAGGACGCGGTGCGTCAGCCCGCCTGAGCTGTCGGCCGGTCTCCTCTGGGGCAGGAGCTGCGAGGACAGATTTTAAAAGGTCGCGGGTGCCACCTGGGTCACGCAGCCACCACGGCGGTGGGGGCTGTTTGGCAGGCGAGGACGCGCGGTGGCGTGCCCTGGGGCTGGCCCGGCATTTCTGCAGGTTTCTGTGTGCCGAATGGTAATTTTCTGAGTTCCTGAACTCCCTGTCCGGAGAGAAAGTTTTGAGACATTAATTCATTTTGTTAAACGACAGCTCATACCGATGGTCGTTTGCCGGGATGAGGCGTCGTTTTTGCGTTCGTGGCGTGCAGATGGGCGAGCGCATCGCGGAATGGATAAATGGGGGTTTGCGGCTGTGGGAGAAGGGGTGGCCGTCGGGGAGCAGAGGGGGTTACAGCCCGAGGCGGGTGACCTTCACTCGCTCCCCGAACAGGCAGCGTGGGGAGTGCTTTGCCACCCTTCGTCATGCTGTAGTGGCTCACTAGAATAAATTCAGGGGTGTCACCTTTGGAGGGAGGGTGGCCGGGGCAAGGCAGAGCTGATTAGCCAGCACCATAGCTGCTGCTTTTTGTCAAGGGTGTTTCTGCCACGTTCAATACTTGGTTGAGAATTTAAACCCAAACTCGCTCCAGGGCTGTCTGACCCTCGTGACAGCTAAAATGTCACGGTAGGGCTGCACCAGCTCGCTTCCCGTGTCCCCCCGCAGCAGTTCTCTGCTTCTCACAGGGCTCTGGTCCCTCTCTGGCTGTAGAGATCTTAGAGATGTTTCTGCTGGCGGCATCGAGAAGGAAACCAAATTAAAAAGAGAGCAGCAGGGCAGGGAGAGCAGAGCGCTGCTGGGGGAGAGGCCGTGGCTGCTGCAGGGTGCAGAGGAGCGGCGGCGCAGCCGGTGAGACACCCCTGCCCACCGGCTCCCGCGTTACCCCTCTGCTTTCAGCAGGCCTGCGAGACTCTGTCTTCGGAGACATCTCCCCTTCCTCTTCAGAGCTCGTCCTTCCTGGGGAAGCGGGCGTGCAAGCAGCAGGGCCGAGCCAAGCGACGGCAGCGGCCCGACTCCCTGCCTGCACGGAGGACAGCCGGAGACCGGGAGGCGGTCATTGCACTCAAAGACGCATTTAAAGACAAACTGGGCTCGACTGACGCTGGAAAGGTGTAGGCGAGTCTCTAGCAACCTGTTTGGTGGGGACAGAAGAGAGGAAGTGACTCAGCCGCTGGGGAGGAGATAGCAGCAGGCAGCTGCAGATCAGCGCCCAGAGAGATTAGCAGGAGCCTGTTTCTCTTTTTTTTTTTCTTCTTTTACTCCAGGAATCAGATGCTTGAGATGGGAAAAGACTTACTGGCACCTTCCTCCCCTCTTGCACCACCCCGTTGCAACCGTGGGGCGTTTCAGGCCCTTCTGGTCCTTGGCCTGGCTCGAGGCCGGCTTTCATTTAGCAGGCAGAGGTGTGTTTGTAGGTGCACAAAAGTTGCCCACGTCGTATGGCGGGGTCAGAGGGGTGCCCCCGAGCCTGTGCACGTGTAATGAGAGCGGCACTCATCTAACGACACGCATCTGGCAGCGCACGCTCACGCGTGCATGGCTAGCGCTCAAGCGTGCGTGGCTAGCGCTCAAGCGTGCGTGGCTAGCGGGCTGCCAGAGGACCGGCTTTTGTCTCGAACAAAGGGGCTGCAGCGCAGCTACCCCGCAGCCCCTGCTACCTCCCCGCTGCCTGGGCAGAAACGCCGCTTGCCCGCATCCCCGGCGGAGGGGGAGGCTGCTTTTTCTTCTTCTGTTCCTAAACTTTGATTTCAGCTCTTGGGAGAAGCGGGATTGCAACATCAGTGTTCGCCGTGCCAGTGGCGGAGTTGACCTTCGATGATTTATGTAACGCAGTCGTGCTTCCTGGGCTGCTGTACACAGGCTGTCGTGTTTGTTTGAGGGTAGTTTTGCTAGGGTGTTCCGCAGCCACGTGGAATTTAACTGTAAGGATGTGGGAGCTGGGAGCTAGGAGAGCTCTCTTTTTGCCTGTAGTGGGATATTTTTTTCCCTCAAAAGTTTAAACAATAACATGATCCCTCATCCTGATTTGTTGCAGTGGCTCATCTTCCTTAGCACAGTGTATCTGTTGCCTTTTTTTCCCCGAATAGCTCTGGCTCAGCTTTGACGTATGGACACTGTACGTGGTACAAGAAAGCATCTGTGATGGGTTTGCCTCTCCGGCGAAGGGCGGCGAAGCCCGCCCTGGCCGGGTGTTCGGCAGCAGCCGGGTGCTGCAGCGCGGTTGCCTGTCGGAGCCCTCCTGCGTTTGCAAGACGCGGTGCGAGCGGAGGGTGCGGGCTGTTGGTGTGCCAGCCTGCGCCGGGACAGCCGGTGAGAGCCCACGTGCGTTACTGCCTCTGTTTGCCTCCTCGGTGTGCGGGTGGCACCGTCCCCTCCCCGGCAGCTTGCAAACATTAACCTACATCTCTCGCCTGCTCATAGCGCTTACCCGGAGCACCGGTGCCTCCCTGGACGGCTTTTCCATTTGCACCCAGGTGTTCCCGGGGAGGTGTGGGCAGAGCTCTGCCCCGGTCCCTCGCTCATGCTGGAGCGGGGCAGCTCACCGGCCCTCGCTTTAATCCTGCTCTGCCAGCCCACTCCTTGAGTTGGCTTAGGAGCGTGTGCTGCTGGCAGAGCGCTGATGTGTTCAGAAAGCGAGCAAGTAAGCGATTTCGTTCTCGATCTGTTTTTATTTGCGGCACCCACCTCCAGCGCAGCGTGCCTTTGCTGCGCCCTGATCCTGAGCAAGCGCTCCCGGTGCCGCTCGGGGTTTGCTCCGGGACGGAGAGGGGCTTGGCGTGGGCTGCCGGAGGTGCTGCTGGCCAGCACTGTTTTAAGGTGTATGGTTTGGGTACAGTAGGTTCAGTGATAAATCTTTTAAAATTATCTCCTTCAAAATGGTTTCTAGAGCAACAATTCTGGCTCTCGGGTTCCTCAGAGTTAACTAAATAAACTGTCTTTAGAAGAAAAAAAATTGCATAAAGCTGTGAGCCTCCAGACTGTGCATGCTACAGATCCAGCACTGTGGGAGCAGCATCGCTCTGCCTGAGACTTCTCCTTCCTTCTCCTTTCACTGGTGCGGCATCTCCCCACATCCACAGACACTGCCGAGAGCCTACGTGCTGCCTGGCAGCCGCCGAACGAGTAAAGCCAGCTTTTTTCCCAGCAGTTTCAGCAGCTTGCAAGGCTTCGTGCAGCTCCTCCTGTGTGCGCTGTGCTGAAAGGAGGTTAGGCATTTAAAAAAAGAAATATTAGAAAATTGTAATGTTAAGAAGCACGCGGAGGAGCGTCCTGCAGAGACGGCAGGGAGAAGGGGACAGTCCTGCTGGGAAGCCACCTGCGGGGAGGCGGTGGGAGAGGTGGGCACGGGCGGCTGGCGCAGAGCGGGGCGCAGTGGCTCTCCTCCCGGTGCTGGTGCCTGCGGCGCTGAGCCGCGGCTGAGTCATGGGCTGACTCAACCGCACCAGACTGCCGGCGCGGGGACGGGCGCTCCCCACCTCCCGCGCAGGCTGCGGCGCGGCGGCTTCGCACGGGCGGGTTTTTTTAATGCTCTGTGCCGTGCATAGCAGATCAGGTAATGCCGCTCGAAGGTCGGCTGTGAAATGCACAGTCCAGAGTGCAAAATTCATTATATCCACTCGTAACGCGGACAGTTTCTTTAGCTTGATGTAAGGCTGTCACTTGAGTCCCTTGGCTCAAGGTGGAGCTGTGGTTTCCAGGCCTTTAGTCATCATCGGGGAGAGTTAGGACTCAATACAGATCTCCGAGCACTGTGAGTTAATTCGGGCCTCCGAGAGCTCTCCCTGGGAGCTGGAAGGGCCCAAGCAAGGCTGGGTCAAAACTGCAGGTCCGCAGCAGTGCTGGGTGCCCCGTTGCCTCCCTGGGTGCAGGAGGTCTGTCTCCTCTGAGGATGCACTTGGGAGAAGTGAGGAATGCGCTGGAGTTCATTTTTCCTTTGCAGGGTTGCTGCTGGTTTTTGGTGCCTCCGGCCCCTCGACTTCCACTGCTGCTCCTCGGGCTTGGGCGAAATCTCGAGGACTGGTTTTGTGTGCGTTTGATAGCAAAATTGGTGCATGTGAGAGAGAAGTTCGGTTTTGTCCAGATCATGTCCAAACCCTGCCATTGCTGAATAATACCCAGGCTTAAATGAATGTACTCTTAAGGCAGAGGCACTGGAGCCATCCTGTGCTCCTGCTCGCTGCCGTGGCCATGGAGAGCTAGCCCAGCATCGTCTGCTCGGACAGCGAGAGCTGCGGATGGGGTGCCCAGCTCTTGCCTCAGCACCTTTAGCCCACAACCAAGCACCTTCCTTGTGTAAAGTTCCCCAAACACCAGAGAAATCCTAATTTTGAAGTGTTTCGGCACGCAGACTTTTGTGTCTGTGGCAGCTCTTGAGCCCGAGCGCTTTGCAAACCTGAACTCTCCCGACAGCGTCCCCGAGGAGGGGGCAAGGGAGCAGGAGGAGGCAGGAGGGGTTTGCCTTCATCTGAAGGTGCTGTGGAAGGGGGTCTTCGGTGGGTCAGATGACATTTAAACCCGGTGGGCAGTAACCTGAAAGCTGGAGACCTCGGATCCGGCAGTGATGGCGAGCTGTCTCCTCCTCCATCACCCGGCGGCGGCTCGTGGCCGAGCAGGAGCCCGGTTCTCCCCCTTGCCGCCCCGGCGCTGCCTCCGACCCGAGCATTGCCTCTTCCAGTCCCCGGCCGGAGCGGGAAGGGTGAGCAGCGTGTGGTTTAGCAGCATTGTGGCTTCGGGTCATGGGATTTCTCAGCATCGCTTGATATTTTTTTTTTGTTATTGTTGTTGCTACAGTTGTTTGAGTTGAACCAAATGTCACGGCAGGCTGTGCCGTGGCGAGGCCGGCAGTGGCGCCGATGCCGTGCACGCTGGGGCTGGCGGAGGTGCGGGACCTGCCGTGGTGCGGGGCGGAGAGCAGGAGGAGGCTCCTGTTCTGGAGATGGAGAACAGCAGCTTCCCGTGCCGACAGAAATAACCACGGCATCACCTGCATCTGCCGCGGCCTGGTGGCATTTGGTGGTCATCCCAGCTCGGGGGGCGGGGAGAGGTGCCCAGGCTGTGGATGGGGAAGAAAACTGGAAAATGTGGCCTGAGAGCCCGGGAGGCCCCACAGCTGAAATGTGAAAGTCCTTAAGCTGTTTCTCTCTCCTGCTTTGAAAAAAAAAGAAATAAAAGCAATACCATGCTTTTAATTTCTTGAATAATAAAGTAGCTGTAAGCTGGGAATAAGCAGCTGGTGGAAGCACTCCACATCCCCAGCCCTCCTGCGTCCCCAACCCCTTGCCCTCTCTTGCTGCCCCTCCCGGCTGCCCATGGCGCTCCGTGGCAGGGGTGTTCGTGACCCCCCGACCGTGGGCTG
The DNA here is from genome assembly GCF_047370975.1 of Nipponia nippon. Classification (NCBI taxonomy): domain Eukaryota; kingdom Metazoa; phylum Chordata; class Aves; order Pelecaniformes; family Threskiornithidae; genus Nipponia; species Nipponia nippon. Next base: position 52,658,354 of record NW_028262391.1, on the reverse strand, counting down.
GCACTGCCGCGGCGCTGGGGCAGCGTCCGTCCGTCCAGCTGCCCTCTGACGTGGGATGTCTGGCGGCTTCCTTGCCCCCGCCCTGAGCTCCCTTCCTGACCAGGCAGCAGGTTTCCGAGGTTTTGTGTTGCGGTCCCCGCGATTTATTCAGACCCCACGATGCATTTATTTAGCAAGCAGCCGTACCCCGGGAGCAGCTACCGCTGAAGGTGCCGCGGGTGCCCCTGCCCCTCTGCAGAGCACGTGAGCCGTCGCCCTGAGGCTCTGCCTTGGCACAGGAGGGTTTTGCTTTTTGAGGGAGAGACAAAACCCCAGCCAGCCCTCCGAGCTGATCTGTGCGCACCGACCTTTCCCTGGCTCCGCGGGGCTGTCCGGGAGCCCAGGGCCGAGCCCAGGGGCTCGTAGCCGGTTGGAGAGGTGCTGCTGGGGGACCAGGACACGGTCAGCAGGAGCTGGCCTCACAGCTTAAAACTTCTGCTGCTTTGCAGCCTCCTTCCTTCGTGCTAATCCCCTGAGTATGTTACGTGACGCTGATTACTAGGTTAGAAAATGCTTGATGAATCAGATGACCCAAACCATCTTCCTCTCCTGGAGCCGGCTGTTGGGTTGCCTAATGCCTGCGTGTGTTTTGAGCGACATCGCATGGGAACGGGCTCGTTAGTCACAAGTTGCGAGGCTGGCGAGGGAATCCGTGAGAAGCAAATTGCTGGCTTATTAAAAAATGCATCTGCGTACGAAGTGTTATTTGTGCGCGTTTTCTGTCGCTGGCTTCGGTCTGATGTGTGCAGCTGGGGCTGTGCTGCATTGGGTCTTTCTTTGGTTGTATAATTTCAGTCCTTTTACTAAAATAGTCAAGAAACTGTTCTCACCTAGCAACCAGGGAGAGAGTGAATGTCAGAGCTTCTCCGTTTCTAGCTGGGCTCCATAATGCCGGTACAGTGTGGATAGACTGGCAAAGACCAGCCTTCAGATCACCCTTAGAAACTCCCCGTGTGCATCAGCCATCTGGGAAGTGCTGCCTGGAAAAGCAGGTCGTTTTATGACAGGAGCTGCCATAAATCTCCCTCCTCCCCCCCGCGTCACCTCCTTAACATGCAGAGTGAGAGGTTGCAGTGTGCTGTGTCTCTGTGAACCAAAAATCTATCAATGATGGCTTTTTCCTTAATACAAGAGCTTTTATCAGCGCTGTCTGCAGAGCGTCCTGCCCCCAGCCCCGGAGGGGAGGGCTGGCCTGGTGGCTGTGCCGAGCCTTCCTCCCCGTCCTTCCTCCTCCGGCTCTTTCTGTTTCGTGGGAAATGAAAGGTCTGGATCCAAAAATTGGTCTCTCAGAATTATTCACGTTTGACATGGAGATTGTTGTTTCTGATACAAGCCTCCGGGTCCCTCTCGCAGCAGTTTGTTAGCCCGTGGCCACTCTGGTGAGAAGATGCATTGACACATTTCTGCACAACTGTGTTGTCCGTCCGACAAGTCTAGGGAAAACACCTGTATTTGGATCACCGGCTGTCGCACAGCATTAAACCTCTCTAGCCGAATCATGCTTTTAAAAATACTGCTGGTCAGGGCCTGCGGATCCTCTGTCCCCGGGGAGCCGGGGTGAGCAGTGAGGATGGTGGGCTCAGCTCCACACACAGTGACCTGACGTGGTTATAAACAGGCTTGTTCCTCCCGCCGGCACCTCTCCTCTGCTCCTGACTGTCGAAGCCGACGTCTCCGCCGTCCTTTCAGCTTCGCCGTGCAGGATGAGTCTCTGGCTCTGGACCCTCTCCATCCTTCAGATGAGGAAACAGCTCACTGCTGTACGGGAACGCCTCGGGGCACCTTCCTTGCCGTTCTGCTGAAGCAGACCCTGCTACAGCTTTTCCTCTCGTTTTCCTCCTCGGTTTCCTTTTTGGCACCTCCTTTCGTTTGGCTGATTAGCCAGACATCGTCTCTGCCCCCCAGTCCATTTGTACCGCAGGCTCTGCGGCGTGTCCGTGAACTCCCGGTGCAAAGCGTGCCCCCTCCCTGCCTTGGCCCTCAGGTGCGGCTCTCCAGCCCGACTGCCGCCTTCCTCCACTCTACGGCGGTCTCCATGCAGTCATGCCAGCCCCCTCTGCCCTTCTCACTGCGCTCTTCGCAGCCTGGCTTCTGTCCTGCTCCCCTGCTGCCCTCTCTTGTTTCTCTGCCCATGCCGTTGTGCTGCTTCCCATTTCACGCCGCCGCTGCGCTTAACCTGCCGCTGCTGTCCCCCCTGCAGCGCTGCCGCCTCGAAGCCATCCCCTCGGCACCATCCTGCGTGCTTGTCCTTACATTTTGGGGTGCCCGCGGAGCAGCGGGATGTGGTTGTATCATGCTGCTGTAAGCCTTTCGACTCGTCGTCAGTCTTCTTCAGCACATGTTGGTCCATGTCTGCAGATGCCCTGCGAGCACGTGTAAGCGTCCGCGCGCTGGGGCTCCGGGCTGCCCGCGCTCAGGTTAAACCTGCTTTTCCCCTGGTTTGAGGTGACATGCTCCAAAACGTTTTATGCCCTACAACTTCTGCAGTAAAAATGAGTCACTCTTACGCACGCTAGGCTGTGGATGGGGAAGGCAGAGGCTTGTGCAGTCTCTCAGGGGTGCAGTGCAGTCTCTATTGCTGTCTGTGCCCTTCTAATTTATTCTTATTGATCTTTTGTCTGTGTGCTTGCTTGGCAAATAAACTGTTGAAAATCCCGACTTACCGGCGAGCCAACACTCAGTTTCTCCGTGCAGCGCTGAGACGTTCAGCATGAGCTGCTTATTTGGAAATGGTATTTTTCCTCAGGGTACCACCTTATATGCGTGTGTTGTCATGTCGGAGCAGTTTAAACAGATGCTTTTTGCATTACAGGGTACGACGCGTTCGTGGGGAGCGAGGAGCTGAGCCGCTCAGCCACAGCTCTGGGTGGGAGCTCCCGTCCCCACAACCTGCCAGCGTCTCACAGCGCGCGCTTTCGAGAAATCTCGAAGATTTTCCATCACTGCCCTTTTCTCTTTCCTTCCCTGCCTCTCTTCTCTCTCCCGTTGCGGCTGGGGCCGGGGGTTCAGCCTGCGTGGTGCTGCCCTGCGTGCAGAGCCAGCCCAACAGCACCGAATGCCTCTGTGCGAAGCAGCGCCTGCCCTGGGACCTCCGCGGAGCCGCCGCCGGGCTTCCAGCAGCCCCGGATTTGTGCTCCCCTTTGCAGTAGCACGAGCGTCGCATGACCTGGAGTCTAATTTGGGCACGAGAACAACCTGCGGGCTAACGCTCAAACCCTTTTGTCCTGGGAACCTGCTCCTGTTCTGCCTTTCACGAGCCTCTGGGGTTTAGCGTGATGAAAGGAAGGAGAAGCAGTTCCCCGGCTGGGTTCGGCAGCTGCAGCTCTGCTCAGATCCTGCTTTCCCCTTTAAGCTTGTGCACGCGGTTCCTGCTAGCGTCAGCGCGAGGGAAGAGCCGAGCAGGATCCCCAGATTAAACCACGGCAGCGCCAGGCTGAAGCTTTGCTCTGTAGGTTCGCAGAAGGCTGAAGCAAGCAGCAAACGAGCTGCTTTAAAAATAGCTCAATGGAGGTGTGGCTCATCCCCGGGCGGGCGCGCAGCGCGTCGCTGGGTTGCTGTGGTCTTCCTTCCCGCTGGGATCGGCGTGCACGGTCCAGCCACCATCTCTGGTGATCGGCAGCGAGATAACCGTGGTGGAGGGCCCCTTGCCTGCACACCCCCTTGTACCTCTGGGTTTTGTGCTTCCACGCAGGGACTGGCGTGCGTACAGCCTTGCTAAAGGGGTTTTAGTCTAAAATAACCTTTATTCCTGTTTGCTGAGGTATTTACCCACTGTGAGCATTTCTCATGTGCTCCATGTTGCTGCAAGGTGTTACAGAAAAGCATTTAATTAGAGGAGAAGGAGCAGCCTGCAGGAGCCGGTGGCACTTGAAGCCATTGAGCAGAGCTCTTTGTGCAGGTGCCCCTTTGGAATCTGCTGAAAATCAGATTCTGAGTAAGGTCTTCCAGATGGAAACAAAACGCATTTGCAGCTCCGTTAGCCTGGGACTGGCCAGCGCCGGGGAAACCAGCCCAGAGCCTTCCCGGTGCTTCACTCACACGAGGCCGAGCAGGACCCTGCCAGATGCTCCTGCTGAGGCTGGGAAGCGGAGCTGCTGGCGGCACGGCGTGGCATGGCACGCATCCACTGAGAGCAGCTCCTTCTCCATCCTTCCTGCTCACGTTTCAGGCCCTCTGAGAGGCTTCGTTTCTGCCCGAGCGTCATGCCGCGCAGGGAGCCCGGGGCTGCTGCGCTGCCTGCACCCGGGTGCCGGCGCTGGCAGCCGTCGGATGCCGGGCGCAGTCCAGCCCTGCCCCGCTCCTTATGCAACCGGCGCAGGAAGCGCAGCCGGCGACCTACTTCCCCCTGAACGCTTAAAGAAGTCGGATTAACCTCCGCTCTGCGGCAGCCACCAAGCATCTAATTGCAGATAGCGCTGCATTTCTCTGCTGCCTTCCACCTGGGAGGCCTCGGGGAAACGGGTGAGCGAGGCCCCGGCACCGGAGGGAGAAATCCCTTTACTGCTGGGCAGAAGGAGGCACCAAGGAGCGAAGCGCCGTGGTCACGCAGCACCTGAGCAGGACTAGATGCGATCCTCCAGCGCCAGGGACCCGCGCAGCGCCGGGCAGTGCCGCCTGCCCGCAGGGAAGCACGCGCGAGCCCGAGTCCTCGGCTGCCTTCGCCGGCCCTCGCTGCCTCACCGCAGCGAGCGAGAAAGCGGCGGTCGCTTTCCAATTTATTTTTATCTTGTTGATCACATGCTTTTTAATGTTAAATGTTCTGTGGAGGAGGAAATTTCTGCAACTGCAGAATTAATAGGAGTTTAGGGGTTTTCGGTTGAACTTGGTAATCAATTTTTGCAAATCACAGGCTCATGCTGACAACCTGCAGCAGCCGAGTAATATTAATGAAAATGTTCTCGTTCTGATTGTGGCTCCCTCCGCACGTACGCACGGAGCAGCCCTCTGCCACGTACAGCCCTTATGCGTGGCTCGTACTTCAAAGACGCTGCCCGGTGGCACTGGCCGAGGTGTGACCGCCTCGAGCACCTTTGTGCCTCGCTTTGTGGCGCAGCTGGATGCGGCCAGGAGCTGCCTGCTGAGCCCAGGCGTGCGGAGAAGCCGGGCCTGGGATTTAACAAGCCTGCTTTGAACAGCAGCTCCGGCGCCTAAGGAGGAGCGGGAGGGTGCTGCGTACGCGGCTCCGGTGTCCCTGTGCTCGGGGCGAGCGTGCCTGGCAGGACGCGCTGCTCCGCGGCGTGGCTCCTGGAACTGCCTGGGCTAAATTGTTTTCTTACCGTAAGCACGTTGAGTTTAATTTTATTTTAAGCCATTAAAAAACTATCTGCTTTCCCGTGATCTGATTTCATCTTCTAGCTCTGTTACAGCTGCCAGGGTGATCGAAATGTGGCTTCGGAGAATTAGACTGGGATTCTCCACTGCACAGACGTGTTTCCAGGGCTTGTATTTGAAGAGGGGTGGCCCGTGCTGTCTGGTTGGAGAGGTTCCCTGGTACGGAGTTGTTATTTCTTTTTAAATGTACGTGATCCCAGGTGCAGGGGGTCGATGGAAATCATCTGCTCTGGATGAGACCTTTGCAGTGGGAGAGCAGCAGAGGATGGCACCTTTGCGCATGGCGCAGGGAAAAGGTTTTTGGAGCTGCCAGCTCATCAGCCGAGGGAGTGCGGGAGATGCAAGCAGCATGAATCGAGCTGGAGCAGTGGAGACGTCCCTAGGCACTGCTGCCCTCATCTGCCGGAGACTTTTACTCTGCTGGCAGTTTGGTGAATGAACGAGGAAACCCGTGCTTCGGCACAAAGGCCGGTGATGGAGTTTACACCTGTCCGTTGGTGGTTTCACCCGACCTGCTGGACCTTGTGCGGCGGCAGAGCAGGCTCTGTCCTGCTGGTGGCCGCGTGCCGGTGACCCACGTTGAATTTGACAAAATGACAAATGCAACTGGACGAGCAGAGCTGGGTTAGAGCTCGCAGGTTGCAGGATTTGCCTTTCCCCGGGCTGCCGGACCCTGCCCTGGCCCAGGGGTGGTGGTAGGGAGGAGACTGGATGCAGCTAGTCCGTTAAGCTTGCATCGATGCAAATCCTCTTGGACCACTACATCTCCCCACACACTTTTGACTCCCAGTTTCAGGACAGTGGAGCTGGGGACTGGGTGGTTACTCCCTCCCTGGCTGCTGGGAGTTGAAGCCCTGTTTCTTGGAGAGCGTTATCAAACATTTACGTGTTTGCAAACCTCCTTGTACCATCCCACTAACGCTTTCTGGAATTCTCAAAATAACTTCAGCAAAATAATGAGATGTTTAGAGTCAAACGTTTGAAGAAAGCCCTTGCCCGTGCTACCTCGCTGGAAGACTTGGCGTACCGTATCGGCAGCATAGTCAGCCCGCGTGAAAGTGCTCCGGGTCGCGGCGTTCCTCTTCGGGGGGAGCAGGTACCTGCAGGCTTGCTGTGCTAAATAACCCCCTCCATCCCTCGGTGTCTTCTGGCAGCATCCTGGCAAATACCAGTCCGTGCTGGGGCTGTGCGAGTCAAAACTCCTTTGCATTAAAAAGATTTTTACTTTGTGCTTCCAAGTCACAGGCGGGATTTGCTCTCCCGAAAAGCAAGCGCGATCGGTTTGAGAACGGAGTTTTTGAACAGCTCACCTGTACGCAGCCTTTTTGTTGTGCCAGGGATGCAGCGAGGTGTTTTACTGCTCGGGTTTCTCAAGCGGCATCGAACCGGCCTTGATTCGAACTGGAGTTCGAGCCCGCGATGTGAGGGCGAGGAGCCTCTCACCCGCGGTTGAAAACTCTCATATCCGTGGCTGCTAAGGACGTCATTCCCTGCCCTCTGCATGCAGTGGGAGCCCTGCAGTTACAAACAAACTATATCAGAGCTTAGAAATAGATGTGAGCAAAGTTGGATTTTCCACTTGCATGCACCGTATCTTCCTTATGCTTCTTTGTGGGTTTAGGACAGTTGCCTGGTAGGAGGGATGCAGCTTGGCTGCTGGCAAGGAATTGCCGTGCTGCTCTGCAGATGGATATTCTGTCTCTCTTGCTTGGCTGGCTCCGTGAAAGGAAACTTAATTTTTGTTTCCTGAACTGGCACCTTGAAACTTTGTTCACCGAGCGCATCCCTGCAGTGGGACTCTGGCTGGCTGCGGCTCTGGGGACCCACCGGAGAGCGTGCAGCAGGATCTGAGCTTTCACCGGGCAGCATCAACAAGCAAGAAAACCAGAAGCGCAGAGGAATGGCTGCTAACTCTCCTTGCATGGGAAAAGGATCAATACTTCCATAAAGAAAACTGGAAAAATACTTAAGAAAAACTATAATCAGGCTTCTCACAGGGGTTAGGTGTGCGAGCTGGGCAGCGGGGAGGGAGGCAGCAGGTTGCGCAGCGCTCGGCAGGGTCCAGTCCTCACCAGCTTGCAGCAGGCTGCTGCGTGGGTCGCTGGGAGCGAGGCTGGAGGTGCAGGGAGAGGCTGGGGTTTTGTCTCATCCTTGTGCACGTGGCATGCCAGCAGCAAATACCGGCTTTAAAGGCGGTTGTGCTCGGTCTCTCAGCAGGAGCTGCCTTTGTAGCTGGATGATTTAGGAGGCAGAGTGTCAGGCTGGGATTTGGGGGATGACAAGCCGGGCACAGGGGTTTCTTCCTCCCCTCCTTTTTATTTGGGATTTTTTGAGGGATGCAGGAGTAGATGTGGCGAAGCGGTCATCGGCCTGACTGCCGGCGGGTGCTCTGCGCCAGGCTGGAAGCAGCCGCTTTGGGTGCAGACCCCTTGGTTCGATGATGATGAGGGGGTGAGATGGCAACGTTTCCGAGCTGTCAGCCTGGTTAGTGCTCTCTGTTGATGCTTTTAGATGCCTCCAGTTCAGTCCATGCTCTGGTGGTGTAAGGCTGCGTACGCTCCCCGAAGCACCATGGCATGAAAGGGAGGCTCCTAGAAGCAAGATGGAAGGTACAGTACTGGCAGCGGCCCCACGAAGGACCCGCTCCCTCCCTCTTGCGCTGCTCTTTAATGGCGGGGGGAGAACTGCAGCGGGGTGAGCCCGGGCGGCTGCCCCAGGTACCAGTGCTCCCACCGCAGGGGTGCATCCTCCACCATAGGCTTTTCAATTTGTGAGATATGGAAATGGAGTTGGAGAGCTGTTAGCGCTTTGCTCAGAAGCGAACATGGTTTTCGGTTACAGCGACATTCACGGCTTGTGTTTCTGTGTCTCCTTGCACCACAGAAAAGCAGGGTCCAGAGCGGAAGAGGATTAAAAAGGAGCCCGCCACCAGAAAGCCTGGCTTGCTCTTCGGAATGGGCCTTTCGGGGATCCGGGCAGGCTACCCGCTCTCCGAGCGCCAGCAAGTCGCTCTCCTTATGCAGATGACAGCAGAAGAGTCTGCAAACAGCCCAGGTGAGATCCAGAGGGTGGTTTTGCTCAGAGGTGTGGGTGGATGGGTGTGAAGCTCAGGAATACCTGGGTGCTCGGCCCCGGGGTCACCAGGAGGTTCAGGTAGCTCCTCGCCAGCAGCAGAGGTGAGCTGCCACCCCCGGCGCGGTGCAGGGGGGCCGCTGTGCTGCTCCCTGGGGTCTCCCCGCGCCGTAGGTGGGATGCTGGAGCGGGGCAGCAGGACACCCGCTCCCACGGGGCTCTGCCGGTGACTCCAGGCACGGGCTGCCGCCGGGGTTCGCACATGGCTGCGGCTGCCCGCCCTTCTTCCCAGTATAAGGCAGTAGCAGATGTCCCACGGGCCGAATCCAGGCCACCACTGAGCCTGCCCTGGCTGCTTAACTAGAGCTTCGGTTCCACGGGAGCCTCCTCCACGTCAGAGCTTCATGGTTTCCACTGGCATCTCAGGCTAACTCTGTAGAGGAGCATTGTGAATAAAGTTAAAATATCAACCTCTGTGGGTTTTTTGATGTTTCTCCTTGTGGAGAGGGATAAGACGTGTAACCACTGCAACTGTAACTTGAGATGCAGAGCAGCTGGAACGTGTTTACCACGGATTTTGTATTTTAGTAATTTTTATCTGTTGCATACATGACCCCCGGGGTTTCTAGAGGCACTGTGCTATCCGTATGCACGCATCTGCATCCTACACACAAACGTTGCAGCTTTTAGCCATGTATTTCGTTGTTCTTAACACCAATCTAGCTGCTTCTGTTGTAACTTGGGGAAAAAAGAAGGCAAAAAGCTGTGTAGTCTTCAGAGCATTCAGACGTTCTCCTGGGAAATGCGCAGTCTCCTCCCAAGGCTGTCAGACCTCCCATGTACTTGGTAAAAGGCCCCTTCCCTTAGGAAATGAGGTTTTGGGGTAAGGAGCTGCATTGTCTGCTCCTAAATCATGGGATTGCCTACAGCCTTTGCAAGGGCTCTCCAGTGGGCTTTGGCAGCCTGCAGATAATATCTGCATCACGCATACACAGGCTTTCCTCTGTCTTCGCATCGGCTTCAGAGGTTCAGTTGCCTGTGGTGAGCGTTTTGGGGCGAGGCGAGATGAAACGCGTTGCAAGGGCTCCCTCTAAGGGTTTAGGGCTTCCTTTGGATCGCGGTTCTTGACTCCCTCTTTCTCCTCCATGCAGTTGACACAACACCAAAGCATCCCTCTCAGTCTACAGTTTGTCAGAAGGGAACTCCTAACTCTGCCTCCAAAACCAAAGATAAAGTAAATAAGAGAAACGAGCGAGGAGAGACTCGGCTGCATCGAGCTGCCATCCGAGGAGATGCCCGGCGCATCAAGGAGCTCATTATCGAGGGTGCAGATGTCAATGTGAAAGACTTTGCAGGTAACCAGCCCGCTGGCGGTCCTGGCGGGGCAGCCCACGGTCCCTACCTTTGCTCGCCTGCTTGCATGTTCCACCTCTGAGAAAGGCTCCCACCAGAGCAAGTGGTTTCTTTATAACACGGGTTTGGTGCTTGTAAAGAGGGGATTAACCAAAAAAAAAAAGATTTTGTTCTTTGGGGAGGAAAAAGTCTTGCTGTGCTTTTTAAAAAACAACCAAACCTGCTGCAGATTACAGACTTGTCAAAATAATAAATCCCTGAAAAACATCGCTTCCCTTGTTGGAGTTTGGCAGGTAAATTCTCAGGCTGTCCCGTCTGCTCCGACCATGCTCCCGCTCGGGGAGGGGACGCTGGGCTGGGCCTGATCCGTAGCGGTCCCTGGAGCTGCCGTGGCTCCACGCTCTGGAACTGTGACTGGGGACCTCTGGTCCGTTTTCTTGTGCCCTTCCCCACGGGTGCCGTCTTGGAAGTCTGGAGGGGGTTTGCAAAGGGAGGTAGGCTGGTTTAGCTCTTTTGTAACTTAAAATATAAGAAATGATGTGCACAAAAATACTGAAAAGAGTGGGATTGTAAAGTCATCGCTCCAGAGTTGGATGGCTGATGCCTACAGCTTTCCGGGGTTTGTTTTTAAGTACCGAACGTGGGGGTGCCGCTGGCGGGGAGCGGTGCGAATGCGAAGGTGAGGCCAGGCTCCCAGCTGCGCCAGCCGGGCATCCCAATTAGAGGAGACGGTGACCGTCCTGAGCCTCGGCTCGTTGCCTGGGTGTAATACCACCTCCTCCTTCTCCTCCCCTTCCTCCTCCTCCTCCTCCTCAGCAGTGCTGCCAAGCTCCTGCTTCTGGTGGTGGCGATGGGGAAAGGAGCGTGGCTGCGGGGCTGCAGCTGCAGCCGAAGCTGGGATGGGAACGGCCACGAGTGCTGCGGCGAGAAGGCGGCCGTAAGATGATGAACGGTGCCGTTCGTGCGCACCCCTACCAACGAGGGGGCTAAATTAGCACGAGGCAGCCTTTCTTCCAGCACGTCCGAGAGCTTGACTTTGCTCTTTGCTGTTCTCTTCGCACGATTTTGGGGCTATAAATAGATATGCATGTTCCTCCGCCTGTATGATTAATAACAGTGCTAGACGGAACTATCAGTTGTGATTAATCTGGTCACAGGTGCCCCTTTTTAATGCCCCAAGTGAAGGTAACAGAATGAGCTCCCACGACGCTATCAGCAAAATACCGAAGGAGCCACGCACATTTGCTGGGAAACTTCAAAACAGTTTCTGCTTAAAAATAGTCTGTTTGAACATGATAAAATATTTCATTCTGTGTTCTTCGGAGGTTTGTTTGAGAACGAGAGCCGCTGTTACTGTGGAGACCTGCTGTTTGGTTTCTCCCCGAGCCGGGGGCCTGTTTTGCAGCAGCGCGGCTGCTTGCTTTGGAGAGCACACAGAAAATATTTGCGAGCTCTGTGTGGGGGATGTTTCGGAGCGATGTCTGCAGTTCGGAGCTGAGTCCTAATCCGGGCGGCAGCGTTTCCCTTACGGAGGAGTTGGAAGGGGAAAGGATTTGACACCTGCCTTCCACATGGCATCAGCAAGTCTCTTAATTTCGTACACAAAACTTTGCCTTTCCGTTTCCCGGGGCTGTGTCCGTTCTGGCAGATGATCTGTCCGTAGCACGTTGTGTGACCAGAGGGAAAAGAGGGATTCATTCAACTCCCACCCGGTTGGAGTAGCAAGGCAGAGCTGCAGGTTTCTTCCTGCTGTGCCATGGGGAGCTGGGCAAACGAGACCATCTTCTTGGCCATCAGAGCTGCAGACCCCTGGACACACTGGCACCTGCAGCGTCTCTGGATGGAGGTTACTTTTCGCTGTCTCTAACTCTCTCCGTGAAGGTGATGTCCATGTTCTGAGTGTCCCTTTGCTTGCAGGCTGGACGGCGTTGCACGAGGCATGCAACCGGGGTTACTACGATGTTGCAAAGCAGTTGCTCGCTGCGGGTGCCGAAGTCAACACAAAGGGGTTGGACGACGACACCCCGCTGCACGATGCAGCGAATAACGGGCACTTCAAGGTAGGGTTTTGCTGGATTTCATAGCTGTGTTTTTAATGGCCTTTTTTTCCTCGTGCTTCAAGCAGCCAACTTGCAAATACAGAGATTCTGGTTATTTTGTTATCATTTGCTGATGACAGCCACGTAGCAGGCAAGAATTTCCCCATCCCAGTGCTGCTGAGTGTTTTACTTGGTGTTCCCCTGTGCAGAGGGATAGTTCATTCTTCTTCTGGGTTAGAGGAGGGAACGTGGCTTTGTGCCTTGTTCTTCTCCCTTCTTTCCTGCTCAAGTTGGTTCACGTTGCTGGTTTTTGTCCCCTTTCTTATCGATGACTGTTGGTACCATAAGGCACGTCGTGGGGACAGACAGCTTGAGGACATCCCCCTTTCAGTTATATATGAAAGTTGTACAAAAAGCCTGGAATCAAAACATCATGAGCATCTTCAAGTCTCAATTTCTGTTTTCAGGTGGTGAAATTGTTGTTACATTACGGAGGGAATCCTCATCAAAGCAACAGGAAGGGCGAGACGCCTTTAAAAGTAGCTAACTCTCCCACCATGGTGAACCTGCTCCTGGGAAAGACCACGTACCCCTCTAGCGAAGAGAGCTCAACAGGTGAGGTTGACCTTTACGTGAACATGGGAGCGATGTTTGTGGCCTGCAGCTGTCTGTTAATGCAGAGACATTAAGAGGACAGTGAAGTTAGACTCTTGTCAGAATATCTGCACGCTGCTGCCACGGTCAGGAGTCCGTCTGTAGCTGTAACCCAAATTCAGACAACATAACTGCCAGCCTGTAGCTCCGGGAGCTCTAGCTGTTTGCCCTGGAAGCCTACGCTGAGATCACTTGCCTGGTGCAATCGAGATGTAGGATTGGAAGCCAATTGCAGGTAAATGGATGTCTTACCTTTGAAACGTGGGTGATATTCTGGCTTGTGCGTAGAGAGGAGGAGGTTTGCACGCACGCCGTGTATTCCCATCCCTCCCCGGTCAGGGGGCACGGCGCTCGGCTGTACCAGTGCTGACGTTTGGGTTCGTGCTCCCGGGCTGTCCCTCGGCAGAGCGCCCTGCTAGAGCCGTCCCGTGAGTGCCGCCATTGTGGCCGTGCCAGGTGGGATGTGCTGCAGGTTTTAATTAGCGCTAATTAGAGTTTCAGTCCTACGGGGAGTCTTGACCTATGCTGTTTGCAGTCGTAACCCTGTTAAAAAGTTTTTCTCTTGATAGACCCTGGATGTTGTTTTGAGGAGCACCCTGTGCAGGTTTGAGACTGGGTAGCTATCCCGTTCTAAAAGATATCCCAGCCTGGCGTGGTGAGCTTGCAGCTGCAAACTTAGCAAAGGCTGGGTGAGGCACAGGGGCTGCAGGGCTGTTTGCAGGGGTTCCCGTCTGCAGCAGACTGATGATGTTCCCCCCCCGAAGCCCCTCGCAGCCCTTAACGCCTTGTTGTTCTCTCTCTGCAGAGACCTCAGAAGAGGAGGATGCCCCTTCCTTCGCTCCCTCCAGCTCTGTTGATGGCAATAACACAGACTCAGAGTTTGAGAAGGGTTTGAAGCACAAGCCCAAGGCCCAGGAACCCCCCAAAACCATCACCCCGGTGAAGGATGAGTACGAATTTGATGAGGACGATGAGCAGGACCGGGTCCCGCCAGTCGATGACAAACATTTGCTGAAAAAGGATTACAGAAAAGAGACTAAAGCAAACAGTTTCATTTCCATACCCAAAATGGAAGTGAAAACTTATACTAAAAATAACACAATTACACCAAAGAAAGCTGCCCACCGCATCCTGTCGGACAGCTCGGACGAGGAGGAGACCAGCGTTGCTGTGGGGACGGGGGAGAAGCTGCGACTTTCGACCCACTCGATATTGCCCAGCAGCAAGATTCGGGAGCCCGCCAGCACAAAGCCGCAGAAGGAGAAAAGCAAAGTAAAAAAGAAGCGGAAGAAGGAGACGAAAAGCAAGGAGGTTCGGTTTGGCAAAAAAAATGACAAATTTTGTTCCTCTGAATCAGAGAGTGAAAACGTGGAGAGTGAGGAGGATGATAGAGACTCTCTTCAGAGCTCTAGCTGTGTAAAGGACTCCAGGCTAGTGCTAAAGGAATCCTCCTTGTTTAACTCTCTGTCTGCCTCATCGACCTCTTCTCATGGGAGTTTAGCGTCCCAGAAACATAATCCTAATCTTACAGAACAGCACTCCAAGCACTGGAGGACGGACAATTGGAAAACCATATCTTCTCCAGCTTGGTCAGACGTCAGTTCCTTATCGGACTCCACCAGGACGAGGCTGACGAGCGAGTCAGACTACTCGTCCGAGGACTCGAGCTTAGAGTCGCTAAAGCCAGTCAGGAAGAAGCCAGAGCACAAAAAGAAAAACACCCCACACAACACTGTTTCTGAGAAAAAGAATTCATTCCATAGCAATGTGGATGGAGCAATTCCAAAGCTGGACAAGGAGGGGAAGGTGGTTAAAAAGCATAAAACAAAACACAAACATAAAAACAAGGAGAAGGGGCAGTGTCCCATCAGCCAAGACATTAAAATAATCAAAACGTTTTCTTTTGAGTTTGAGGACTCTAAACAAAAGCCTGAGAAAGGCTTGATAGTAGAGACAGAAAATCCAGTCGAAAACAAATTGAAAGTGTTAAAGCATGAGCGAGAACACAGTAAGAAGGAGGAAAAGCTCCCCAAAGGTAAAGCGGAGGAGAAGGACTGGTTGTTTAAAGATGAGACTGGAAAATCCTCGAAAGAGGAGAAATCGTTAAGAAAAGTCAAAGATGGTAGTAAAGACATGAGCAAATCCTTCAGAGAAGGATTAAGTAAATCAGAAAAAGAAAAACCTGTAAAGGAGAAGTCTCCCAAAGAGGAGAAGCCGAGAATACACAAGGAGGAGAGAAAGAAGAAGTCGAAGGACAAGCAGTCAAAATCTGAAAAGAAGAATGAGCTGAAGGAGGAGAAGGTTTCTAAACTAGAGAAAGAAAAACCCTTCAAGGAAGAGAAAGAAAAATGCAAAAAAGAGAAACTTTACAGGGACGAGTCTGGGTTTGATGAGTTTAATAACAAAACCCAATTTCCCGAAAGCGAGGACACGAAGTTCAGCCTTTCGGACGATCAGCAAGAGAGGTGGTTTTCAGACTTGTCTTCTGATTCATCCTTCGATTTCAAAGGCGAAGATAGCTGGGATTCTCCAGTAACAGATTTCAGGGAGATTAAAAATGACACCGTGGCAAAACTAATCATAGAACCCATGAAAGAGGAAATTAAAGACAAGAAAAAGGAAAATAAAACGAAAGAGAAGAAGGACTACAACGAGAAACGTAATGAAAAGGACGCTTTCTTAAAGAAGAAAGAGAGGGACTATGTGGACAAAAGCTCCGAGAAGAAAAAGGACCAAACGGACAGACACAAAATTACTCCCAGTTATTTGCCTGAAAAGGATAAGAAAAGGAAGGATTCTGCAGAGAGCGTCAAGGAGAGGAAAGAAAAAGATACAGGCGAAACCAACAAGGACAGAAAAGATTCCTCCGATGGCTCTAAAGATCGAAAAGATACCAAGACGAAGCAGGAGGAGCCCTATCGAGATGACTTTAAAGAATACGGCTGCGAAACGTTCTTCAAGGAGAAGTCTGACGCCGAATTCAGCGGTAAAACTCTGGAGAGTTGGGAGAGGCACCATTCTGGGAAGGAAAAGGAGAAGAAGGATGCTCCCGATAAAGAAAAAAAAGAAAAGGTGAAGCCAGAAAAATACAAGGAAAAATCCAAAGAAGGTGACAAGGAGAAAAACGAAAAAGCCGCTCCTGAGAAAATCCTGAAAGACAAAGAACTAGACAAGAGTTTTAAAGAGAAGAAAGAAACTAAAGAGAAATACAAAGACCTGCACAGCAAAGACAAAGAAAGGAAGAGTTCTTTCGACCAGGTTAAAGAGAAGAAAGAGAAAAACTTCTCTGCGGATCGGGAGGACTTCTCCGAGAAAAAGGATGAGAAGAAAGGCAAGGAGAAGAGCTGGTACAGCATTGCAGACATCTTCACGGATGAAAGCGAAGACGAGAGGGATGATTACAGCTTGGCTGGGTTCAAAGTCAGTGACTCCGCGGGGAGCGAAATGCATCGGCTGGACAGTCTGCAGGAGAAGGACGACGGCGCGGCTGCTGAGAAGGAGCTGTACCCCGACAAGCACCGCAAGTACTCCTCCGACCGGCAACATTCGGGAGAGAAGCAGAAAGATAAGGACTCCAAGGAGAAGAAAAAGGACAAAGGAACATCGGAAGGGGGAAAAGAGAAGAAGGAGAAGAGTTCCTTTGAAAAACACAAAGAGAAGAAAGAGAAAGACTCTACTGAGAAGTACAAGGAGAGGAAAGACAGAACGTCCATAGATTCCACTCAAGAGAAGAAAAACAAGCAAAAGCTCCCGGAAAAGGTTGAGAAGAAACATGCCAATGACGACAAGGTGAAAAGCAAGCATAAGGAGAAGCCGGATAAAGAGCATTCCAAAGAGAAGAAGTCTTCGAAGGGAGGGGAGTCGGAGAAGAGCCTGCTGGAGAAATTGGAGGAGGAGGCTCTGAATGAATATAGAGATGACTCCAACGACAAAATCAGCGAGATCTCTTCTGACAGCTTCACAGACAGAGGGCAAGAGCCAGGACTGACCAGCCTCTTTGAGTCTTCTAACCTCTCTCTTACTGATGCCGCTGAAGAAAAGTTTAAGGACTCTCTCCCTTTACCCTGCTTGCAGGACAAACTCAAGGAGAAGGAGAGGCACAGACATTCCTCGTCTTCGTCGAAGAAAAGTCACGAGAAAGAAAAAGCAAAGAAGGAGAAGACAGAGAAAAAGGAAAAAACAGAAGAATTCAAAGACTCCAGCAGCAGAAAGGATTCCGCTCATTATGAAAAGGATTTCTCTGTGGATGGGGAGGCTTTTAGCACTTCCTACAACATGAAGGCAGAGCCTGATGAGGAACCAGAGAAAAGCATTGATTACTTATTTTCTGAAAAGAAAGATAAAAATGATTCTGAAAGAGAGCTGTCAAAGAAGGCGGAAAAAGAAAAGACTTACGGTTCCAGTGCCATCAGCACAGTTAAAGAGAAAAAGAAGCGAGATAAACACAAGGAAAAATGGAAGGAGGAAAAGGAAAAGCACAGAGACAAACACGCAGATGGTTTCTTTAAACATCACAAAGACGAGCCAAAGTCAACGCTTAAAGAGAAGGACAGTCCTCAAGTCACAACCTTTAAAGATAAATCCAAGGAGGACAACCTCAAATTCAGCGAAACCAAACTGAAGGAGAAGCTCAAGGAGAACCAAGAGAAAGACAAATCGGAGTCAATAAAAATAAGCAATGGGAATGAAAAAATAACCCTTTCCAAAGACAGCAGCAAGAAGGATACCAGGCCAAGGGAGAAGCTGCTGGGAGACGGTGATTTGATGATGACCAGCTTTGAGAGGATGCTGAGCCAGAAAGACCTGGAAATCGAGGAGCGCCACAAAAGGCACAAAGAGAGAATGAAGCAGATGGAGAAAATGAGGCACAGGTCCGGAGACCCCAAATTAAAGGACAAGCTTAAAAGCTCGGAAGATGTGCGCAAGAGGAGTCTGGATCTGGCGACAAAGAAGCCGTTAACGCTGGATACTCAGCTCAAGGACAAGAAACTTAAAGAACTGGGTCCACTGACTCCTATACTGTCACCGGAAAACAAGGCACAGCCTGCTGTTGGGACAGACTCCAAGGACTGGATAACGGGTCCTCAGCTGAAGGAGATCCTCCCGGCGTCTCCCAGGCCGGATCAGAACCGGCCGACAGGAGTCCCGACCCCGGCATCCGTCGTCTCTTGTCCAAGCTACGAGGAGGTGATGCAGACGCCCAGGACTCCTTCGTGCAGCAACGAAGACTACACGGACCTGATGTTTGAATGCGCGGACTCGCAGCACTCGCTGCCCATATCCACGATGTCCATGAACGCCTGTTCTCCATCCTTCTTCGACAGATACGCGAATGTTTCCAGCGGGCTCCCCGAGAACCCCAGCCAGACCCCGACTCGTACCATACCCTCCACAAACCTTTATCGTTCCATCTCGGTCGATATCAGAAGGGCACCCGAAGAAGAATTCAGCGTCGGAGATAAATTTTTCAGACAGCAAAGCGTCCCGGCAACATCAAATTATGACTCTCCAGTGCAGCATTTAATGGAGGAGAAAGTTCCCCTTCCTTCTGTTCCCGCTGAGAAGTTCCAGTGTTTATCTCCTGGCTATTACTCACCAGATTATGGGGTTTCATCACCAAAAGTGGAGGCTTTGCACTGTGCGCCAGGAGCTGTCAGCGGAGTCGCCCAGTCGCCTGAAAGTGTCTTTTCTGGTTTACAAGCCAAATCCTCCCCTTCGCACAGAGATGAATTGCTGGCTCCTTCGGTAGAAAGTGCTCTTCCCCCTGACCTCGGCATGCCCTTGGATACCACGGAAGAGCAGCAAGCTACCGCCTCCATTATGCCACCAGAATCTACCTACTTACCACCCATCGAAGAAAACCATTTTAGTTCGGGTATGCCAGAACAAAACAATATAGACTGGGATAACCCTCCTTCCAGAAACCCTGACACCGCCATTCCTCCCAGCCTGATGGGTAACCCGGCAGAGCACTCTGTCAGCTGGTCCATGGGCTCAGAGCTTCTGATGAAATCTCCCCAGAGGTTTTCTGAGTCCCCTAAACCTCCGCTCTGTTCCCTAGAGCCGATTCATCCTACACCGGTAGCCTTCATTCCCACAGATACTTCCTACCCCGTTTCTCCCATATCTTACCCTCTGTCAGTGTCTGAACCGGGGCTCAATGAAGTCAAGGAGGATGCTGAGGAAGCAGTTCCAGGAGAAATAGCGAATGCCGAAGAGCAAGCTCCGTACATGTCCCCTACTAGGTTAGACACGTTCTTCAATAACTGCAAGCCTCTCCCAGAAGAAGCACCTGAGATACCTCCAGAGCCCCCTTGTATGCCAGCAGAACCTCAGGCCGAAGTTGTTAGCGCGCCAGAAAACAACTATTTGGAAAACAATAACGCTGCGCCTGCAAATACGGAGGAGGCGGTAACGTGGCCTGATCCCTTCACCAACACAGAAGATGACTTGGACCTTGGCCCCTTCTCGCTACCGGAGCTGCCGCTCCAACCGAAGGATGTTGCAGAGACGGAGATGACGGAGGCAGAAGCGGTAGAAGAAAGCCCAGCGGCGGCTTCGGAAACAAGCGCTGGGATCATTAAAGCGAGCGCGTCCGTAATAGCGTCCGGTGAGCCGGAGGAGCCGCCAGCCAGCCAGGCAACTGCTGTCCTGCCTGTGGAGACGGAGCCACAAGCAGAGGAGCAGAAACCAGAAGTGGCTGCGCAAGAAGCCACCTCAGAAGCGCTGAACGTAGCTGAGGAAAAAGGAGCAGAGGACTCGGAAGCACAGATTTTCCAGCAGACCCCATCCGAGTCTGCTCAGGAAGAGAGCAAAGAGGCGGAGGCCACGCACGAAGACCTGCCGTCTTCTGGTGGGGTGGCAGAGAGCGGCTCCCAGACCTGTCCTCCACCCGTGGCCGCCGCCGAGGGCAGCGTTTCACAGGAGGCTGCTGCGGCACGCGGTGGGAGCCAAGTCCCTTCCTCCCAGGCAGATGCACCTCCGGGCAACGCTCAAGCAGAAAGCGTTGAACCAGTACAAAAACCAGTAGCAGAAGCTCCCAAACCGCCCAAAATAGAAGAGATTCCTCAGCGGATTACCAGGAACCGGGCTCAGATGCTCGCCAACCAAAACAAGCAGAACGCCGCCTCTTCTGAGAAGGAGTTTCCTCCCGTTTCTGCGCCCGCCACACGTGCCAAAGGCCGCATTACGGAGGAGGACGATTCCCAGGCTCAGCACCCGCGCAAGCGCCGGTTCCAGCGCTCCAACCAGCAGCTGCAGCAGCAGATCAACACGTCCACCCAGCAGACGAGGGAGATGATACAGCAAACACTGGCAGCTATCGTAGATGCTATAAAACTGGATGACATTGAACCTTATCACAGTGACAGGTCCAACCCCTACTTTGAGTACCTCCAGATCAGGAAAAAGATCGAAGAGAAGCGGAAAATCCTCTGCTACATTACTCCCCAAGCTCCGCAGTGCTACGCTGAGTACGTCACCTATACGGGCTCCTACCTGTTGGATGGCAAGCCTCTAAGCAAGCTCCATATTCCAGTGGTGAGTCAGGCACCTTCCCTCTTTAAACCATAGCGTCAGGGATTGTCCCCTCCCTTGCTGCTGCCAGCACAGCCAGATTGTCCCCTCTGCACCGCGAGCGCTCTGGCAATGCCGATGCTGCCCCAGCTGTGGCTTTAGCCTGCTTTTAGAACATGCTCACGCCAGCAAATCTAAGCCTCGGTAAGTGGGTGGCCGCGTGATAAGTGCGTCCTCTGAGATGCTGTATTTTTGCAGAGAAGACCTTGGGCTGTGCTTAGGAACCTGAGATTTGTTCAGGCTTTAGAGCAAGTTTGTATGAATCCACTGGACTTGAGGCTGGAAGGCAAAACTGCTTTTACAAGCAGTATAGTAATTGGATAACGAACCTAGAAGACTGTAGGGAAAAGGGGGCTCTTAACTCCTGCCTTCCTTTTCCCAGGCTCTGATACTTGATTTGCCGGTAGCACTCGCTCCTTGGCAGCGGGATCTGCGTTTCACTGCTGCGCTGCATGAATGGACTTGCTAATACAAACGCATCAATAAACTTAGCGCTGCAGGCAGTAAATCCGGGATCCAGCCTGGGGGAGGAGGGTCGATACGACCGGCCACGTCAGGCTCCGTTCCCTGCTGCATGCCGGCTGAAATACCCCGGTCTGCGGGTATTTCTGTTGCAGCGTAGCCCGTGCGTGAGTTACTGTTTACCTGAGTTAATATGCACTTCGCCCCAGCGCCGCAGCGGTTGTAGCCCGTGTTCACATCTGCTTGTTCCTTCCTAGCCTAACCCAGAGCCGCCTGCTCCTCTGTTCGGCAACGTGGGCTGTGCTTGAGGAGCGCCTCGCTCCCCAGGAAAGCGCAGGACAGATCAGGACGCGGGCGCCCTTCCCATGCTGCTGCTCACGGCAGTATTTCTCCAGCAGTATCATCCCCTTCGCTCAGGCCCCTGTACAAACTGCCCTTGCAGCACGTGGGGTGATTGAGGCTCTGGTTCTGCAGGCTGAGCTCGTCTCTCGGCACTGGACACCTCTTGCCTTGTTGTCTCACCCCTCGCTGTGGTCTGAGCACTGGCAGGACCTTGTCCTTTGCCGCCTGCCTGCTGAGGAAACAGGCAGGCTTTCTCCTCCGGCGAGCTCCGTACGGCACCCCGCGGGGTGGCACCGACTCCTCTCCCAGCCCTTGCCCCAGGTGCATTTCAGCTGCGTGGCGGGGGGAGCCGGCAGCCCCCGCGGCTGCGCACCCAGCAGCATTGCTGGCTCTAACCCCCCGCTGTCGTGTGCCCGCAGATCGCCCCGCCGCCGTCGCTCGCGGAGCCTCTGAAGGAGCTCTTCAAGCAGCAGGAAGCCGTCCGGGGGAAGCTGCGGCTCCAGCACAGCATAGAGCGGGTAAGGGAGCGCACCGGGGAAACCCCTGCTGGGGAAGAGGTCCCGAATTCCCTCTGCTGGGGAAACCGAGGCTGCCACGCTCACTGCTTCGTTTGCTCTTCCTCAGGAGAAGCTCATCGTCTCCTGCGAGCAGGAGATTTTGAGAGTGCATTGTCGGGCAGCAAGGACTATTGCCAACCAGGCTGTGCCCTTCAGTGCCTGCACCATGCTGCTGGACTCCGAGGTCTATAACATGCCTCTAGAAAATCAGGTCAGTGCCTGTCTCGGTGGTGAAGAAGCATCTGAGAGGTGCTGCACAAGACCCCGAGGGAGACGGTGCTTTTCTGGATGGCGGGAGGGAGGGATGGAGGCAGGAGTTACTAATGTCACCCACGCGGCACAGAGATGCAGGGCATCCTGCAGGAGCCCTCCCCGGCACGTGCCCAGGTTCCCTAATCTGACTTGGTTTCTGGTGCGGCACATTCTGGGATGCCCCACGTGCATCCCGGGGAAGGAAATAACGTCCGGGAACACAGGGATGTGGGGAGCATCGTGTCTCTTTAGGAGCAGAGATGACTCGTGTTTATCAGTGAGTCTCAGGACCCTCTGCCTTTCTTCTTGATCAGGATCATCTGCGCACTTGAAAGGTTTATTTTGCTACACTCCAGGACGGCTTTTCCTGTCGAAGGAAGGGGAGAGAGCCATTGCATTGATTTGTGTCTGAATAGCGGCTTTGAAAGAGCCAGACTCTGTCTCACAGCCCACAAAAAGCGGTCATTTCTTCTTTCGATTTCATGTCGTTCTGTGCCGGAGAAGGGGGAATCGTGTCCGGTTTCTGCAGCTGGCGGCCGTGTGGCTGCGGTGGTCCTGAGCCATCCCACCAGCACCCTCTGCAGCCCGCACGCCGCAGCCACCGGCTGCTCGGGGAAGCAACGCTGCTGCATTGCAGGAGGGGTCCTGTGCAGGGACAGGATCCTGGCATTTATTGGTGACCTGGCGCATTGATCCAGGAGCCTCGGTTTATCCCTCGGCATTTCCCAGCCCAGTGTCTGTGCTCCTGCAGCGAAGACGTTACGATCTTGGGCATGCATTGAAGGAGGCGGAGAGGTGCGGGTGCTGTGACGGGCTGGCACAGCCGGATTCCCCTCCAAGCGAGCAAAAATGGGCAGTGGGCGCAGGCGTGCGTGTGTGCATCTCTGCCCGAGGCTGGAGCCCCTGGCAAAGGGCTGCAAGAGCAGCTGGGAGCAGCGTGGTCTCTTCTCCCTCCCTGCAGGCGCTTTTCTTGTTTCTGATGAGTGTGTGCCCTAAGAGAGGTTTGAATATGGCCTGTTAGAGCTGTGACTGCTTACAGTTAAAAAAAAAAAAAAAAAAATTACCATATAATTCCCTTTTGCTGTCTTCTGCTTAGGGAGACGAAAACAAATCGGTCAGAGACCGTTTCAACGCGCGACAGTTCATTTCCTGGTTGCAAGACGTGGATGACAAGTACGATCGGATGAAGGTGAGAGGCACGGGTGCCGCGGGCTGCCGCCGCGGCGCGTGGGCAGCAGCAGATCCTGCTGCTCTGCCTCTTCCAGGGAGGGTTTCGCCGAGAGGGGTCCCGGCTGTTGCTGTAGCCTGGTAGCTGCCTTTGTGCTTTCCAAAAATCTGCTGGGAGCCGGTGTCCCGAGGCGGCCTGGGTGCCTTACCTGATGGGGGACGCTTCCGTGCAGGGCACAGCTGAGAGGTGGGAGCCTCTGCGGGGGCTACGGGAGCGCGGTTGCCTCTGCTGGTTCCAAAAAGGGGGAAGGGAGACGCGTTCTGCTGAGGGTTGGCTGGCCGCTGTTACGCTGCTTCGTGCCATATGGTCTGGAGCTTTCTCGGTCAGTTAAACCCTTGGGGCCTGCTCTTCGCCAGCAACACATGCTGCAGCAAGCTCAAAACCTATGGCAAGCTTCAAGGTGGCGGGAGCGCGTGCGGTGATTTGCAGAGTGCTCTGCGGAGCTCTGGGTGGCAAACTGGTGTGGCAGGGAGGGAGCAGGGACGATCGTGCTTTCGGCTGGTGACATGGAGGGAGCTGGCAGCTCCCGCGAAGGGAGCAGGACCCTGCTCTCGGGCAGCCGAGGGCCGCCGACGGGGACTGTCTGCTGAGGCTGTCGCCAGCGGGGTCGGTGCTCTTGAGTGCTTACGAGCCTTTAAAAGCCACCCCACAAGGCCCTTTTGGGCTTGCCCCTGCTCCTGCTGGAATTGGGCTCAGCAGGCGTCCCAAGTCCAGGATTCCTTCCCGCAAGGATGCCTGTGGCATCCCTCGCTCCCTTTGCTGCTCTGTCCACCGCGATGGCTGCAGGTCCCCTGCCTTTGCCGGGTGGGACGGGCAGCCGGAGCCTTTCCCACCCTCTCCCGCTCACCCCTCATCTCCGCTTGGTTTTTTCCCCCGATCCAGACATGCCTGCTCATGCGACAGCAACACGAAGCTGCTGCCTTGAACGCAGTGCAAAGGATGGAGTGGCAGCTGAAGGTGCAGGAGCTGGACCCCGCGGGGCACAAATCCCTCTGCGTGAATGAGGTGCCCTCGTTCTATGTGCCAATGGTCGACGTGAACGATGACTTTGTGCTCTTGCCGGCATGACAGTTCAAAACCAGGAGACATCACTGAAAACTGGCAAGGACGGGAGCCCTCCGAGGTCAGGCGGTCGAGCTCACATTCACCCCTACCGCTTGCTGATGAATCCCTGGTCAGAGGAGGAGGAAGCAGCTATCGGCAGAAAACAAAACAATAAGAAAAAAAATTGCACTTTCTTCACAACGCGTCCCTCGCTTCCGGACTGACGGCAGCTCGCCGGGCAGCGGGCCGGGGCGCATCTCCTTTCCAACCGGCTGCTGCGGCAGGGAGGCAGCCGGTCTGCGCGGGCAGCGAGCACTCACCGGCCAAGAGACTGGCAGAGGCGTGGAGGGAGGAGGCCAAGGACACCATTTGCGTGTTGCAGAAGCTGCTGAGCGGGGCCAGCAACCACGTGATTCATGTACTTGTGAACACCGTGATTTCCAGCTCTCTATTTTCCACCGGTCGCGGATCTCCTCTCGGAGAAGCTGCAGTAGGAAACCATGGGGGGAGGGGGGGGTGTTTGAGTTTCTCGTTCCATCCTGGGTATGTCTGAAAAAAAAAAAAAAAAGAAAAAAAGAAAAAAAGAAAAAAAAAAAAACCACAATTAGAAACAAAAAAGACAGCGTCCAAGTTGGGCAGACGCGGCTCTGAAGGTGTGGACGGCTCGGGGCTGCGGAGGCGGGGTGCGCCCGCGGCGCCCCGCAGCAGCCGCTCGCCGCCGTTTCGGAAGAGCGGAGGAGCCGCCTGCGCACCGTGCGCCGGGGCGGCACGGCCAGCGGCGGGCAGGGTAACGGCGATGCAGAGAAAGGACTTTGCCAACTGTGTTTTTAATGGAGTAAAATCCATGTGGTTTATATATTTTTTCCTTTAATCTTGGGCATTTCGTTTCTCTTTCTGAGAACATAACTTGAAAACACTACAGAGCCAATACTCATATAAAGAAAAATTGTATCCCATAAAGCTGTACAGTTTTTATATACATTAACAATGTACTTTTGCTGCCTTCTAGATAATTTATTTTGCAACACATTACTGCACAGTTGTAAATAACTTATGTACTGTAACATCACTTTCAGTTATGTGTAAAGAAATAAATAAATTAATTAAAATTATCTTTGTATCTATAGTTCACCCTAGGCAGCGCTTTCCCTGTCAAGGAAAAAAACAAGGGCCGAGGCGTCGTGTCGCGTTACTTGGAAGCCCGTCTGACGCGCGCAGGTACGCACAGGTAGCCCGACCCGCGGTCCGTGTTGCGGAGATCTCCGGATGCCGAGCTGTTTTTTAACACCACGTCGTTTTTCTCCTCCTTCCCCTGCCCTTTTGCGTTCGGTGGAATCGGAAGCCCTGCGGCCGGGCCGACCCCGCGGCCATACAGCCGGTTGCGGTGGGGTGGACCACGGGGAGAGGGGGAGCCCCCCGTGCCGCTTGCCAACGAGGGCATGGAGCAACGTGGCAAATGACGCGTGGGCTCGGGCTGGCGAGTCTTACGGACCCCGTGCAGCCGTAGCGGCTGCGAGCCGAGGAGCTGGCCTTTTGGGGCTGCAGAGCTTGGAGAAGGATGAGTGGAGCCCAGCACTGCCTGGGGGTTGCAGGTTGTCGTGCTGGGGTGTCCATGCTTGGTGCTTTTGGGATCAAGCGGCCGGTTGCTGGTAGTGCAGGCGGGAGATGGCTTCCTGGCCGCTGGGACGGTGCTGCCGGGGTCAGCCGGAGCCCAGGAGCCTGCGGCGGGGTGAGCCGGAGCCCAGGAGCCTGCGGCAGGGCTCGCAGCCAGCGGTGCCCCGTGCTGGGGTGCTCCCGCCCTGCCTGCCTGGGGACGGGCGCCTGCCAGGCTCCCAGGGTGCTGCACCAGCCACTGCCGTGCTCCCAGCCGCCTCCTTCTCTTCCCTTCTTTTTAATACCGAACCTCAGGAATCAGTTGCGCGGATCACGGCTGCCCCGATGGCTGAATTTGTTCTTGCTTGTGGGGCCTCGCTGGATGCGGCCGGTGAGGGTGGCCCTGTGCTTGGGGCAGCCCCTCCACGCACGCTCCCGGTGCTCTCCACGTTCGCTCCGTGCACGCTGCACGCGCGCTGCCTTGTTTGCAAGCACCAACCTGCCTCAAATTGCTTATCTGAGCTGTAAAACCTAGATGGAGCTAGCAGGGTGCTGCTGCCAGCCCAGCGGGCTCGGCCGATGGAGGCCTTGGCTCACGTAGCGCCCGGTGGGAGCCCGGACCTGCTGGGACTGGCCCCGGTGCTGGCACCCATGCGGAGAGCAGAGAAGTCTGTAATCCCGTGGAAAGATCGTGCCTGGGTCTGGCAGGAGGAGTTGCGCCATGCTGTGCTCAGCCCCCAGCGTGGGTTCGGGGCTGGGGCCGCACGCTGCGTGCCTTCGCAGGGCTGGTCTCCGCTGGGGCTGCTCCGTGGTGGGAAGGAGCCACCGGTTTGGCGATGCCTGACTTGCTTTTGGGTTAGGTGCCGGCACCGCAGCCTCTTCTGCGGGGGATTGCATTGGACGCGCAGCCCTTGGCAGAGCCGTAAGCCAGCCCAGGCTTAATGCCGTTGGCAGTCGATCCTCAAGCACAAGCTCGCAGGGATGTGGCTGCAGACAGATTCAAGTGCCTCTCCCGAGACCCCTCTCCCTTGCTTGCACGTGCTGCCTGACCTTTCCCGGCAGGCAGGGAGCCCGGCTGCCCGCGCTGGCGCGGCCGGGGCGAGGGGCTGGCCCCCACGGATGCCCGCTGCCCGCGCCCGGTTCTCCTTTTTCTGTTCGGTCTTGCCGGGTGCACGTGCTGGTTGAATGTCTCAGCTGCTGCTTTTGGAAGCCGGGAGGTTACGATTTGGCTCCTCTTCCTCTGCTGGAACCGGAGGGGACTCGCTGAATCCAAGACCGTTTTCAGCCTCGTTCGGCGGTGCCGGCTCTTGCTCAGCCCAGGCAGCCCTGTGTGCGCGATGCTCGGCAGCCGAGGAGGTCTGGGAGCGCAGAACCGCAGAATCGTTTCGGTTGGAAAAGACCTTTAAGATAATCGAGTCCAACCGTAATGTGGAGCACCGAGCCCTCAGCGGGGTGCAGGCAGCAGCAGGCAGCACAGGCTCACGCTGCCGGCTTCGGGGCAGCCGCACGAGTCCCCAGCCGTCCCCCCCGGGACACCGACACCTCCGCACCCAGCTCCCCCCTCGCTGCCGCCAGCTTTGCAGCCGGTTGAGGAATTTTCCACAGTCCTTGAGCCGGGGACCTCGAGGGTTTCGCTCCACCGCGTCACTGCGGCTTCGTAAGAGGTCCTGCCCTCCCCTGCCCCACCCCAGCGCCTGCCTTGGCACCGGGGCCCGTTGCCGGACCAGCAGCATCGGCGGGGACCGGCGCTCACCGCAGGACGGGCGGTTTGCCGCAGCGGCCGTGCCCCGGCCGGAGCCAGAGCGGTTTTTCCCCCCGTCCTTGCCCAGGGCTGCCGGGCCGGGGTGGGCGAGCGGTGCGAGCGCCGGGCCTGCGTCCGCTCCGGGCGTTTCTTTTGACAGAGCACAAGAAAGCGGCCCCAAGTAACACTTATTTTTTAACTCATTTCCAGCCCTGCTCTTTCTTTTGTTAAATAACCATAAATTAATCTCTGTAAGCACAGAGGGACCTTTAATTAGCCGTGTAAAGCAAGAAAAGTCCCATACTCTCTTCTGACCCCAGCGCTGGGAGGCTCGGGAGCCTGCCGGAGTAAAGTTTTCCTCCCGGCCACGTCCGCGGGTGCAGGCACCCCGCGGGTCCCACCTTCTCGGGGTGCTGGTCAGACTGGCGTGGCGGCGCGCGGGCCGAGCAGCGGTGAGGCTGCCCGGGCTGTAACGCACCCATGGCTTTTTTACGCCGTCGTTTGCGTACGCGGAGCTGGGCACGGCAGCCCCGGCCTTTCGGCGGTACGACTTCGCGCGGAGGGAGGCAAAAAGCAACCGCAGATGTGATTTTTCTGCCGTCGCACGTCCAGAGCGCTGCTGTTCTCCCTCAGAGAGCGTGTTTGTAAATACATTTTAAAAAGAAGAGGAAAAAAAAAAAAGCTTGTTTGCAACTGGGCTGCTGCGCTGGTTCTTCCCACGGGCTCACCGCGGCGCTGGGTGCGAGTTCCCAGTTCCCTTCCCGGGGGGGGGGGGGGGTTCAGGCCCCCCCGGCCCCCTTTGAGGTTTAGGGGGACCCGGGTGCATTTGGGGGGGATCCCGGGGGTTCTGGCTGCACCCCTGCGACCCCCGGCACCACCCGGACCCTGGGGTCCCCCCGTGCCGAGAGGGTGCCTTGGCCTGGAGCACCATGGAGAGGGGGGTGAACTGGGCTGGGGGGGCGAACTGGGCTGGGGCTGAACTGGGCTGGGGGGACTGAACCGGGGCTGGGGGGGCAAACTGGGCTTGGTGGGTGCAAACTGGGCTTGGGGGGGTGAACTGGGCTGGGAGAGCGAACTGGGCGGGGGCCAAACTGGGCTTGGGAGGGCAAACTGGGCTGGGTGAGGCAAACTGGGCTGGCAGTAGGGCAAACTGGGCTTGGGGGGTGTGAACTGGGCTGGGGGGACCGAACCGGGGCTGGGGGGGCTGCACCGGGTTTGGGGGGCGAACTGGGCTTGATGGGTGCGAACTGGGCTGGGGGGCCGAACTGGGCTTGGTGGGTGTGAACTGGGCTGGGGGCGGAGGGCGAACGGGGCTTGGTGGGTGCGAACTGGGCTGGGGGGGACCGACCCGGGGCTGGGGAGGCCGAACCGGGTTTGGGGGGGGGGCGAAGGGGGCCTGGGCGCTGGACTGGGCCTGAGCGGCCGGACCGGTCGGGGGGGGCCCGGCGCCTCAGGAGGGCAGAGCCGGGGCGGGGCGGCCCCGCGGGGGCAGGGTCCGCTCCGGTGCCGCCCCCGCCTGCCCGCCCCGGTCCCGAGCGATCCCCGGCGGCGGCGGGTGGTTGATGCTGCTGATGATGGTGATGATGATGCTGGCTGCGGGCGGGGGGGGGTCGCGTCCGCGGGGCCTGCGGGCGGCGGCGGGGTGGGCGCCGTGCGCGGCGCTGGCGCTGGGGTGGGCGCTGGGGTGGGCGCTGGGCGCGGAGCCCCCGCACCGCTGCCGCCCCGACGCCGCGCTCCTGCCGCCGCCGCTGCGTCGCCTGGCGGGGGCCGCGCTGCTCCGCGCCGCCATCCCGCGCCTCCGCGGCGGCTGGAGCCCCTGCCAGCTCTACCGCTACCGCCCCGCCGCCACCGGCACCGGCACCGGCACCGGCACCGGCACCGGCAGCGCCCGGCCCAACGGCACCGGCCCCTGCACCCGCGGCTGGCACTACAGCCTGCCCGCCGCCGGCCTCCGCTCCAACCTCGTCACCCAGGTGGAGGGGCCTGGGGGGGCGCCGGGGGCGGGGGAGGCTGGAGGAGGGAGGGGGGAGCCCCTGGGGCTGGGGGGGTTTGGGGTCCTGGGGGGTGCCCTGGGTGCAGGGTCCCTGGGGGGAGGCTATGGGGGTGGGTGGCTGGGAGGGGGAAAGGGGGTCTGGGGGGAGCCGGGGGGGGCAAGCTGGGGGTACCAGCAAGGGTCCAGTGGGAAAGCCCTGCATGTGCAGGGGGAGCAGCCGGGGGGAGAGGGGGTTTGCTTGGAGGGGACGGGGGGTCCTGGTGGGAGACCCCCGTGGAGGGGCTTTGGGGAAGGGGTGTCGGGGGGGGGACAGAGCCCTAAGGGCTCTCAGCACCATTTCTCTGCATCCAGCCCCACATTTCTGCTTGTGGGGTGGGGTATGGCCAGAAGCCACCCAGGCAGCTCCTGGGGCTCTGACCCCGTCCGTCCCAGCCCTGCGGGTGGCGGCGGGGGGTCTGCTGGGACGCCCATGCGGAGGTGTCCCTGCCACGTCCCCCCCCCCCGCAGTGGGACCTGGTGTGCGCCTCGCGCTGGAAGGTGCCCCTGGAGCAGACCACGCACTTGCTGGGCTGGACGCTGGGTAGCGTCTCCGCCGGCATGGCCTGCGACAGGTAACCGGGGGGTCCCCGGGGCGGCCCCCCCCGGGCAGGGGGGCACCGTGCCCGGCCTTGCTCACGGCCCGTTCCCCCGCAGGTTCGGCCGCCGGCCCGCCTTCGTGGTGTCCCTGGTGCTGGCGGTGCCCCTGGGCCTCGGCGTGGCGCTGGCCGTGGACTTCGTCATGGTCCTGGTCGCACGGCTGCTCTTCGGGGCAGTGCTGGCGGGAGCCTTCCTCTCCCTCTACGTGGCACGTGAGTCGGCGGGGGTCTGCGGTGGCGTGGGGACCCAGGACGCGCCGGGGTGCAGGACGCTCCGAGGTGCAGGCTACCCCACGGCCGTGGCACCCACGGTGCGCCCCTCGCCCCCCCCGCCAGGGCTGGAGCTGTGCGACCCCCCGCACCGGCTGGGGGTGACGATGGTGGCCGGCTTCTTCTGGATCGCCGGGGAGCTGCTGCTGCCGGGGCTGGCCATGCTGTGCCGTGACTGGCGGGTGCTGCAGGGTGCCGTCACCATGATCCTGGCTCTGCTGGCTGCCTGCTGCTGGTAAGGACCCCCCCGGGCTGGGGGCTGCATGCCCGGAGCGGGGGGCTGCCACCTGCGGCGGGGCTGAGCCGTGCCCCGGGGCTGGCACCGCGCCGTGCTCGGGGAGCGCCCAGGCAGCACCCCAGCCCGGTACGCCCTGCCCGGGGCCGCGGTGGGGATCAAAGGCTGGCCGGGGCTCTGCAGGTGGAGCGTGGAGACCCCTCCGCCTTGGGTAAATGTTTGCTCGGGTTTGCAGTTGAGGGTTTCTGGGCAGCGTCGCTTTGAAGCCGGGAAGGGAGGGTCAGTGCTGGAGGGGGGCCAGGCCCCTGCGGAGCCCTGTGACACCGATGCTCACACCCCAGGTGCCCGGCGCTGCTGCTGGAGTCGCCGCGCTGGCTGCTGGCCACGCGGCAGCTGGAGAGGGCCAGGAAGACCCTGCAGGCGCTGGCCGAAAGCAGCGGCCACGGCTCCGACGACGGCTCCTGCCACCAGGAGAGCCTCCTCGCGGGTGCGTGGCAGGGGCTGCCGAGGGCCCCCTCCCCAAACCTGCGGTGCCAGGGGTGGTGGGGACGGTGCCGGCTCTAACCTGGGTCCCCCTGTCCTGGCAGAGCTGGAGTCCCTGTCTGAGGGGTCCCCGCAGCCCCAGTACCACGCCGTCTGCGAGATCTTCGGCACCAGGGTCATCTGGAAGAATGGCGTCATCCTCGGCTTCGCAGCGTGAGCAGGCGGGGAGGCAGCGGCGGGGAGGGAGTCCCGCTCACAGCCCCCTGACCCCGCTCTCCCGCAGGTTCATCGGCTCCGGCATCCGCCACTGCTTCACCCGCAACCTGGCCCCCCACCTGCCCCGCTTCTTCTCCTCCTACTTCGTGCTGGTGGGCACCGAGGCGGCCGCCTGCCTCTTCGTCTGCCTGACGGCCGAGCGCTTCGGGCGCCGCGCCGTCCTCCTGCTCTGCACCGTCCTCACCGGCATCTCCTCCCTCCTGCTGCTGGCCCTCACCCAGTGTAAGGGTGGGCGGGGGACCCTCGCCCTCGCTGCAGTGGGATGCGGCCCCCAGCCGGGGGTGGGAACAGGATGCCTGGGGGGGGTTGTGTGCAGGATTTGACCCCTGATGGTGCTTTCCCCCCACACAACAGACTTGCTGGACCTCATCGTCCTGACCCTGTCCGTGGTGGGCATCACCGCCTCCCACGCCGTCACCATGCTCAGCATCTTCTTCGCCAGCGAGGTCCTCCCCACCGTGGTCAGGTAAGGGGGGAGCTGCCACCCCCGCCGTGCCGCACTGGGGTGGGGGGCACCCGGGCAGGGTCCCCCGGGCCCCCTCTGAGCGCCTTTCCCCCGCAGGGGTGCTGGGCTGGGCCTGGTCGTGGGGGCCAGCTTCGTGGGCAAGGCGGCCGCCCCCATCACCGCCATCCCCAACAGCCGCGGCTTCTTCCTGCACCACGTGGTGTTCGCCTCCTTCGCCATCCTCGCCGTCCTCAGCATCATGCTGCTGCCGGAGAGCCAGGGCCGCAGCCTGCCCCAGTCCCTGCAGGACGGCGAGAGCCAGCGCCGGCCCCCCCTTTTCCGCCGGCCCCCCCGTGAGGACCACCTGCCCCTGCTCGCCCCCCACGGCATCCCCCACGACTATTCCCGCCTCGCCGCCTCCACCAAAAGGATGCTGGGCTCCCCGCCCGCCCCCCGTGAGACGTAGCTGTGCCCTCCCCGGGGTCTCCCTGCTGCTGGGGGGGGCTGAGCGCAGTGCCAGGACCCCCATGGAACACCGGCACCCCCATCCGTGGGTGTTTGTGGGGGCAGTGGGGCGCACCCGGGACGTGTCTGATAGCTGGGCTGGGGCGGGCAGCGCACCCACCCCACGGCGGGGCCGGATCCTGCCCCAGGAGGAGCTGTGCTGGGAGTCCTGGGGTGGGGGTGATGCCCCCCGGGGTGTTTGCGGCGGGCGCTCGCAGGCTGCCAATAAAAGTGCCTTGTTTCTACGGGTGGCTGGCGTGGTGGGGGGCCCCCCCACGGCGCCCCTGCCACCGGCCCCCTTCTCTGGGGTCTTTATTATGGGGGGATCTGGGGGGCTCCTCGCCCCCCCGGCTCTGCAGGGTCTTTCCCCAGGGCGTCCCCCCCAGGGCTGCCCCTGCGCTCGGCCTCCGCCTTCCTGGGCTTCGCTGGGCGCGGGGGCTGCGGGTGTGCGGGCGTGCAAACCCCTGCGCTGAGGTCTCTCTTGGTGCACACGCATGTGCAAAGCCCCTGCATCTGGGTGCCTGGTGCACACGCGTGTGCAAAGCCCCTGCAGCCGGGCGTCTTGTGGAAAGCTGCCGCATCTGGGCATCTCGTGCAGACGCGTGTGCAAGCCCCCCGCTGCCCCCCGCTCCCCGTTACTGCCCGTAGAGGTCGGCCAGGCGCCGGAAGCGCGGCCCCCACTCGCTCAGGTAGTCGTAGTCCTGGTCCTCGTCCGTCAGGCTGGAGACGATGGAGCTGAGGGGGCTGGCGACCGAGCCCGAGCCCTCGTAGTCGTAGATGAGGGCCGTGTCATAGGGGGGGACGCTGGGGTCGCTGTCGGCCACCTCCAGCCCCTACGGGGACAGGGGGACACCGTCAGCCCCACTGGGGATGGGGGGGGCCGGGGGCAAGGGGGGCACCAGGCCCCGTCCCCACCTCGTTGATGAAGTCCTCGATGTCGGAGGGGCTGCTGGGCAGCTTGCGGGGGGCCGGGGGGCTGGCGGAGCTGAGCGGGGCGTCCCTGCGCACCGGCGGCTTGGTCCGGGGTTGGAAGAGCTCGGGGTGCCGGAGCTGGTTGATGTCGTATGCGTCCTGCGGGGACGGGAGGGGGTCAGGGGTGCGGGGCTGGGACGGACCCCGCCTGGGACCCCCCCACCCCGGGTCCCGCTCACCTGGTCCTCCTCGCCCCCGCCCTGCTCGTCGTAGTTGAGGATGTTGTCACGCATGTCGTCCTGCGAGCGCTGCAGCAGCCCCTTGCGCAGAGCCCGCCGGCGTCCACGCGCCCGCGCCGCCCCCAGCCCCGCCAGCACTGCGGGCAGAGGGCGGGTGGGTGCCGGGCGGGGGGGCGGGGGGCCGGGCATGGTGGGACACGGGGCGATGGAGGTGCTGGTTGGGTTGGGATGCAGTTGGTGGGGCTGGGATGGCAGGATGGGGCTGCAGGTAGGGATTTGGGGTGGGGAGGGTGACGGGGTGGGGAGGGAAATGGGTGGGGGGGGTCTTGGTAGGGGTGAGAAGGGGTTGCTGGGGTGGGGTGTTGGGAGTCACGGGTAGGGACTGGATGGGGTGGCTGGGACCAGGCTGGGATGATGGGGGACAGGAGCAGGGAGAGGATGGGGTGTCCTGGACCAGGCTGGGGTGACGGGTGGGGGACAAGGTGACGGAGCGTGCTGGGGGGGTTCGGGATGGGTGGCCAGGACTGGCACTGCAGGGTAGGGCACGGGGCCGGGGTGCTGGCTGCGGGCAGGACGGAGGGGCTGGCGGGGGTGGGGGTGGGGGTGAGGACGGGTGGGGGTCTCACTCACGCAGGAAGAGGATGCTGCTGCCGAGGATGATCATGAGGGCCCCGAGGGTGATGCCGGCCCCGGCGGTGGTGGCGGCCAGGACACCGTCCTCGCAGGTGCCGTCCCGCCCGCAGTGGCACACCGAGAGGTTCAGCAGCTGGTGCCTCTCCTGCGGGGGGGTCCCCGAGTCCCGGAGCAGCAGCGGGAGCGAGTAGGGCCCCGCGGGCAGCTCCGCCAGCACGGCCAGCACCGCGTGGGTGACTGCGGGAGGGGCAGGGGGTGAGCGGGGACCCCCCCAGCTCCACCACGCGCAGCCCCCCGCCCTGGCCGGCCCTCACCATTGAAGCGGGTGATGCTCCAGTTGCGGGTGAGCTGGGGGTGTTGGGGGCTGAGCTGGAAGTGGAAGGGGGCAGCGTGGGGGGGCCGGTCATCGTCCGTGGCCCCCAGGAGCAGGCTCCCCCCGCGGCCCGGCCGCCCGCAGACCACCCCGGCCAGGGGCTGCAGCAGGGGCGCGTGGTCGTTCACCTCCAGGATCTCGATGGAGAGGGTGCCGGTGGCGGAGAGCGGGGGCTCGGCTGGGGGCACAGAGCAGCGGGGTCAGGGGGGGACGGCAGGTGGGGGGGCCATGGCGGGGGGGCTGCTCACCGTCATCGCGGGCGAGGACCAGGGCGATGTACCAGCCACCCTGCATGAAGGCGGAGGGGTGCAGCAGCTCCCGCTTGGTGCGGACGGTGCCGGAGTGGGGGTCCAGCTGCAGCCAGTCCGCCGGGTCATAGAGCAGCGCGTAGCTGTGGGCGCAGGGAGGGGTGCGTGCCGTCACCCCCCCGAAACACCCACCACAGGCTGCGAACGCAGGAGCCCGGACGTGGTGGGTGCCGGGAGGTGATGCAAGGGGACCGGGTGCCAAAACTGGTGGCCTGGGACTCACGTGAGGGTCTGGAGCTGGCGGGTGTCGGGGTCGCTGGCGGTGTAGGTGGTGACAGGGGTGCCCGGGGGGGCCCCTTCCAGCACGCTAACCCGCCGCGGGTTCTCGCGGAAGACGGGTGCTTCGTTCACGTCCCGCACCCGCACTCGCACGGTGGCCAGCGCCCGGGGGCTGGCAGGGGCCGCAGGCTCCAGCGGCCGCTCGTTCTGCACCGACACCGTCAGCTCGAAGCGGTCCCGCACCTCATGGTCCAGCGGCTGCCGAGAGGGGCCGCGGGTCAGCCGAGCCGTGGGACCCCCCCCACGGTCCCCCGGCTGCCCCGTGCCCACCTTGGCCACGGAGAGCACACCGTCGTTGGTGTAGGGGTCGGTGTGGATGGCAAAGGTGCCCTCGGGGTCGCCCTCCAGGATGGTGAATTTGGCCAGCCAGTTGGGTGAGCCGGCCAGGTCCTTGTCGTGCACGAAGACCTTGCCCACGTCCACGCCGGCTGCCTGCTCCTCCACCTCCATGGAGAACTTGGGGAGAGCAGTGTGGGGCTGGTGTCTGCCCCCTTGGGATGCTGCTGTCCCCGGGGGGGGGTCCGGCTCCCACCCCACTGACCCCCACACATCCCCTCACCCATCCCCGGCCGCTACCTCCTCCTTGGTGAACTCGGGAGGGTTGTCGTTGATGTCCTCCAGGTAGATGACGGCCGTTGCGGTGGTGGTGAGCCCGTCCCCGGACATGTCGGCTGCCTGCACCGTCAGGTTGTACACCCCGACGGTCTGCGGGGAGGGGGGGGGGGCTGGTGATGAGCCCCTCCAGCCCCCCCAGGAGTCCAGGGGTCCCCAAGCTGCTGGCCTCCCACCCTGTCCCCATGCCTGGGTCTGCTCACGGCTGGGGCTGTGGTTTCACCAGCTGGGGGTCTCCGGCTGCCCCCAGTCCTGGTGCCACCCCGGTGCCGCCCCGGTGCCACCCCGGTGCCGCCCGCGCCCCCGTGCCTGCTACCTCGCGGTCGAGGCCTGGCCGCGCAGTGCAGATCTCGCCGGTGGTGGCATTGATGCTGAACATGCCGGTGGCACCCTGCTCCAGGATGGAGTACCGCAGCGCCGCGTTGTCCGTGTCGGGGTCGTCGGCGTCAGTAGCGTCTGCCGTCATCACGCAGGTCCCTGCGGCCGCAGCAGTGCCCTGGTGGGTGCCGGCGTGGGGGCTGGCTCGGCCCCCTGCCCCAGCCCCGGCCCCCCGGCTGGACCCACCTGGCTCAGCCCCCTCCACCACGTGCCCCGTGAAGACGTCTTGCCGGAAGAGCGGCCGGTTGTCGTTCTGGTCCACCACGATGATCTCCAGGTCGGTGGGGTCCTCCAGCGTCACGCCGCCCAGGTCCAGCGCGAAGGCTTTCAGCTGCGGGCGCGGAGCGGGTGGGTCAGGGCCCGGCTGGGGGGACGGGGACGGGGCCGCGGGCGGAGGGGCAGCATCCTTACCCGGAACCGGTCGTTCTCCTCCCGGTCCAGCATGGCATTGAGGAAGACCTTCCCGGTGAACTTGTCGATGGAGAAGATGCCCAGGGGCTCCTCGTCCACCCCCGGCCCCTTGATGCTGTAGATCACACCCCCGGGCTGCTGCTTGTCCGACTTGATCTGCCCCAGGGAAAGCAGGGCTGGTGGTCCCGGGGCTGGGGGTCTGTCCCCCGCCTGGGTGTCCCCCTCTGCCCTGAGTCTCTCCCCATGCCCTGTCCCCTTCCTGGGGTGCCCCCGTGCAATCCCAGGGTGCCCCCCACCCCACCGCCTGGAAGAGAGGGTGGGGGGCTCTCTGCCTACCTGCACCAGGAGGTGGGGGATGCGCTTGTGGTTCTCTGAGACGCTGATGGGGGGGATCACCCAGGCCCTCTTCACCCGCCGCGGACCTTCGTGCTGCTGCCAGGCCTTGGGGCTGCCCGGGGCTGCAGCACCCGGCCGGGCTGGGCTGGCACCCTGGGGGGGGGAACGCAGTGCTGCCGGTGACCCCGAAACCTCCTGAGTGGGGTGCAATGCCGGGGCATCGGGATGGATGGTGCTGGGGTGCATGGTGCTGGGGTGCACGGTGCTGGCACCCTCTGATGGGGTTGGGTCTGGGGGAGCAGAGAGGCCACCCAGGTCCCCCAGGAGCTTCGTGTCCCCTGACACCCTGGTGTGATGGTGATGGGTGTCCCACCGGGATCGCCGGGAAGGGGTGCCCCACAAATGACCTCAGTGGTGGCACAGCCACCTCGTGGCTGGACTGTGCCCCGTGGGACCCCCATGGTGGGGACGAAGGGGCTACCCAGGGCTAGCAGCACCCGCGTCACCGTCACCGTCACCGCATGGACGTGGCAGCGAGGGCCGAAGGGTCAGGGATTGGTTTAGGCTGCATGGGTGGTCCGGCCGGGGCACAGAGTCGGGGTGCTGGCGGGGAACGGGGAGCTGGGGGGCTGGGATGGAGCTGGGGGCTGGGAGGGGTGGGATTAGGAACAGAGACTGGGGGAGAAGGAGTCATGGGGGGGCTGCAGTGGGGGTCAGGGGGCTAGGATGCGTTTAGGGGCTGTGAGCGACTGGGCTGGGGGCTCAGGGAATTGGGGGGTGGCATGGGGGGGGTCTGGAGCTGCGGGGAGCAGGCGTGGGGGCTGGGAGACAGGGGTTGGCGGGGCAGGGAGCTGTGGTGTGGGGCTGCACGCAGCCCCCCCGGCCCTCGGCTCTGTGCCACATTCCTCAGGGCTCACCCTCCTCCTGGGCCCCGGGGAGGGAGCACATCTGGGCAGCGCCAGGCCTCGCACCCACATCTGCACCCCTCCACATCTGCACCCATCTGGCTGCACTGCTGGGTGCCGGGGTGCCCCAGGTCCCCACGCGTGCGCCCTGCCGGGGCGGGGAGCGGGGCGGCGGGGATGGCTGTGCTGGGGGGCCCCGGGGACGGTGCGGGGGGGTGCAGGGGAGGGGGCTGCGTGCTGTCCCACGGGGTGGGCAAACAAGGGGCTTGGTTTGAGGCTGTGAGGGGAGCTGCCTGCAGCCTCCAGCTGCCCCTCTGCCCCCCCCCAGGAGAGACCCCCCTTCCCTGGTAGGCTGCTGGAGCTCGGGGAGGATGGGGGGGGGGGGGGGGGATGGGGGTCCTGCTGCTGGGGGGGCCTGCCCTGCAGGTCCCCTTTCCTTCCCCTGCCCTGAGCACCCAGCCGTGGGGCCCAGGCCAGAACCCCAACAGCCCCATGTGGCTCAGGCCTGAGACCGCGGTGAGGGGCTCTGGGGGAACGTGCATGGACAGGGGGGTGCAGAGGGGTCTGGGACCACGGCTGGGATAGGAAAGGGGGGAGCAGGGTGTTTCCGAGTGCCTAACCCTCCCCCAAATCCCATCTCCTGCTTCACAAACGCAGGCAGTGTGCCAGAGCCGCAGGCCCCCCCTGCTGCCGCCATCTGTGGGGTGGGAAATGCCCCAAGAGGGTCACCGAGCCCCCGTCACCCCCATCCCCATCCCCGCCACCCCCAGGGACATGCCTCCGCGGGGTCCGGGGTCCGGCTGCCCCCCGCCACCGCAGCCAGGCTCCCCATCCCAGCCGACCCTCCTGGGGCACGGAGCCAGGGGGTTCCCCATCCCCATCCGCACCCCTTCCCCATCTCCCCGCGCCCCTTACCCGAGCGCAGAGGGGGGCGAGCAGGCAGGCGAGGAGGAGCGGGGGGCCCATGGCGAAGCGGGGCGCAGTCCGGCCACCAGCCCCGAGCCGTTTGCCGGCCCCGAGCTAAAATAACCGCGGGGCTGGCTGAGTGACAGCACATGTGCTGCCGAGCGGGCCGGGCCCCCCCGGCCGGGCAGCTGTCCCCGCCGCCCCCCCGGCCCGGAGCCCGCACCCCCTGCCCGGCGGGGCCCCGGCGGGGCGGGCGGCGGGGGGGCCCGGGCCGGGCCCGGGGGGCTCGGGGGGCTGCGGAGGGGAGCGGGGCGGGAGGGGGGGTCCCCGCTGGCCGGGGTGGGGGCCCGGGGGTGCGCGGGCAGCGGGGGAGGGCGGGCGGGAACGCGGCAGCTGTCGCCGGGCGCGACTCGGGGATGCCGCGACGGGGCGGGAGGGGAGGGAGGGAGCCGGCCCCGCTGCCCCCGCCACGGCTGGGCCGGCACCGGCACCGGGACAGAGACCGGCACCGGGACCGGTTCTGTCCGTCCCGCTCCGCCCCGTCGAGGCGAGCCCGCCCCGGGCCCCCGGCCGCGCCCGGTGTCGGTGCCGCTTGCGCTGGCGGCGGGGCCGGGGCCGGTGCGGGCTCGGGCGAGGGACGGCAGCGCCCCGCGGTGTCCCGGCCCCGGAGGGGTCCCATGGGGCGGAGGGGCCCCGGGCTGCGCCTGGAGCCCCGGCAAAGGCCCCTGGCTCCGTTGCCTCCGGTCCCCGTTGCCTCCGTTGCCGGTCCCGGTGCTGCCCCCCGGCCCCCGGTGCCGCTCCTGGTGCTGCACCCCGACCCCAGCTGCCGCTCCCGGTGCTTCCCCCCGACCCCCCGGGCCGCTCCCGACGCTGCCGCCGACCCCCGGGGCAAGTCACGGTGCTGCCCCCCGACGCCCGGGGCAGCTCCCGGTGCTGCCCCCGACCCGAGCTGCCGGTCCCGGCGCCGGTCCCGACCCCCGGTGCCGGTCCCGGCGGCTCCACGAGGCCGCGGCACCAGGTGGCAGCATCGTCCCGGCCACCGGGCCCCGACACCGGCCGTCCCCGCCGCCCGGAGTGCCACAGCGGGGAGCGCCCTCCGCCCGCTGGCGCGGGGCGTCCCGGGGGTCCCGGCTGCAGCGGGGCTGGGCACCCGCCACCCCCCGGGCAGTGGAGCGGGGCCGGGGCGGCTCCTCGCCCTCGCGGGGACCCAAGCCCTGGGCCTGGCAAGGGAAGATGCGGCGTTTCGGTGACACCAGTGGCCTCGCCACGTCCCACTCGGCTGCTGTGGGGACCCCCGGCCCGGCCAGCGCCGCTCCCCTTCTTGGGAAAAAGTGGCCTTGGTGCCCTCCCGGTGCGCGGCGGCGTTTGGAGCGTGGTGCCACGGGAGCAGGGCGCGTGGCGTGGGAAAAGGGACGTGGGACGCAGGGCGTGGGATGCAGGATGTCTGCTGTCCATCCCCAGAAGCTGAGCGGTGGTGGCAGGGCTGTCGGTGTCCCCAGGGACAGCAGGAGGGGACGTGGAGCCGCACCAGGAGCGGGTGAGCGTTGGGCACTGGTGACGTGCGGCACGGCTGGGCCCTGGCGCGGGCAGCGGCGCTCACTTGCCCGTCTGTCTGTCCGATCCCATCCATCCGCCCCGCTCGCCCTGCCACCCTGCATCAGTGTCACAGTGAGGACCTGACCTGGTGGCACTGGCCCGGGGTCCTGGCGCCTGCCCCTGACCCTCACGCGCCGTGGCAGCGGGGCGCCAAGCAGATGTTCCCTGCCACTGGCGCTGTGGCGCGGGGGTGGCAGACGTGACAGGCTCTGACAAGGCGCCAGTCCCAGGTCGTGGTGCTGGTGCTGCGGGCCGCGGGAGCTGCCTGGTGCCCGTGGCGTGGCTCTGGCTGCGGCACGGCAGCAGGACCCCCGCTCCCCCCAACCTCTGGCCCTGCACTGCCACCCCCTGCCCCTCTCCCCCTGCAAACCGGGGCTCCCACTGGGGTGCAGGGGCTTGGGGTCCCACAGATGCTGGCTCCAAACAGCACCAGCCCAGGCCTACGACTCCCCTTGCCGTGCCGGGTCGGAGAAAGGGTCACCCTATTTTGGAGGGGCCGGGTCCCCCCCCTCCCAGCTGACACCCTCTGATCTACCCAGGCCAGTGCGAGAGCTGGTTTTGGGACGAGTTGCACCCCCACTGTGAGTGATGGGACCAGTCTTGTCCCTAATGTGGGTGCAGTGGGACCAGTTGTGGCCCCAGTGCAGGGACTGGGGGGGCCTGGGCAGTGCCCCATCCCCACCATGCCCAATGATGGGGAGAGCGAGCAGCCGGGAGCGCAGAGCCGAGCAGCGAGGTGCCAAATGCCGGCGCAGCAGCCATAAAGCCACTGGAGCTTCGGTTTTTATACGGCAATAAAAGATAATGTCAGCTATAAAGCGCCAGAGCAGGTCCCGGCGTGCCGAGCCGCCCGCTGAGCCCGGGGCAGGGGCGAGCTGCTGGGAGCAGCTGGGGGGGACGCGGAGGTGTTGGCAGCCCCCAGCTCCCTGGGGACACCCCAGCAAGGCGATATCTTGCCCAGGGCGAGCAGGTCGCCGGGTGCCCCGGGGTGGGCTGCGAGCAGGGGGAGGCTGCAGCGGGGCGGGGGACACCGCGGGACGGCCAGCATTGGCGGTGGGGCCGGCGTACCGTCCGACGCGTTAAAGATGCTACTTTGGGTGGTTGTTGTTGTTTTAATGGTTTTATTGCACGATGCCGGGGCCGGGCCTGGCAGGCCTTAATGAAGGAGATTGATGGCTTAATAGCCTGTAGCCATTACGGGGTAATTGAATGGTTGTGTACATATGATCAGACCGTCAATGCGGACGTGGCTCGCAAGCGAAGCGCCTGGAGCTGCGGGGGGGGGACACGCGTGTAGCTCACCCCCACCCCAGACAGATACAGCGCAGCGGTGGCAAAGCCCATGGCCCTGGGGACCCCGGTCTGTCCCCGATGTCTGGGCTGTGTAGGTGTCCTGGGGCCACATCCAGCGGCGAGGGGATGGAGCAGGTCTCCAGGTTCATCCAGTGGCACCGCATCACTGAAACCCACCTCAGGCCGGCTCAGCTCCCAGCCTGGGCTCTGGGGCACTGAGACCAGGTGCTTTAACGAGGCTGTTAATTAACGGGTCCTATCTATAGGGATGAACAGAGGTGGGGGAGTGGAGGTGGGAGCCATGGGGATCCAGCATGGACCCCAGACCAGGGGTTGCAGCCGCCGGCACCTGAGGGCTGCGCTGCCGCCCACCCTCCCTGCAAAAGCCGCCACCGAGGAGAAAACCCAGCAGAGTCACAGCCGGGTCCCCGCGCCGAGGTGTGAGTCAAACTACTCATTTTAGTGTGTGACAACCAGGTGTTTTACAGTATTTGCTACCTGTGATCATCCATCAAAGCAATCGATAGCGTTCCTGCAGAGTTTTATTAATGATCTTGTCACCGGGCTGGTGCTGGGTGCCTGGGGTTGTCGAGAATGATAGATCATTAAGAGCTTTTGCTGCTATTTATTCTCCAGTGACCTTGTCTCTCTCCATAGTTGCTTGCTTAAGAGTTATGAATGTGAGACATGATAATTTGATATTGATCTATTTGGTAAGTTAAAAAATTTACTGCATCGTTGATGTTTTAACAAAGGATCCGCTCGGTCCCTCCCGCAGACCGGTGAGAGCCGCTGGTGCTCAGTGCTCGGCCCTGCACGCCGCGGCGAGGGGGCAAGCTGGGCGCCGTGCTGGTGCGTCCGTGTGCCGGAGCGCTGTGCCCGCCCGGCGTGGGACGGTGAGGGGCGGCTGTGTGAGCTGTGTGTGTCCCTGGTGTCCCTGGGGGGCCCCGTCCCAACCCCTTCTGAGCCTGAAGTACCGAAATCCGGGTGCTGGCAGTGCCCTGGGAAACGCTGCCGTGGGCAGGGTGCAGGGATGGACGGAGTGGGTGCGTGGCTGGACCTGTCTGTGCAGGTGGGGTGGGCTGGGCTGGAGGGGCTGCAGCAGAGGCAGCCTGTCCCCATCCATATCCCTTTCCCGTCCCCTTTCTTGTCCCTGTCCCATCCCTGCTCCCTCTGCCCAGCACCACGCGTCTGCCAGCTGTCCCCTCCGTGTCCTCTCCCTGTTCCTGAATTGTCCTTCCAGATGTCCGGGGCTCCACTGACCCTGGCAAGGGTATTCGCTGTAATTACTTGTGCTCCCCATTCCTCTTGCTCTCCCCAGTGCTCCCAGGGTCCCATCGGCTGGCAGGGAAATTTGGGGCTCCCTGTTACCCCCTTGGTACCAGACAGGAC
The DNA here is from genome assembly GCF_047370975.1 of Nipponia nippon. Lineage (NCBI taxonomy): Eukaryota > Metazoa > Chordata > Aves > Pelecaniformes > Threskiornithidae > Nipponia > Nipponia nippon. The sequence continues at coordinate 52,615,658 of NW_028262391.1, read as the reverse complement.
GGGACCAGCATCCCTCTGCCCTGCTGCCTCCCCAGTGCGCTGTCCCCGCACCGGGGATGGACCCACTGGTCGGGGAGCTGCGGGGCACGACCACCTTCCCCAGTTATCGAGCCTCGTCGCCCACTGCCGCATGGCTGGCAGCTCGCGCATGAAGTCAAACAGGGACAAAAAATCCGTTTATAAAGGTAGGGTTTATCGATACCGCCTGTCCTCCAGGACATCGGTGACCTTCAGACGCCGGCACCGGTGTCAGCACTCACAGGAGCGGACATGCGGTGTAACTCATGCTGCATCTGCTCCCCGCTGCCTCCAACACCCTGCTCAGCCTTGCCCCCACCCCACGCCGGACCATGTGCCCACCGCGGCTTGCACCCCTCGCCACGCTGCGGCCATGCTGTGCGCTCACCCTGGCCAAAAACTGAGCCCATCTCCAGCTCCTCCCCAGCCGTGCCGCTCCTCCCCACCTCTCCGGGCTCGCTGCACGTTATTTAGTGCTTCCATGCTGAGGTCACTGCAGCCATCCCTGCCCCTTCCTCCCATCTTTCCCCCTCCGTTATGGGACGGGTGTCGCAGGCGGAGGAGCGCTCCCCGGCACCAGCCAGGGTGGCGGGGCTCTGTCCCGGTGGTGCCAGCACCCCTGCCATCACTCCAGGGCCCGGCTGGCACGGGAGCACCTGGCTGGGGGAGATGCACTGGGTTGGTAAGCGCAGCCAGTATTTATTTGTGATTTTGTGTTTATTTGTGATTTTGTGTTTATTCTTCACTTCTGCTGGGAAATGGGAGGCGGCGCTTGGTGGAGCGGGGAGGTGGACGGTACCGATTCGCAGCAGGTTATGGGGCATCCCACGGCGACCTGGATCCCACCGGTGAGGGGATCCACTCGCTCTCTCGGACTCTCCCTCTCTATAAACCGAACTATGAGGAAAGTCACCGAGTCTGTGGGAAAGGGCAGAGAGGAGGCAAAATTACCAGGCATCACCACAGCTGGCTGAAGACAGGAGTTTAATTTAAAGAGTAATTTCAGCTGGCGATGAGTTGCATGTGGCCTGAGGGCAGAGCTATAACAGGAACGAGGATGAGCATCCAGAGGCAGCTGAAGGCAAGGCAGGGGAGCCTGGGCAGCCCTTCCCACCCAGGTGGAGTGGCTCCGGTGGGCCAGCATTGCGCTGCTGAGACCCACTGAGGGCCAGCAGGGTTCGTCTGCTCCTGGGACCAGCTCGGGGTGGGTGCGGAGGTGTTGGTGGTGTCTGCTTTTCACCTGCCTCCCACCACCTGTGTGGGAGCTAAATAGAACAGCTTTGGCCAGCACGTGCTGGCGCTGGCACGGGGCGCAGTCCTGGCCTGGGAACCCCCAGCATTCAGCCCATGCTTCGCTTCTAGACCCAGGGCTGCCCCGAGCCCCCTGCAAAGGGCTCCTGCGCAAGGAAGGTGGCCCTGCAGCTCTGGCTCTGTTCAGCCAAAGAGACCACGTGGGATGAATCCTACTTTTATTGGACTTTATTCATGGACCAGACTGCAGTGAGCCCAGGCCTGCCACTGCCAATCACCGCTGGTACCTTGCCAGCGCCGTTGCGGGGGAGGACGGATGCGGTGGAGGACCAGTCACCCCTGGGGCTCCCAGTCCTGGCCCGAGGCCGTGCTCTAGGCTGGGTAAAAGCGCTGCAGAAGCTCTTTCTTGTTGACTTTTCCCATCTGATTGCGTGGGATCTCCTCCACCACGATCAGCTCGGTCGGGATGGTGTACGGTGCCATGGTCTCCCTGCAACGCAGAAGCGCAGTCCGTTATGGCTGACAGAGCAGTGCTTCCAGCCCCTCCGTCCTACAGAGCCCATCCTGAGACTTCACAGACACCACCGGACCCGGGGGGGATTTGCTCCAGGACCCTGCGTCCTACAGCCTGTCGCAGTGAACAACCGAGCCGCCCCACCTGTGGCTCTCCAGGCAGCGCGGCCGCAGGCGAGCGGCTTTGGCTGAATGCAGACCGTGCCCTGGCTCTGTTGTACGGGCTCGACGCAGACCCCAGGAGAGCGGCGGGGCTGAGGGGTCGCACTGGTCAGTGGTCACGCATTTCTGTGCTGCAGAAGAGGGGGGCTGGTGAGTGGCCCCTCTGCAGGACGAGCTGTCCTGGGAGCACCTGCAGCCCTAACGGCCCCGAGCAGCCCCACCTGGGGCCCCCACCCATGCCCCAGGAGCCCATTTAGGCTCAGCCCTGGGCCCCAGCCCCGTCCTGAGCTGTGCCTGCTCCCAGCCTGGCTCTGCAGGGAGCTCTGTTGCCAGCGGCTCGTCCCTGGAGGGACCCCTCAGGGGTGCAGAGCTCATCTCCAGCTCCGTCCTTGTCCCTGTCTCCTGGGAGGACACCAGCCCCACGCTGTAGCTCATCTCTGGCCCTGTTTTGCTCCTGCCCGTGCTCCCTGGTTGCACTCTGGACCTGGCTCATTGCTTGCTGTGTTTTGGGCTGGTGATGGGCCCTGTTACGCGTACCCAGCTCTGCGTGCCGCATCCAGCCCCGTCAGTGAGGGCACTGCCTGCGCTGGGCCACCCTCGGCTGCCCGCTCCCCGGCTCTTCGGGAGCAGCTGCCCTCGCTGCCAGCCCTGCCACGCGGCACCCCAGGAGTACACCCCTCGGGAAGGGGCACGGGGAGCCTTCAGCAAGCAAGTCGGAGGCAGAGCCCCTGATGTGGACTCATCAATCCTCCTCGTTAGAGATGGTAGAGGAAAACAGCGCAGCGGTGTGATGGATGCTGAACCCCTATGTGTCCTGGTGCCAGTCCCCGAGGACCGAGACCGCAGGTGAGCCACCTCCCCGGCACACGCTGGTGACTGGCCAGGGACTCGTAGCCGCCTGCTCCGGCCCACGGGGGGTCTTCCCGCTGCGGGAGGGAGTCTGGATGCCGAGAATCGTCCCCGTGTCCTTTGCAGAGCGCAGAGGGGGGCTCTCCTGCCTTCTGCTGCCTGTGTGTCACCAATCTGGGGCCGTGCCCAGCTCCGGCAGCGTCCTGGCACTGACTCTAATGCGAGATGCCAAGTCTGCTGAGCCCTTCAACCATCGCCCGGCCCTCCTCCCCCTGCCCGCCACCAGCACCCCCTGCCATATGGATGCCTCTAACTCAGGATGGCGCCTGTCGCCGGGAAGCACGATTGGAGGCGAAAGCCGCAAAATGAATCACTCTGAAGAGGGACATGTGTCTCCTGCCAGGGAGTGCGAGAAAAAGGGCCAAGCGAATGTAAGTGACATAAAAAATAAAGGGGAGAGACAGGGCGAGAGGGAGAGGCAGGCGAGGGGAGCCGGAGCCGTGCCTGGAGCCAGCGCCGGGCAGGGAGCAGCAGCCCCGGAGGAGCCCGGGTGGGCGGCCGGCCCCTCCGACCCTCTGGGGGCTTTTGTTTCAAGGGCTCCTGCCCTTGCTCTGCGCAGGCAGAACAGCATCGTGTCTGCCCACAGAGCTGGGGACGGCGATGGGAAGAGAGGTGCAGGGACAAGGGGGACCGCCCTGGGAGGGGGGCAGGCAGGGGAGCACGTGGGGGGCCGAGCGCAGCCCCCGCCCTGCGCCAGGGACCCCCAGAGCAACACCTGGGTGGCCCGTGGGTGGTGGAAGGAGGGATCTGCTGGGGTCATCAACGTCCCTGCCGGGAGGCTTAGGGATGAGCAGCTGCCGCACGGCATGGTGAAGATCTCCCATCCCTGCTCTCCATCACTCCTGCCCTGTGCTGAGGCCCCGAAGGGCCCTGGATGGAGACCCCCGGAGCACCAGACCCCCGTACCGACTGGGACAGGCCGAGCCTGGCCAGAAAGGGGCATCTCAGCTTGCAAGAGGACATGGGTAAAATCAAGCAAAAGCTGCTGGTGGCCGTGGGCTGCCCTGGGAGCAGCAGGAGTCCCAGGTGACCAGCAGCCAGAGGGTTAACGCAGGCACAGCAGCAGGAGGGACACCCTGGCAGGGTCTTGGCCCCTCCGCCTGAGCAGCAACCTGGTGTGGGTTTGGTTTCTTTGTTTGCTTCTCTTCCCCCACTACGTAACTGTTTAATCAGAGCAGCAGCCGGCCAGCTAGCATCTTCCTTGCATTTGCTAAATCGCAGTTCCCCCAACTGTGATTTTTGCAGATCCAGGGGAAATCTTTAATTGGCTGCTGCGCAGCCCCTGATGAAACAAGTGCTCCTGCCGCTTACAAAATAGCGCCAGCCTCGCCAAAAATATCTGCAGCCTGAAGGAGGGAGTTGCCAGGAAAAGAAAGAATCTGCTATTAAATATTTTGCTAATGGAATATTAGCGATAAACATGGTGATTCTGCTTCCTGGCTCCTGCCTGTTTGCGCTCCTGTGGCTGATGCCCAAAACCTCGGCACTGGCCGCTCTCTGACCGATTTGAACGAGGAGGCGCAGGTTTCTGTGCCGAAACCTTGCAGGATGGCAGGCAGTGCCACGCTCTCCAGAAAGGCAGAGAGCATGGGTGCTGCGGTGATGCTGAGCAAGGTCCGTGAGCTCTGGTGTCTCCCCCCTCTCCAAACCCCATGGGAGAGGTCTCTGGTGTTAACTGGGGACTGGGCTGGGCTGGCTTCCAGTGGGTAGGAAGGCAAGCAAGGAGCGATTGCAGCAGCACCAGGGAAAAGCTAAGCAAATGTTCTTGCTGCTGAGAAAACATGAAGCTTCCCCTGCCCTGGTGCTTGCTCTGTGCTTTCTCCTGGCAGCCAGGCTTGGGGCTGCGGGGTACGAGCCACTTGGCCGCACCATGCAGGTCGTTTATCAAAGGCACTTTTGGGGTGAGAGGCCCATTTATTTCCATTATCTCGCACGCTTGGCGACCTCCTGGTTGGAGCTGTGGTCTTTTCTCCATCCCCAGAGCCTGCGGCACAGTGTTGCTGCCAGCCACCCCTTCACCCCTCCTCTGACGTGTCCCTAATGAGGGTGCTGCAGGCTTTCAGCCTGCTTTCCCCGTGCCGTGCCGCTCGCAGTGCGCTGCCCCGTGGCAGCTTACCTGGCCCAGTCCTTCAGGTCCTTCACGGAGAGCATCTCGCCCTTGCGCAGCTGCACGACAGCGCTGACACGCTGGCCCCAGACCATGTCTGGGGGCCCGATCACGGCCACGTCTGCAGAGAGAGCAGAGGACTCAGCCCGAGAAACCCAAGCAATTTCTGGGGGCAGGACTGGGGTAGAACTGGGGCTCAGCACCGCTGGTAGGTACAGCAGCAGCAGCAGTATGCAGGGAAGAGCAGTGCAAGGAGGAAGATGCCACGGGATGTCAGTACAGGAAAACACCGGGACTTTTGTGCTGATGCAATTTCCAAGAACAGAGCTTTTCACCAAGGAAAGGGCCCCATGGTTTGAGCAGTTTAGAGCCAACGGGGAGGAATAGGATGTAGAGAGCGGTGTGGAGCCGGGGGCACCGCTTCCATCCCCTCGTACAGGGTCACGCACAAGGTCAGGGCAGATTTAATTATAGTCTCGTTGCCAAAATCAGATGAGAGCTGCTGCTGACTCGGCCGCAGGCTTCACGGCTTCAGCCCCGGGAGAGAAGTAACAGCGGGCTTTAAATGCAGCCTGCTCTTCGCTCGGACCCAGCCTCGCTGATGGGAAGGCTGGGAAAGAGCCTCCAGGCACGAGCCCTCGGGCAACCTTGCGCCTGCACTGCTGAGCCAGGGCTGTCGCTAGAGCCGGGCTCCCGTGCACCGGCCCTTCTCGGCACGGGGACCAGGGAAGAGCAGCGTACCTGTGATGTGCGGGTGCGCAAGCAGATGACGCTCCACCTCCAGAGCACTGATTTTGAACCCCCCGTTTTTGATGATGTCTACCGAGGTGCGGCCCTTGATCCAGTAAACGCCGTCTTTGTACGCTGCCGTGTCTCCTAAAAAGCAAAGCGGGCTCCGTCAGAGGCCATCCCCTCGCTTCTCCTCTGCCTTTCCTGACATGCAGATGTGACGCTCGGGCGATGCCCCGGGCAGGTGCTGAGCCCGGCTCCCTGTACGGACACGTGGGGAGAGCCAGGCTCAGTGTGATGGTCATGAGCATCCCGGCAGAGACCCCAGGGCTGGGGTGTCAGCCTTCCCCACAGGATAGCCTGCTCCTGCAGACACGCAGAGGGGAGACAGCCGTTGCTTTTCTGTGGAGGGAAAGGGAAGGATAAGGCTATGCACCCAGAATTTCTTTAATATGGAAGCAATGAAATAGGAGCCATGGCTGTAGGTGGGTATGTTCCCCAGCACACTGTCAGCATGGACCACAAGACAAGCAGGCTCCAGCTCAGCCCCTTACTCATCTTCCTGGCAATCACCAGTCACGTAGACCTCGGTTGTCCCATCCCGGTAGGACGTGACTCCTCCTGGACCTCTGCCATCACCGGGGCTGCTCAGCCCCCAGCGCGTAGTCCCCAGCCTCCTCTTCCTCCCACCCGCTCTCTCAGGCCAGCGACGAGACACCCACCTCCAGCAGCCTGCGAAAGCCACGGCAGGTCTTTCCTAGCCACTCCAGCGCCCTGCGTGTGCCCCGACCGCAGCCACCAGCCCCTGCCATCCCCTGGAGCAGCCCTCACTGTTAATGCTGCTGCTCGCGAGGGGGGCTTTCCCCTGCTCCTGCGTGGCTACCACCAATAAAAAAAGGTGGGGGACGATGTCGGGAAGACGCTGTCCTAAGCTACACGTTGGATCCGACCTGTCCTTTCTGCAGGGGGGGAAGGCGTGTGGCAGGTGTGAGGCGGTAATTAGCCGAGGCTGGGAAGATTGAGGAGAGGGGTCATGTCAGCACAACCTGGCTAAATGCTTAACAAGCTGGTGTACTTTGATAGCTACTTAAGATGATTACTCACATCCTGCTAATGGGGCCTTTGCCAACCGGTGGGCGAGGGGGGGCTCGGGACCTCTCATTTCCATTTCAGAGCCTTGATGGCAGCACCAGGGGGGCCCTTAGCTCTCCCCCGGCACGTCAGTCTCCATCCTCTCCTTAATGATAGGCGCTGCCATTGTGTCCACACACCCGGCCCGCTCCCCACTGCGGCTTCGCTCGCAGACCTCATTTCAACTGCCGGCTGGAAAGCTCAAACGCGGAGATGAGACGGAGATTGGCAGCGGGGAAAAAGCAGCTTCCAGCAAAGCAGGGTGAAGTGGCACCACTGGGGCTGCAGGAGTTCCCACGCTCTCTTGCCTTGCCCGCCGTCCAGGTGCGTGTCCCAAATCTGGGGGAGGAGGACGGCCCGGGGCGCTGGACCCCAGCATCCCTGCGGCCGGGAGCCTGCTGAGCCAGGAGGACCTGCTAAACCTCTGGTTTGGGTGAAAGCTGTGCAAGAAGCGCACGGTACGGGGCTCCGGTACGGGTCGAAACCTGGGGAGGTTTTTTGGGTGGCCCAGGGAAGAGCTTCCCCACCACCAAGGACGGCGTGGACCCCAGTCCCGTAGGTCATGTCCACCAGCTACGCAGCTTTACAAAACCCCGTTTCCAGCTCGCCTCCGGCCCGCCGCGGGCTTTGCACGTGGTGTGGGCAAAGGCAGCAAACACCCAGAGATTTACGGTGTCAAAGCAATGAAATAGCAGAATCAGTTCTGAAATTCGGGCTGCTCCCCCAAAGAGCTGTGCCCTCGCTCAGCTGGCACATGCCAAAATCCTGAGCAGCTCATCTTGCTCAGTTCAGCCAGAGAATGATTAATTGTTCCTGTATTTGCCTGCCTGCCTCTTGGCACTCTCCTGGATGTTGAAAGCTGTCTGGAATATTTTAAAGTTGTGGGAGAGTTTTAAACTCGGGCTCTCTGGGTGTTTGGCTGCTTGGGGTTGAAAGGAATTCATGACTGCTGTGATAAACTACCTTCTGCGCCCGGTATCGCTGTGGCATGTGTGACTGACACAGGACCGGAGAGTGCACATTAATTAAAACGTGGCACTGGGGGACCAGAGAGCCACAAGCTTTCGGCAGGGAGATCAGGAGCTGCTTATTCATACAGAGAAGACAGGGAGAGGAGAGGGAATTCAGACCTGGTTCAATGACACACGGTTCCCATGTTGCTCTTCAGGATTTAAGCACATGAAAGCTGCCACATTTGCATTTTCCCCCGCTCTGCGATGGGCAGAACGGTCCCAGGGACAGGTCCAAGGGACGCTTGGGTCCGTGAGATAGACCTGGGTGGGGGCAGGAGATTTCTCTGCACCAAGGTCTCCCAATGTGAAAGCTGAAGGGCTCTGCGCCTGCCCGGACGACTCGCTCCCCTTATCTCTCCTTACAAGGAGCAAGGACTCAATTCACATCACTGCGTGCCCTTGAGTCTGTCGGGGAGGTGTCAGCCACGGCTGATTCCTCTGGAGCCTGTTTGCAGAGCAAACTGCCAGGGCAGAGCCTGTCACTGGGGTCTCGTCTCTGCCCTGCTCCCGTCCCCCTGAGCACAGGGCCTGGGCAGAGCAGGGCACACAAGCCCCAGATCCCATTTCCATCGAGGGAAGTCTCTATGCCTTTCTTGCGGCAGTGGGATTTCAGGGCATGTCTGTACCATAAGGAAACACCTGAGCTGGCACAGCCCGAGCTCCCGGCGCCGTGCGGAGAACCCATCCCGGCCCCGTGCTGAGGCGATGCGGGCGCTGCGCCGGAGCCTGGCGCTGGAGCAGGCTCGTTAGGCTGGGCGCTGTGCCCGGCTGGCTCAGCTGGGCGGCAGCTGGAGGCAGGCTGGCTGATGGCTAGCCCACGTCAGCATCCCTGCATGGCCATCGCCAGCATCCCTGCACGGCCATCGCGAGCGTCCCTGCACGGCCGTCCCCTGCCTTCCCAGCTCTGGCAGGAGCATGGGCAGGGGCTGCTCACGTCTGCCCGTGGAGACGTGCCCCACGCTCGGAGAAGTGCCACTGCCAACTGCGAAATGTGCTTTTTGAAGGAGACGCGCTCCCCAGGCTGACGCCCTCCCAGATGTCCCTTGACACGCCTGAGGGACAGGATGGCATCCAGAGGGACCTGGACAAGCTGGAGAAATGGGCCTGTGTGAACCTCATGAGGTTCAACAAGGCCAAGTGCAAGGTCCTGCACCTGGGTCAGGGCAACCCCTGGTATGAGCACAGGCTGGGGGATGGAGGGATGGAGAGCAGCCCTGAGGAGAAGGACTTGGGGGTGCTGGGGGATGAAAAGCTGGCCACGAGCCGGCAATGTGCTCTGGCAGCCCAGAAAGCCAAGCGTCTCCTGGGCTGCATCCCCCGCAGCGTGGGCAGCGGGGCGAGGGAGGGGATTCTGCCCCTCTGCTCCACTCTGGGGAGACCCCCCTGGAGCCCTGCCTCCAGCTCGGGGGTCCTCAGCACGGGAAGGACATGGGGCTGTTGGAGCGGGGCCAGGGGAGGCCACTGAAATGCTCCGAGGGTGGCACAGCTCTGCTGTGGGGACAGGCTGAGAGCTGGGGGGGTTCAGCCTGGAGAGGAGGAGGCTGCGGGGAGACCTCACTGCGGCCTTGCCGTGCTTAAAGGGGGCCTACAAGAAAGATGGGGACAGGCTTTTTAGCAGGGCCAATAGCAACAAGACAAGGGGTGATGGTTTTAAACTAGAAGAGGGGAGATGTAGACTAGATATAAGGAAGAAATTTTTCACGCTGAGGGTGGTGGAACACTGGCACAGGTTTCCCAGAGAGGTGGGAGATGCCCCATCCTTGGAAACCTTCAAGGCCAGGCTGGACGGGGCTCTGAGCAACCTGATCTGGTCGGAGATGTCCCTGCCCATGGCAGGGGGATGGACTGGATGGCCTGGAAAGGTCCCTTCCATCCCAAAGCATTCTGTGGTTCTATGTTCCCCACACAGCCAGGAACAGGAGGAAGAGTCATTTCAGCTTGGGCAGGGAAAGGGAGGGGAGACCCCCTCCTTGCCGCTCACCTTCCATCCCCATGCTCCCCACAACCACTGTCGCTGCTTCTCACACGGATCCCTCCGGCCCCATCAGCAGCGCGGCACGGCGGGTGGTTAGCGTTATTATTGCGAGCTTCTGGGACGAGGTCTGTGATTTCCCCCCATCTCTTTCTTTCTGTCTCCTCTCTCCCATAAGCCGAGCATCAGGGTCTTGCTGTCACTTCCCGCGCTGACAGGGCAGAGCACGCTCCGGGGGACCGCCGTCCGCCGAGGACAGCCACATTACCCTCTGCCCCGCGCCATCTGCTACCAGCCGAGCACATCAAGATGCCGTGTGTGCCGGCACATCCAGCGCAGCAAAGCGCTCGCTGCCTCCCAGGCCAGCGGGGATTTCCCGGGCCAGTGAGACTAGTTAAAAGGATGCTGTCGTTTGCTTAATGACTCTCCCCCACATGCTGCTGTTAAACAGTGCTAAGAGCGTCATTTCCAAACCTGGCGCTGTGCCGAGGGCCCGTGGCAAGGGTTGTGCCCTCCTCCCCGGGGCTCCCGACGTGGATCCCTGTGCCCGGTGGCGCACAGCCCACCCAGCCCCTGCAGGCAGCCCTGCTGCCGGCGTTGCGCTCCGTCCACCGGCTGCCCTGGCTTTTTCTGCTCCGTTATGCGGGCTGCCACCTCCAGCGGGCTGCAGGCCATGGTGCTGCTCGCCCAGCAGCCTCTGAGCGCTTTGCCAGGGTGGGTGCCTCCTCCCCGGCTGGCAGGGGCAACAGAGGCCATTTCTGAGCGGGGTCAGAACTCTCCCCCTCTGAGATGAGACCGCTTTCCAAACCATGTTTCTGCTGACCCTCCTTTGCAGCCAGCCGTGCCCGTGGCTCCCGGCTGCTCCCAGGGAGCACCCGGTGCATCAGCACAGGGACAGAAGGGATGCCGTGGAAGCGGTTCATCAAATTGTGCGTTCAATACCTGTGTGATCCTGCTCCTGAACCGCCATCTCCTCTTGTGTGAAATGGGGACAGCTGCCTTTGCTATCACCTGGCCACCTCTCCTCTCTGTGCAAATGCCTCAGGGCAGGGATCCCATGTGTCCAGCCTGGCCGGGAGCCTCAGGGCTGCTGTGGCCGGAGAGGAGCCCAGCCAGCCCAAAAATCTGCCTCATCCTCCTGCTACACCAGCCTCGCGCTCATTCTGCCTCCCGCACTGCCCGGTGCTGCTCTGGTTTCAGGAGGACTGCCGTGAGCTCGCAGCAGTGAGACAATCTCAGCTTGGGAATGGTGAACCCCAAGAGCACCCCGTCACCTCTCCATCCTCACTCCCAAAGCCTTTCCCTTCCTCCTCCCTCCGGCACAGGAATCGCCCCGGCAGGGTCAGGACAGCTGTGCCCGTCCTCAGATGCTTCCCACAGCATGGAGCCAGAAACAGGCTTTCCTTCCTCGCAGCCAGCTGCGCGGGGAAGGGGATTTTGGCTGATGAGAAGATTATGGTCTCTGACACCACATCTCCGCCTCTGCTTGCCCGGGCCACCTCCAACCGGGCTCCTTTCATCAGACAAAGCAGCCAGCGGCAGAAGCCTCCGTCGCACGTGGTTCAGCTCCGGTGCTGCGGCGCAGCTGATGCTGGCGAGGCCATGGGATTATTGTTTCCCTGACAGCAGCCGTCACCGCTATCTTTGGATTTGTTTCAAGACGCTCAGTGGGCATCTGTTCTGCGAAATGTTAAAGGCTCTGCTGAGCTGCATACTGAACAGGTCCTGCGCTGGGTGAGCTGGGGGTGGGCTGCACTTTGACAGAGTTTCAGACAATTTTATATATATATATATATTTTATATATATAAAATCATAGAATCATAGAATGGTTTATGCTGGAAGGGAGCTTAAAGGTCACCTAGTGCCAACCCCGCTGCCATGGGCAGGGACACCTTCCACTAGATCAAGTTGCTCAAAGCCTCATCCAACCTGGCCTGTTTTATATACATATATATATATATATATATAAAAGAGGCAGTAGGCTGGCTCGAGTGGCACAGCTCTGAGCAGCGAGGGGGGGATGTGGCTGGGCCAGGCCTCCCCATCAAGCTGCCAAGGGCTGCCCGTTCAGCACCTTAAAGCAAGCTACGGCCATCTCCATCAACCTGCAGGCTCAGCGGGTACCACGCCACGCTGACCCATGGCTCAGCACCCAGAGAACCATGCCATGAACCAGCAGGCGCTGCGTGAAAGGCATACAAGACCTTTTCCAGGGTACCTTTGTTTTAAAAATGAGGCTTTTTGGTAAGATCTATTTAGAGGGAAGGGTTGTCTATAGATAGTTGTTTGGCAATGGCTGCTGGGGTGTAGGCGCACGCCTTGCCCACATGAACTTGAAGAAGCAGGCACACTGCAATGAAGAATCATAGAATCACAGAACCACAGAATGCTTTGGGATGGAAGGGACCTTTCCAGGCCATCCAGTCCATCCCCCTGCCACGGGCAGGGACATCTCCAACGGATCAGGTTGCTCAGAGCCCTGTCCAACCCGGCCTTGAATGTTTCCAAGGATGGGGCATCCACCACCTCTCTGGGCAACTGCTTCCAGTGTTCCACCACCCTCAGCATGAAAAATTTTTTTCTTCTTTTATTTTTCAATGGAGACCTTATTTCCAAACTCAAACCCGAGAAATTTCTGCAGTGATGTTCTTCAAGTTGCACAATACTCGTTGCAAAGACGAAAGGGCCCTTGTGACTCTGCCACTACAGCCTTTAGTTTGTGCCCCTCCTTCGCAGAGCGGAGAGATCTCCCAGCGACTAACGCGGTGCCTGAGCCGCTTTCCCGGGATGCGCCGAACAGGAGCCTCTTTGCTCCCAAGGGCAGAGCTACAGGAGCAAACCCTCCCTGGAGCTCCTGTGACAGCTCCCTCGCCCACGGGTTGGCTTGTTCCTGGCAAACACTCCAATGTTTCTACATCACAGGTGTCATGAGCAAACGTTTGAACCAACTATTGACCAAGAGAACACTTTGGCTGGAGAAATGAAATGCTGAGCAGCATGGGGAAGCTCTGAGAGAGCAGAAGTGCCCAGGAAAAAAATGAGACTTTTCAGGTAAATCATGAGGAACGGTGACTTCAGCCCAGTCTAGATGCAGAGCTGGGACTGTCTTAGGATCTGCTGGAAGAACCCAATGAATGGTGTTGCCCTTGTAACGGGCCTGGCCCACTGGGCTTCATTAAGCAAAGATCTCAGCCCTGCAAACGGGGGCTGAGGAAGGGTTGGCAGCCGGGAGCTGCGCCCCAGGAGGAGCCCACCCTAGACACAGCCGGTGCCGACACAACATCCCTGCTCCTTGGGGACAGATGTCACTCGGATGCCTGGAGGGATGGCGAGATGAGATTGTTTGGTAACACGTGTTGCCAGCTTTGCGGCAATGACAGTGTCGGCTGCGCTGCGACGTGCGAGCTTCAGCTGCGGCTCTGCGAGCCGAAAACTGGCACGCCGAGACGACACGAGAGCAACGCGGCACCACGCTGACTTGCAAATTGTCACACGGCCTTTCCTGGCTTCTGGGAGGTTTTTCACCGTCCCCCCCCCCATTATTTATACACCTATTCCTTTGTGTTTAAAGCTCCCCAGAAGAGAAGTGCCAGGCGTTTCCCGAGCGGCTTGCCGTGCCGCCCCAGCAGATGGGAGACAGGACAGCACAGGCACCCAAGGACACGCGCTGCAAAGTTTGCAAACCAAAGCCACGCTACCAACGCCACGAACAGAGCCTGGCCCGGGAGCATCAGACCGAGCGGATTTTGCTGTTTGCAGCTGCAATATGAAAGGTTTGCTCAGGACCTCTCTGCCTGCGTGGCTGGGCAGGATTGAAGCTGGGCAGATCCAGCACTGGTAATGCTTGGTGCAGCAGCATTCGTGCACAGCAGCGGTGGGGAAAAGCAGCAGGGGAGGGATGCTGGTGCCCTGGACTTGAGTCCAGCCTCGAGCACAGCCCTTCCCTGGGTCCCGCTCAGGCTCTGGCAGCGTGGCGAGGACAGCCTGGGCTCAGGCCAGGTCCAGCCTTCACAGGGGCACTTGCGAAAGCTGAAGACAGAAGCAGACAGTGTACGAGCGCTTTGCTGGAAGCACACGGGAGGCATTAGAAGGAGCATTGTGCATAGCTGTGGTGTCAGAGGAGAAAGCCTCAGCCTTGCTTTGTGTATTATCAAACCTAGTCCAGGTTGAGGATGTGGCCCCTGAAGGACAGGAGAGCTGGGACACTCATGGCTCTGTCTCCCCAGGGCATCCCACGGCAGAAGGGTCTGCAAACATCCCTGCCACTCTTGTTCACAATTACATGGTGCTTCTGCAGACCAAGCGCAGCACAGCAGAAAATACCCCTTTGAAAGGGAATCTATTTCGTTGAGGAGACAAAAAGTGGATTATTTTTACCCTCCTGCCATGGTGGCAGCTAATGCTCTCATGGGGAGCTCCAGAGTCTTGATCAGATGCTGCAAAACATCCCCCTGCGTGGGGCACAGCCCTCGCCCCGGGGAATGGTGCTCTCAGGCAAGGCTGGGCTCGAGTGCTGCCTAAGTGATTTGCTCCTGGTGGAAAGTGCTTGCTGACCCAGCAGGCTGGAGCTGCTCGTTTACTAGGTTCCTGGCTGCTGGAGTGGCTTTTCCAGGTTTCAGAAGTGCCTGCAGAAAAACCTGAAGGTGAGGAGCCCAGGGAGGCAAGCCAGGTCTCCGGGGCCAGAACAGCACGGCAGATGCTGGTGGGCTCTTCCCTGCCAGCAGCAGAATGTGGTTTGAGCACTTTCTAATATTAATTAGACCTTTTGCTGTTAATGAATCATTCCAGATTTTGCAAATTAAGTCTTGGCTTTCGAATGCTTCATGCAGAGCCCAGCCCCGCGTGCCTCAGAGAGCTGGGCTGGAGAGCAGGGATCTCTCACAGCCACTTTTCCAGGAGACGCTGACCCACAGGGACACAGAAGAGACCCGTATGGCTGCTCCTTTGGGGACAGTCCCCCCGTGCCGCCCGTGGACAGGGCAGGATGGCGGGGGACAACCAACAGACGCTGCCGATGCTCCGCTCCTGCCGGACTCGACACCTGCTCTTTTGGGAGCCTTGAAGTGCTTTTTCCAGGAGGAATTCCCTGCTGTCAGCTGCTCTCCTGGCACCACGATCCCTCATTTCCAGAGATAAGAGAGGAGCGAGGCGCTCGCCCTCCTGCATTCCTCTGCACTGCCTGTACCTGGAGGATTGCTGCTCTCGCCAAACGAACATGTCTCCCAGCTGGCAGACCCCCGGGAAGCTTGCAGGGAGGCAGTCGGAATAATCAGTCTTTGCCCTTCTCCGGTGCCTTTCAGCCGAGGATCTCAAAGCACGCTGATCCGGAGGCTAATTAGGCAGAAATGGGAACAGCTGGCGGGACAGCGGCGGGATGGGGCCTCGCTGGCTGCTCGCACCGCAGAGGTTGTGCATCCGTCTCTGCTCTACCCCGGGATTAACTCTTACCTATCTCCCGCTTCCCTAAAACGGCTGTTGATGCTCCTGGTCCATCCCAGGCTGAGGCAGAGCTCACCCTCTGGCAGAGACACACATCGGTGATTAAGAAGATGATTTATTTTCCAGGCAGGATTGGTTCAACAGTCTGGGCAGGCGGTGAAGAGCCTCAGCCCTGATCCTGATACTCTCACTGGTTCGAAGAGCAGAGCAAAAATCTGGGGGCTCAAACCCTCTTTGCCTGAACAGGGCTTTGCGGGAGCCAGTCCCAGTCCCCGGGCCAGATTGCACCAGCATGCACGGCTGAACGGGGGCACACGGGGGCCCAGCCAAGGCTTGTGATGGCCACCCTGCCCGCTCAAAGGCCGCTGCGGGTCCAGGCACGTCCTCCTGCCTTTGGGCACAGCTTTTCTCGAGAAGCTGGGCAGGATCAGGTTCCTGCCTGCAGATGAGATCCATCCCGGGCTGTTACGCACAGCCCAGCAGCAGGGCACTGAAATGCTCCTTCGTGCCCTGAACACCAAGCTTTCGGCTTTGGGAGCATCCTGCAGCAACGAGCCCCGGGCGCCCATCACAACTCAAACGGACCAGCATTTCTTTTCACAGGTTTCAAGTTTCCCCGCTCTTTCCAGGGCAGCTCAGTGTCTCACTGGACTCCTAAATCCATGGAAGTTGTTTTTTTGCAGGTAACGCAGACGCAGTGGGACCGGGAAGCTGCAAAGCGTGGCATGGCAGTAACGCTGCTGCAGCTGCTCTGCCCAAGGCCAAGGGAGAGGAACGGTTTTCCCATCCCTCTCGGCACAAGCTCCGCTTGCAGCCCCAACTCCATCGCCCAAAGAAACGGTTTCTTCCCACTGCCAGGAGTTCCTCTGCTTGCCAAAAGCCACGGGAGGAGATGCAGGGCGGACAAATGATTAGAAGGCGAGCGCTACAGGATGTCTATAGGAATTAGCTCATCTGTCCTCTCTGCGGCCAAGTGCCCACCTTGATGGGCAGAGGGACGGGAGGTTCTGCGATACGGCTCCGTTATGGACATAAATCTTTCCCTCCCCCCAAGCAATGAAAACTGCATCAATAGATCCCCCATCTGCTCGCATACATCACACACTTCACTCCAGTTTATTAGCTGGAATAAATCATAAATATTTCATTATACATCAACGACGCTCGACTCCGGGAAGGCGCAATCCATCACCTCGACACTCCTTGCGACCTGCCGCCATGCAATAAGCTTTCCAGTCTATTAAGCAAGATTGATACAGTGTGCTAGGATGGACTAGGGGAATTTATTTATGGAGCGCTGGCAGAGGGAGGGCACCGAATGCATGGTGCCGCACGGGCAAATCGGAGCTGCTCCCGTTAGCCCCTTGGACCGGGCAGCCCAACCAGAGAGCCCCGGAGCAGTGAGAGGCAGAGTCCTCCCCCGAGCACGGGGCGAGGTAGGACGATGCTGCGGCAAAGCAGGGCCCGGGCTGAACCCTGGGGTGCCCAGGTCCGGGTGCAGGACCCCGGGGTCCTGTGCAAGGAAGGGGAGCTCCCGCTCCAGGCTGGACCGCACGGATGGATTGGCAGAGCTCCAGCAGAAAGCTCCCACCGCTGCCCTGCTCGGCACCCCCACGCTCATCGGCACCGAGAGGAGAGCCCAGCACTGCTGCGGCTGCAGGAGAGCACTGGCTGCTGTTCCGCGCTGCTGAACAGGTTCCTCGGTGCTATGAGAGCCACGTGTGCCCAGAAATACTTACTGTAGTGCCAGCATTTTGCTACTCTTTGAAGCTCCAGGCTCATTTTAATGCCACACCTTCTCCTTTACTTCTGCTCATCGTGAAAATGAACACGATCTCCAGCTCAGCAGAGGCCAGCAGCAAACAGAGGGGACTTTTCCAGTGCACAGTGCAAGCACAGCACCGCTCCTCGCCCTCCACCGCCACCACGTCCAGTCGCGTGGGGCACTGCCACCCGTGCTTCGCCCTTACAACCTTAGTGCTATTGCACACGGCAGCAATACTCCCACGAACTGGCGTTATCCCCCCTCCGTCAGAGGTGCAAAGATTAAGCAATTCACCGAGGGTGACGCAGAGCAGCTCTGAGCCCAAGCTCAGCACTCTCAGCCCCTCAGCTGCTGCTCTTTCCATGCCGGAGGTGACGGAAAGCCCGGCAGAAGCATGCTTCCTCCAACAGGGACCTTGCAGCTCAGCCCCCAGCTCAGGAATCCCACCTCACCCATCCAAGAGAGACCTCGTCTCTCCAAGCCACGTCTCCCCGTAGGAGCAACGACAGCATCGCTGTTAGTAACCCTCGGGCTGAATAGTGGGCTTGCGACCGGCCGATGAGGTACCAACACCTGATGGATGCTCAGCAAGATGCTAACCTGGCACATGGTAATCCGGAGCCTCTCCGCAGCACGCTGCGCTGCTGGGATTGATTAGAGACAGCCTTGCTCCTGAAGGGGACTGACACAGCCTCGGCAACGATGATGTATATGTACATATCTATTTAATGAAATGCTAAATGATAGGCTAAATAACAGAAGCAACTTTAGCTTGATTTATTGCATGGAAATGAATAATGTTTGTCACTGCCGTCAGCCATCTTGGCTAAGAACAGAGGTTACGAGCACAAATTGTAGCTAATTAACAGTAATTAGCACTCCTGAAATTCTGGGTTTTGGCTCCTTTGCAGAGGCCGGTGGTGCAGCAGCGCGTGTCCCAGGTCACCTCCTGGCATCAAAGTCAACCAGAGCCGACCCCCGACCCTGCCCTCCCCGGCCTTTCCGCAGGGTCTTGGATCCTCTTTTGAGTTACAAGGGGACCCAAAAAAGTTCCTGTTAATCCTGATCCAGGGTGTGAAGTTGAAATCTTGAACTTCTGCCTTTGCGTACCTTTTCCACCCTGCGCAGACCACGACGGTGAGACCTGCCGAGCTCCCCAGCTTGCTGCTGCCTCCGGAGCCTCTCACAGCAGTGGAGCGGCTCTTTGGGGCTGCTCAAGTCCACCTACCCTCATCTGGTCCCTCGGACCAGCAAAATGCCTTCCCTGGGCTCATGAAAAACAAGGATCAAAAATAAATGGGCTGCTTCTGCAGGGGCATGGGACTGCTCCAAGGCACCGCTCCCGTTCCGGTGTACCGAGGGTTTGGCGTGCGCCGCAATCATTAATAAAGCATCAAAGGCTCCTGAGGGGGAGAGTTTGAAACTTCTTCGAAAAACACATGCATATTAATAATGCACCAATTATTCATGAGGAAACCACCTCCCCTCCCCAGCAGCTTCCAGGGCTCCTGTTTGCTCAGGTGCTGCCTGGGTGCAGTGCAAAAGCCCTTCCCAGCGACCCAGCCGAGCCACTGGCACCAGCTCTCTGCCGGGAGAAGTGCCGGCACCGCACTCCTCAAACCAGCAGCTATCCTTGCACTGGCAGCCCCGGCACAGCGCCTCGACGCTCTTGCTGGCAGCAGCCCTACCTATCTGCTACCCGTCTTGCTGCCAAAACCCTCCAGCGGAGCCAGGGAGCGGCGGAGAGGCGCTGCAGCCCAGAGATACGTTCCTGTGGCTGCGAACAGGCAGATCAGCTCAGAGAGGAGCGGGCCGCTCTCCTTGCAGGTCCCACCGACCAGCGTCAGTCTGCCGAGCCCTGGTGCTGATGCTCTGCAGAGTGGGGATGGATTTCCTAGCAAACCCCAGCCCAGAGCCTCCTCAAGGTCCAGAGCAAGCTCTGCTCCAACCCCCTGGAAGGGAAGAGACCTTCACCCTCTGGTCAGATGGAGGAGCTGCCCCAAGGGGTCTGGATGAAGACTTGTTCTCCAGACGAGGGCTGTGCAGCCACCGAGCTCAGCCCAGCATGCAGAGGTTTGCCGTTGCCATCACTGCAAACTGCCCGGTGGCGGTGGGAGCCCTGGGCGGAGGTGAGGACATCTGAAGACACCGATGCACTGAGGATGATACTGGTTGCTCCCATGCCTCCCCCCAGAACACTATCTGAGAGCAATAGGTGGCTGTCACGCTTTGTGGGCTGCCGTCCAGTGAGGCAGAGCAAGATTTCGACGCTGGTACAGACTTCTACCTGCGTGAAATCTGGAGGTAATTTAATGGCTCACGAGAAAGGAAATAAATCTATTAGAACGGAATCGCTGTTTGTTTACGTATCTTGCCATGAACATCACCACGAGCAGCAGCAGCAGCAGGTGTATGTGCAAGCACCATTTATTTACATAATAAAATTGCCAAGTAGATTTGTAGCTCAGGGGCATCCTTGCCTCTCTGTGCGCCTGCCTAACTCCCATTAGCACTAATGGCAGGCGCTGTGTGCTCAGCGAGCGGGGAACAGACCCTCCAACTGCCCTAATGGCTGGTACTAAGGGATGGAGGGATGCAGACGTCTCGATGTGTCGGTTCCTCTCCCCCAACTCGGTCAGGGGATGGGAATTGCATCGCGGCTTCAAGCTGCTTTGCCGTCCTCCCCATCTGCGAGAGCTGTCGGGTCAGCTGCAAGCTGCCGGCTCCTGGGAGAGAGGGGGTTAAGCGATTGACTCCCCACTCTCAAAACTTCTCCAGAGACCCCTGGAGCATCCAGCAGGAGGAAAAAAGAAAAGCAGAATAAAAAAAAAAAAAACCCAGCCTGGAATGAATTCCTGTCATGCTCTGCAACGGGGAAGTTTGTTTGTATTCCAGAGGCAACAGCGCTAAGCCTGCTGTCAGAGCCACGCTGGGAGAAAGGGCAAAACCCTGCCGAGATGAAAGAATGTGAAGCACTGGTACAGCCTCCCCTGGCATTTACACCTGGAAAGAAAAAAAAATCACTCAAGGGCATCTCACGAAGAGCTGTGCTAATAAGGCACTCCTCCCCGTGCCGTGTGGCTGCGCCAGTGGAGCGGGAGGTGGAGCGGTGCTGGGAACGCTGGCAGCATCTCCAGGTACCTGGGAGGCGAAAGCTGCAGATAAGACAAGTCTGATTTCCACCCAGTAATCCTGAGCTGCGCTCTCCCCGACTCTGCTTCCAGCTAGGGGATGGGGGAGTCGGGGACTTGCCGCGGGACAGACGAGGAGTGCAGCTACCCCCTGTCTCGGCTGGTAAATCAGTGATGCCTTCCCCGCACAGCCGTGTTTTTAAAAGGCTCCTCGAGTTTACTGTAGCTCTCAGGCAGCAGGGTGAGAAGCCAGGACGATGCTCGCCGCCCCGGTGCTGTACCCTCACGCCTTGCCTGCACGTCCTACGTCCTTCACCATCCCGAAGCCTGCTCGGTGCAAATCCCCCTGTCCGCGCTCTGCTCTACAGCCCCGACCCGAGCGCTTGTGCCACCGCACAGACCCGGCTCTGCTCTTGAGAGGACTTTTCTCCTGGGGCACCTCGCTCGCCCAGAGTGCTCTGCCAAGCACAGGAGAGAAGGCAAGGCAGTATTTAGCCAGGGGCAGATTAACCTCTTGTGACACTTAGTCCATGCCTTCACACAGGATTCACCCCAAGGGTGCATCTTCTGGTCACTCTGGTTTTAAAGAACTGAGGTTCCAAAGAGAAAAAAAGCACAGGAAACTACAGGACGGGAAAGATGTAGGTTATTTTTGGTCCAATTTGCATGAAAATAGCCTATAACCCCAGTCATGGGACTGCACCAGTGAAGTTGTGGTGGGCTCTTGGTTGGGTACCAAAGTCTGGAGCCTTGGGTTCTGCACGCAAAGTCGAGGCCGAAAGATGCCCCAGCAGGAGCATTTCTGATGCCGGCTCCTCATGCCCACGCAATCAGGGATGGGCAGGAGAACGTACACGCATCTGCTGCCTGCCGCCTTTGTGAACTGCGAAGCTCACCCCGTCCTCAGCACCATTTCATGGTCCTTCACAGACGCAGAGGATTCCAGCTGAACGCGAAGGGCTGGCAGTGGTGTTGGCAGCTCTCTAAAACCCACAGATGAACAGAGCTAGCAGCTTCAGCTTAATCTGCAGACACATTAGGGGAGCTTGGAAAGCATCATCCACCACATCCCCTCCAAAGCCGAAACCCTCTCCCACCCCTGCGAGACGGGCTTCCCAGCACGTCCAAATGGCCAGCAGGTTTTGGCTAGCAAATACAAAGGCCCATCTCCGTACTATTGTTTCAGGGCCTCGGGGACTGCTGCGTATGGTCCCTGCTCCAGCCTTGGCTTGGTTGGCCACCCCTTATGTGACATATGCCAGCAGACAAAGTGCTGGGCACCAGCTTTCAGCCAGGAGAGGCCAGCACCAAACAGATTAACAGAAACTCAGCCCTCGGCAGAGCCTGGCAGCATCCTGGCTCCTGCCTGCCCTTGGCAGAGATGCTGTACCTCATTTCTGGGTATGCTCTGCACATGTAGCTCAGCACGACCAGGAGCCTCTCCAACCCTTCAGCCCATCGCAGACCTGAAGGAGAAGCAGCAGATGAAGCCTCCCCAGGCTGCACACCCTGCTCCAAGGGTGCCATACTCCTCTAAGGGGAAACAGCAGATAAATCAGCCAAACCTTTGAATGTTTCTGCAAGCCAGGCAGCCAAGACTTTGTAGGTTCACTCGTCATTAGCAGGAACTCATGGGTGGCTGATATGACACAAGTAGGCTGGGCACAGGGAGCCCCCCCGTTGCTTACAGCCAGAATTACTGCAGATGGGTTTGCCCAGAGGACAAGCCAGAAAAGAAAATGGATAAGTAAAAATGAAAAACGTGGGTTTTTTTTTTTCACATTAGCAGTTAAATATTTATAGAAATCCCTGCAGACAACAAGATGAAAAAGAAAACTCAAAGACTAATAAATAAGTAAATGCTCCAAGGTGTGGCAGCCCAGCTGAACGCGGCTGCCACTCAGCTGGTGAAACTTTGAAGAGCATGGTAACCATGCGTGCATGGCTAAAAATAATAATTGTAATAATAAAAACAGTAGACCAAACCCCTCTGCTTTGCCTTCTGCCCTCTGCAGAAGAGCTGAGGGATCAATCACACCTTAGCTAAAGAGAGCACTGCCTCTTCTTTTCCGTGCCGTGACCTGTCCCAGTCTCTGGTGAGACGAATTATTAAATAACGCAGAGATAACGATGGGAGGTTGTTGACTAAGAGAGGCAGCAGTGGGATATGAGGAAAGATATCTGCCTTAAATTGTTTGCTTAAATATACAGAAGCCTATACTTCTGCTTACAGCATCATACCATTAGTCGTAAGTAAATATGCTCTCAGTCGTCTTCAGCGAAACCCAGAGGGATGACTCCTGTTGAAAGTAAAGAGCCTCTCAAAGCCAGAGACGTTCAGCTCTTCGTCAAGCACTATTGCCAGCCCGATAAAATACGCAACAGAAACCTCACCACCTCGCGGCACTTGGTCTTGGATCACGCCTGCGAAAAGCGATCCCTTGCTTTCCCCTGCTGGGGGAGGAAGGAGATCGGGCCGCTGGCTTCCCAGCTCGTCCTGCAAGCCGGAATCAATTCATGCAATTCCCCGACCCTGCTCCACTTACGGCTGTGCTGGGTTACATAAATCAAACGCCAAAAACTGTTCAGCGTGCTAAACAGATTGTGTGGGCACCAGTGGAGTGCCTCAAGCAATGGGAAACCCGGCAAACGAGGAGGAAGGGAAAGCTGAGGACACAAAATAAGGCAGAAAAGTGATAGATGGGCAAAGGTGGAAGGAAGGTCTAGTTTCAACAGATTTGCTCTCGAGCCGGGCATCTCTGGTGACAGGCAGGTGTCAGGACTGAAGATAACGCCCATCACCACCCAAGCTTGGAGAACGGGCGTCCCCACAGCCAGCGGAGCAGCCTTTCCCACCTGCAGAATAGGGGCTTTGACAGCTCCTGCGATGGGACCACGGCCCCGTCCTCTGCACGACTGCCTGGGCATCTCACCCAGCCGACTTGACGCTGACCTTTCCCTGTGGCAGTTTCCATTCTGCACCGGCAGAGACAAGCTATTTCTATAGCAGTAAGTAGCCACTGGAAAGAATGATCCAACGGGCTCTGCCAAGTACCATGAGAAAGACGGTCGTTCAGCCATTTCTTTACCGCACCCTGAGCTCAATCCTGCATTGCCCCTCTTAACCCGCTTGCCGGCTTGCGATTCTCCTGCTAGATCTTCTGACGGAGCTCGGCTTGGCATCTCTATGGCACAACCAAGCATTAAAGCAAACAACCTTGCATTAATCCCTGGGATAGGAAGGGAAGAGTCATTCCCAACGGTCAGAGCTTGAATGAGCTCCATGCTTTCAGGCTGCAAGAGCAGCGGTGCCGTAGCACACCTTGAAAGGGAAAAGCAAAGCAAGACTGAGGGGGAACAGCCCGGAGTTTGGAGATGCGGGCGCCTGCTGTTCCCACCGACCCGCAGCTGGGGTGCAATTGCTCCACGCCTCTGAAAACTGGTGTCCGTGTAGCAGAGGTTCTCAAACAAGTAAAGGGTTGGCACCCGAGATGTTTGATGCGACTAGAGCAGAGCTTTGCAGAGAATAAACAAATTCTGTGCCAAAAGCTGCTCTCATTTACAGCTACAAAAATCCCAAGTCACTCTGAACTGCTGCAAACATCAGTCTCGCCAGCAGTCAAGGAAACATAGGGTTTCATTTTGCTGTGTCCTGATGATCCTAAGACTTCCAGCCATCGGGCAAACCTGGCAATATTGTCTCCTCAAGGAGAAAGAATAACTATTGAGGCAGGAGGCAGAAAAAGTGGATTCTCTCTCCACAGTGCTAGAAGCGTGTGTCTATAGGGAACCTTTTGAGATTGTAAAGGCATCTTTACACGTGGCTGATGCACTAGACACCATGCCATCTTTATGTTTCTACTTCCAGAAACATCTCTTAAGTGAGGGCTGGGTCGAAATGTGAGCCCAGTGCACGGCTGGTCCGGCTTCACTGCAGAGAGCCCGGTGGGTGCCTGCGGCCTCCGTCCCTGTCCCATGAAATCCCATGGGATATCCCTCCTCAAGCAGCCCATGGAGCGGTGTTTGGGGGTATGGTCGGCATTTTTTTTGGGTGTCCTTTCACGTCATTTGTGGGAATACGGGTCCAAGTTCTACGCCACCAGTGAAGCAGGTGAGCGAACCCCCTCCTTGCCTCTCGCTCCCACTGCTTCTCAGCTCTAACGCTTGCTCACGTAGCTGGAAAGCGGAGACAGAGCCTTGTGCAATGCTCACTGCCATCCCGCCTGATGAGCTTAAGCTATGACAGACTCAAAAAGAAGCTCCTTCAGCCCAGCCTCGGAGGGAGCCAACGCTTACCGAACCAGTAAGTCACATCATCTGCAACACATTATAATTAAGGAATCGTTTCTTTAAAAATAGAATTTGCATTAGCTGGATTTGAGACTAGGAAAGATGCTGCAAACAAACAGAAAACCTGCAGATTAGGATGCTAATTAGATGCATTTCTATTTATAATCTGCCTTGATCAGGCTAAAATATTTTCTGTTTCAGGTGTCAGTGCTACACCCATGAATGCAAGCAATTCCCTCGGCAGGGAAACACCTGCTTGTCTCTGGAGACAGGCAAGTGCCAGGGAAAAAGCCTACGCCGGAGGAATAGGGTGTGCGCCGCCCGCTGCTTCTCCTGGCCCTGCTCCTCCGAGACCAGCTCGAGAGGAGGAATGGGTTGTGTCTGGCCAAGGATGACCTGCCCAGGATGTTCCCTACATTTTCTCTGGGCTGGAAAACTGCAGGCAGCTTTGCCTTTTCCATTAGAAGCGGCGGGGTGGAAATCTCCAAAGAGCCGGGGCTGGGAATGGGAAGGATCTGCAGCTGGTGGCAGCAGAGCTGGCCAGCTATGGGCTGGAGAGCGCAGTCTGAAGAGGACAGACGGACACGAGGAGGTCCCCCAAACCAGCCTGAGAGTCACCGGGCCTCTTCCCTTGACGGGGGATTCACGGCTGCTGCAAGGGCAGGTCCTTGAGCAACCTGGGAACTGCAGTGCTGAGCAGGCTGCTCCCAGCTAAGCCGAGCCTCGTCCTTGGTGCCGAGTTTGTAGATCACCGTGGAGGGGCCTGAGCTGAGGGAATGGCACGTTCAGCGAGCGCAGACAGACGGACGGCGTGCTGCCCGCTGCCCAAGCTTGGCAGCATCCAAAAGCCTGCCAGAACTGATGGGTGCTGCTCATTTCTCCTGACGATGTCTTATTCCAGATTAATTTCTCCCTTTTTTCCCCCCCCCGGAGCTCCCTCTTGTACTGCAGAACATCCAGAAGGAATAAAGAGGTAGCAGGTCCAGCCCGTTCTCCTTTTCTTCTAAAGCCTTCAACAACACGTGGGAATTCTTTCGGACCATAGGAATTACTGTTAATGGGAGTCTGGGGGGTTTGTGACCTGCATAAAAGCATCTAGCAAAAATTCAGTGATAAACCAGGACTTAGCAATGTGAAAAACAGCTACAAGGTTGGTTTTTTAAATGCAGCTTAAAGAAAGAAACTTAAAAGATATGAGTCATCATTCTGAAATGAGCATCAAACAAGTTAAATAACTCTTACTTTCTTAACGACATATTAATCAAAGTGCATTGATTCTTGAATCAGATTCTACTACCAACAAGCTTTCTATCTTCTCCATCCTGATGCATGCATTAAGAGAGTTTTATTCTGACAGATACAATATAGCGATCAATAAAATCTTATTATATGGAGCTGAGATACATGGATTTGTTGCAGGATTTATGCACTACTTTCAAACCTGGTGCTATTTCATGTCTCAGCCTTAACCTGTAATTGAAAATAAATCTCCCTGAATACACCAGATTCTAATTTTCTGGATGTATGGGCAAATGTGAATGGAAGCTGGCCTTCCCTCGGGGAGAAGTCTGCTTTCTGATCGTATCGCTCCCCTTGTGCACATCGCTGTCTTGCCAGATTCCTCCAGAGAAAGCACCCTGCCTGGCCCTGCGCAGGCAGGAGAACAGGCAGGCAAACGGGCAGCGCCCGGGCACCGCGCTGTGCGGCTTCATCACGCTCCCAAACCCTCCGTCCCCTTGCTCAGGGCTCCAAAGCCGATGGCTGCCTCCTGGGCAGAAAGAGCACAACCTGACAGTGCCGGCGCCGGAGTGACACAAGCGTGGCAAAGCTGGGATGGATGAATAAAGATTGGGGAGTGGGATGACCCGAGAAGCTGGTGTTTCTCTGCTGCTTTCCTCCAGCTCCCGGGGTTTGCCCAGCTCATAGAATCACGGAATGGTTTGGGATGGAAGGGACCTCTCGAGGCCATCCAGTCCAACCCCCCTGCCATGAGCAGGGACATCTTCAACTCAATCCACTTGCTCAGAGCCCCGTCCAACCCAGCCTTGAATGTTTCCAGGGATGGGGCATCCACCGCCTCTCTGGGCAACCCGTGACGGTGTTTCACCACCCTCATTGGAAAAAAATGTCTTCCTTCCTTATTTCTTTCTTCTTTCCTTCCTCATTTCTTTCTTCTTTCCTTCCTCCTCGGCAGCATCTGAGCGTGCTTGGAGATTGCCTCTCGCCTCGCAGGGCGCAGGACAGCTGGGAAGGTACGGCAGCGACAGGGGACAGACGGCCGCAGGCGCTGTTCCTTTGGGTTTGTCTCGGGCTCAGAGGGCTCGGTGCTGCTCGGATGCATGACAGCAGGTGGATGGATACCCAGCGGTCCGCCTGGAAATGGCTGGAGGGGACTTTGATCTAAGCAGCTCTGTCAACAGCGTTAATACAATAAAAATAATCAAATTCACTCAGATGGAAATGAGAGAGACGGAGAGATAGGCAGACAACGGTGCAAATCGGAGGGAATAAAGAGGACGGGAGCAACAGTAAATCACCGACGCAACACCACGAGTTCAGACGCTTCTCAAAAGAGCCACGATCTTGAACTCATCAAAAACTCACTGCAGCATCACGCCTTTTTGTCTGCTTTTTTTCCCCCCTATAACACATACACACGTACTTGTTCGAGGCAGAAAACAGGCACGTTTGCAGAGGGATGCCTGCACAGGCTTCCCGCACAGCGCACACACGGTGTCTGCCTCTCGTCCCGAGGGGAGGAAACACAGGTTTGCAGTTGTTGCACGAAATGCCTGGTTTTTCTGAGATTTCCCTAGAAACCGAGCTGGGAGCCGCAGGAGCACGCTGCGGAGAGAGGGCTGGTGGCCCCAGTCTGCATCGCTCTTTTTTCCTCCTGTCATAGAGGGAATGACCATCCCCAATGCTCAACATGAGGGGGTTTTCTTGGGGAAGACAGTTTCATGGGAGAAAAGGGGATTTTAATAAAGGAGCTGTCAATCAGAAAGGAAAATGACTGCCGCCATGTAAGTGTTGGCTCTTTTTTTGCTGGTTCCTATACTTTCTGAAAAAAAACCGATGATAACTCAATTTACAAGGACAACCACCAGAAACAGAGAACTGGCCTGAGGAAGGTATGGGGGAAATAAATGATCTGCAGCCAGAAAAGACTTAAAAATTCAAGATTCCTTTGTCAGCCTTGCATTTCAGGAGGCAGCCCAGAATGGAACACTTCGGCAGGCACCTTGCGAGGTCGGAGCATCATCCCTCACCTCGCCCCGGGGGCAGGTACGGAAGGGAACCGGCGCCGAGACCATGCGAGCCCCGCGCAGCGCTTCCAGGTTAACTCCCATCACAACACGAAAAGCGGGCGTGAGCTGCGGTGACGCCTGGCTCTGTGTGTGTAACGCTGAGGGGGGATACCCAGGTAGAGCCCCAAACTGATTAAACTCAGCAAAGCCAACGGGACACGCCGCCTCGTGAGATGGCGGCAAGGCACAGGGAGGGTACGGGCAGAGCCTGCGTTCGGTGCTCAGCACGCGGAGACGTCACACCGCTTTCCGTTTCACCGTACGGCGAGTGCCAACCGCGGGACACCCCTCCCCGCGTCTCCGTGCAGTGCCACCCCAGAGCAGTGCCCTTCCAGAGACGGACTCCCGCCGAGGTGCGACACGCCGGGGTTCCCCTTGCAGTAATTATTCTTCATTTGCTGACCCGATGGCTTTTCGGATTGCTGTTAACGATGCCAGCTGAGGAGTTAGCCGCACCGTCTCCGAGTTTACCCTCTCCAAATCTCGTCCCTGACGCAGCTGAGCGCACATTCCCCGTGTCCGTGGGGGACCTGGCCACCGCCCGCAATCGCACCATCATCCGCTTTAGGTGACCCGTAGGTCACTTGGTGGCAACCCACACGAGGGTCTGGCGGCGAGGGAACGCTAGCACGGCGTCAGAAATACCATTGCCTGGGTTTCGGCAGCGCCATGTGCACAAACGCAGCCTCAGCTTTAAAACACCGACCTGTCTGACCTGCAAATGGCAGATATAGCAGATTATAGCCCGGCAGCGGCCAGGCTTTGCCTCTTTCGGATTCTGCCAGTATGGTCTCCCTTCCAAAGTTACCCACCGCTGCTTAATGGGGGTAATTCGCCCTCCAGATCCCAGTTGCTATGATAGGACACAACCTTCTTGGTTCCCTAAGTGTTTTTTTACCACCCCAGGGATGTTTGCCATTTCCCAGTGATCTCCGAAGGCTGTCACCGTGGCAGGGGCAGGCAGGGCGAGTGAGGGGCGACGGGGCTCGCTCACGGCACCGCCAGCTAAATGAGGCTTGGGAAAAAAAATAGCCCCATCAACCCGACATCCAGGAGAGGAACGAAGGGAAAGAAAGGCAAAGAGTTGGGGCAGGAGATGGGGAACGGAGTTAAAAGCCTGCTGTCCTCCCTAGGCAGCTGCGGGGGACGTCAGGGAGGCAGCCCGGCCGGGGGGTCGGCCAGGCACCCCCCGACCCAGCGACCCCCATGCCTGTCTCCGCTCCCCCCCCCCCCTTACTTCTAGCTCTGAGCTTTGCTCAGCTAGCGAAAGGGTTAAGTTTAATTTATACTGATTTCTATTTAATATCATTCTCTCCCCGTAGGAGCCGGCAGCTGTGAGCTGATTGTACTCTCTCATTATGCAGTCTGTATCACTAATGGCCTGTGACAAAGGCATGCCATCTTCCCGGCCTTACCCCCGAGAGCCAATTAAACACACATACTCCCTTCCTGTTTGCAGCGCATTACAATGAAATTAAACTGAATTTCAAAATCATTTTCTCCTAAAGACATCTCTTTGCAATAATTAATGCATGCTATTCCTTTGCATCTGAAATATTCATCAGGAGTGTTGACTAAAAAAATTTTTAATGCTGATTGCCCTGCACCCTGCACATTGCCTGATGATGCTTCAGTCCCAGCCTGTGGTACCCGCCCGGGATGGGGACCCGTGGTGACACCGCCGGCAGAGCAGCTCCACGTCTGCTTCAGGGTAACAATAATAATAAATCACAGCTTCTTCAAGAACCGTAAATAAATAAGATTACGCAGAAGGCATCAGAAATCCAGCCTGACTCCTGACTCGATGGCACCGCTAACACACAGTAAAGGAGGGGAATGGGAAAGTCAGAGCTGCGTGTATGTTAAGGTTAGGCAGAAATGAGCCATCCCGTCTTTCCGCATGGGCAACGTTAATCATCGGTCGGGCTCAGGGCAGGCAGCCAAACACGCTGCCTGTACCTGCCCCGCTGCCCGAACGGCTCCCGGCTGGCGGCAGGGAGGTGGGCACGCCGGGGTACCAACCGGCAGCCAGGGCCAGAGCCCACCAAACGGCCCGCGCCCAGTTTAGTGTTTAATCTAAATTGCAGGATGGCGCCGGGGAAGGGGAACCTCTGACCGAGGAGGTCTCTGACCGCTCGTCGTGCCACGCGCAGAGCGGGAGGCTTACTTTGAAGCACATAACTTATTCATGGCCTGTCACATCTGTTCCGTTTGGGAAAGGTCTTCAGCCTGGTATCCTCTTGAATTTGTTATCCCACGTGATGGGCAGGATTAGCCGCAAGCGTCCTCCTCCGAGAACTTGCCATCCCAGCCAGAGCAGCTTCAGGTAGGGACAGTCCCGACGGCATCCACTGCTATCACGGGATAACAGGATCTTTTTTCTGTTTGCAAATATTTGATAAAACCTACCAAGGCGCACACAGGACCCACCTGCAGTAGGTATTATTATTCTTAGGGTATTACCTTCTGGTGAAATTTGATTTGAAAGAAGCAAATACCAGAGGTGTTCCCATCCCTGGAAACATTTCATGTTTCAGAAACATTTCTTTTAGTGGAAAGGGAAAGGCAAATCCTGAGAAACCCAGAAAAAAGAACCATTTCCTTTGCATTTCCACAATGCATCGTGTAAAAATAAAATGAGCCTTGGTTTCAAATTAAAGTCTCTTTATTTGGAAGACTCAGACTTTTCACTTTAAAAAAAACGTCCTGGCAATTTCTCTTTCCGAACCGCTCCCACACTGAAGACACCCGCTGTGAGGTTTTTTTACCCAGAAAGTTCAGCTTTCCATCAGTTACTATTTTCTGGCTGACAAATGACGCTTCTTTGAAAAGCTCCCACGCGACCCCGGCGGCCGAGCCCGCGATCCCAGGGACGCCCTGTACAGCCGCGCTGCCCGGGCACGTGGTTTCGACCCTACACACCTTGTCTTTCCATACTCAGCCATCAGCAGGGGAGCAAGCTCTCCCGCAGACAGCACGCCGGCGCCAGGACGCATCCAGCGCCTCGGAGCTTAGTGGGGGTTTGCCACTGATGCCATCCCCGTGTAAGTTAAGCTAAATCCCACCCGGTGTTCGGGTGCTGAGGTTGCAAAGTTTAAGTCTCCAGAAAACGTTAAGCACCAGCACGTCATGCTTACAAGCAAACACTCCCAAACGCACCCCATCACTTGGCTAATTATGGCCCACGCAAGCGAAGCCCCTTGCTGTGCCCGGCATTTGGAAGCATGTCCAGCCCGCGCCCCCAGCCAGGCTGCGATCCCCCCATCCCCGACCCCCTCCCCAGCAGCCAGGGAACCCTGGGAGCCGAACCGGAGCTGCTGCCCCCCTCTCCCCTCGCTGCCCTCCGCCAGGTGACACGGGGAAGCCGCCACAGTACCTGTTTTGAACCAGCCGTCGGGCGTGAAGGCATCGGCTGTTTCTCTGGGTCTGTTCCAGTACTCGCGGAAGACGGAGGGTCCCTTCACGAGCAGCTCCCCTTCTTGGCCCTCGAGACCTGGTGTCACCTAGGACAAGCACACGGTGAATGCATCCCGGAGAGCAGCAGCGAGCATCGTCTCCACCGCCCGTCCCCCAGCACCGCGGCACGGTGGGGGACAAGCAGGACCCACGCCGTGCGCCCTCCCAGCCTTTACCGACCTCCGACGCAGCCTGCCCACCTGCAGCACCGCTCTCCTCGGGTGGAAGGGCTCACCTAAGTGCCTTTGATACTCAAAATCACTGAAAATATACACCCGTGTTATATGGAAAGAATTGCCACCCTGGAACGGCAGTCCAGGCAGGCTGATGCATTCCAGCTGCTGGCAAAGGAGAGGAGCGGTCTCACATGCAAACAGGTGGGAAATACTCTTGGAAAAGGGTTGGGAATACTCTTGGGAGAGGGCTGGTCCTTTCTGACCCCTGGATGGCCTGATGCAGACAGGCTTCACAAGAGCTCTCTGCACCCTGCTCCCACCACAGCACCTATCAGCCTCTGCCTGGCTCGGGCTCTCTCCCAGGAAATAATTTGGGAACCCCCTCATCCCCACCCGCCGCCCTCGGAGCCTCAGCACGGTCCGGGGAGTGGGATGCTGGGGGGGCCATCAGCAGAGACAGCGTGGCGTGCTTTGCAATCCCCAGGCACCCCATCAGGGCACCCAGCCGCTCAGGGAGCCCATCTCCCATCTCTCTTTGGCAAGCCGCCCTTCCCCGCGGCGGAGGCTCTTGGGGGACGGATGAAAGCAGATCACAGCGGCTGCCTCCTGAAAGACTCGCGCATCCCTGACAACTCCGTCTCCCGTCCCCAGAGTGCTGGCCTGCATCTCTCGTAGTGACAGCAGCAAGCTGAAAGGGTGGGTGGACGGCTCAGCCATGGAAATAGCAGTTGCAGGGGACACCGGCCACCAGCTGCACCGCTTGGCACTTGCGGCAACCTGTCGCTGGGCTGGCAGTGGCAAAGCCCTGACCTCCCGGGGAAGGGAAGCACGGACTGCTGTCCCACAGGAGATCGGCTCCTGTTGAAGGCACCATCACCACTCACCCTAGATGTACTAGATTTGCAGTGTCCTCGGGGCTGAGGACCATTCTGCCCGCCGCAGCACGGAGGGCAGCAGCCTCGAGGCAGGGGACGACGCTCCTGTGACTGTGCCATGCTGCTGTCTGCTCTGTTGACAGATAGAAAACTTCGCTTTCCAAAACTGTCAATCTAACACTTTGGTTTTTTTCCTGAGGTGGCAGGAAACACCATCTGATTTGTTCTCGGGGACACACGGCTCCTTTCAGGCTCGCTGGAAGGCGACAGTTGTAGTGACAACTCGGTACCCTGCAAACCTGCCCGGGCAGGTTTTCTATGGCAACAAAGCAAATATCCTGCTGTTACGGAAACTGGAGAATGGCAGGAAGGTCACAGGCTTGCCTGACATGGCACGGTATCTCATCTCCGCTGCACGTACATGGCTCTGTAATTATACAGGCTAAGAGATGAGGCAATAGAGAGGCACGAACGTTGCACCGCTGGTGGGACTCTGTTAACCTAAAGGCCTTTGCAGGGAAGATGTGCAAAGCCGCTGCTGGGATGGAAGGTCACTGCCAGACGTGCTCGTGCACGTTGCGCCGTCCCTTCGCAGGGAACATCCTGGTAACGGGAGCTCCGCGCCGCTT
Source organism: Nipponia nippon (assembly GCF_047370975.1). Lineage (NCBI taxonomy): Eukaryota > Metazoa > Chordata > Aves > Pelecaniformes > Threskiornithidae > Nipponia > Nipponia nippon. The sequence continues at coordinate 52,582,783 of NW_028262391.1, read as the reverse complement.
TGTACTTGAGCTGCTGCACCACGGATGAGAGACATCTGGGACCCTGAAAGCCAGCAATGCCAGAAACGCAGCCACGAGGGAAAGCAGTAATAGCAGTACTGGAGCGGCAGGCAGAATCCCAGGGCAGGGCAGGCTTCGTGTCTCTGTGCAGCCTTTGATGGAAACAGAACTTCTCTAAAGGGAAATGCTTAGAAAGCTGCTTTTGAGACGCAATTTTTGGTTTAAGTCATTTCTTCCTGATGTCCTGCCTTGGCGGGTGGGGGGACATGGGCTCTCTGCATATACAGCCCGGGCACTTCTGCAGAATCACCTAAACGCCGCCGTGTGCCCGGGGCTGGGCTGAGCCCCCAGAGCCCTCCCTGTGCATCATCTCCACTGCCTGAAAGACGCTGGAGGAGAAAAAGGGCCTTAATGCTGATGACGGGAGTTTTGCTGAGCGATGGCAAGGTGAGGGTGGTGCTGGATGAGTTCTCCCCTGGGGATGTGAAAGAGGGAGCCTGAGGACCAGACTCTCCACAAGCAGGACAGCACAGAGAAACCTGAGGTCCAGGAGAGCCCAGGACCAAACCTCCGTACCTGCAGCAGCAAAAGGGCAAGAGGCACAAAGCCCGCGTCGGCGCGCGGGGCAGGGACGCGGCAGGTGATGCAGAGGGACCAGCAAGGCAGGGGTTCAGTGCTGTTACAGAGCCTGCATGCAGTTTTACACTGCGGCTATTTCTTCTCACTCCTTTTCCTGCTGGTCCAGCCGTGGCATCACAAACCAAGCAACGTCCCTGAGCACCTCAGTGCCCCGGTGTTCCTGGTTCCAGTTTTGCCCATCGGGTAACGCAGCCCTTACAACCCTGCCGGTGACACCTCTCCTCCCAGGGGGCACCTCCACCCCGCTCACCTCCCTGCAAACCCCGCCGGACCCCATCTGCCCCATCTCAGCTACAGAGGTACCGGCTACCACAACTGCCCGCACGTTACAGGCCTTTTAATTAGAATTATAGAACCACAGAATGCTTTGGGATGGAAGGGACCTTTCAAGGCCATCCAGTCCATCCCCCTGCCATGGGCAGGGACATCTCCAACTGGATCAGGTTGCTCAGAGCCCCGTCCAGCCTGGCCTTGAAGGTTTCCAAGGATGGGGCATCTCCCACCTCTCTGGGAAACCTGTGCCAGTGTTCCACCACCCTCAGCGTGAAAAATTTCTTCCTTATATCTAGTCTACATCTCCCCTCTTCTAGTTTAAAACCATCACCCCTTGTCTTGTTGCTATTGGCCCTGCTAAAAAGCCTGTCCCCGTCTTTCTTGTAGGCCCCCTTTAAGCACGGCAAGACCGCAGTGAGGTCTCCCCGCAGCCTCCTCCTCTCCAGGCTGAACCCCCCCAGCTCTCAGCCTGTCCCCACAGCAGAGCTGTGCCACCCTCGGAGCATTTCGGTGGCCTCCTCTGGCCCCGCTCCAACAGCCCCATGTCCTTCCCGTGCTGAGGCCCCCCGAGCTGGACGCAGGGCTCCGGGGGGGTCTCCCCAGAGCGGAGCAGAGGGGCAGAATCCCCTCCCTCACCCCGCTGGCCACGCTGCAGGGGATGCAGCCCAGGAGACGCTTGGCACAGTGTGAGCCTTCGAAGTCAATCCCTTTAGCCATCGGGCTGCCTCCAACTCCCCCGAAAGGGCTGGCAAGGGGGTGGCAGAGGTAAGGACGGCAAGAACCTGCGAACAGCTGCCCGAGCTTCATCTACAGATCCTGCCAGGTTTTGTCTTCTGCTTGTCAGCGCTGAACGCAAGAACAGGTGTAAATTTGGCTACTACAAATGCCTTCAGCCCCAACCTGCCCGGCCGAGCCCTAGGCAGGCGTCGCGTGGTGCCAGCCGGCAGCGCCGCATACTGCCCTACCGGCACGACCCGCGCCGTGCCCCGGATCAGAGCAGCAGAGCTGCCCCAGGGACCAATCCTGCCCGGTGTTTACCTGCACGCTGCGATGTCTTGTGCAAATCAAGCCTTGAACCAGCTCCAAATTTCGTGTCATATCAACTCAAATTTTGGCAGCGGCTCAACCCACATCTTATCTCGAGCAGAGCTCCTTGGCAGCAGGCACCTCCCTGTTGTGTAATTTAATGATGTTATGGCTGGCTTGCAAACAGTAAAACAGAAAGGCCGTGACGTTATCTTAATAGGATTTTGCTTGCTGAACTTTGAATGTCACTGGCACTGCTCCCCAGCGTAGCAGAGGGGACGCAAACCACCCCAGCGCCAGCAGCTTCTGCCGCTTGCAAACAGCATAAATTAAAATTCAAGGTTCAAGGCATTTATCTCCTACAAGCCCTTGCATCTGATCCCTGCTACAATCCCACGTACAGCAAGCTAGCCGGCTGCTAACCCACTTTGAAAGCGGGGTTTTTGTGGCAGCGGCGTGGCTACTGTGTTCTTCGCCATCCCATCTCAGTGGCACCCATTGCTGATGCACTGGATCGGCATCGCAAGCAGCTGCTGAAAGCATCAGATTGCTAATTGCACAGATATCCTCCTCTCCCAGTGCCGTATTTTAATGCACGTTTCAACTGCTTTAATGCATTCGAGCAACTTTAACACCCAGGCACAGCGTGCCCCCGAAGGTTGCCGTTTGATAGCTTTCTGCTGTAAAACCGATTCGGCGAGTTGAGCTGGGCCAGCCGGCGTACTAGATAAGATTACATTTTCCACGCATGAAAATAAAAGGTTGTAATAAACCCTTTGAAGGCCTAAATCTGGGTGATTATAAAATGCATATTTTCCCTGCTTCCATTTTACCTCTTTATTAGGAGGAAGCGAGGGCAGTTTGTAAATAGCTGGGAATCCCCGCTTGGCAAGCGGCCCTGGGATTTGTTCAAAGTGGCCATTTGTTTTCTTGCGGTCTCTGATATACGCTGCCCCGCGCTCCTCCGGGAACTGCGGGAGAGGAGCTTGTAATGGCCTTTAATGGAATTAGGGGCTTTTATGGAGGTAGGCTCAGGGCGGAAAGCAGGGGAGGCGCTGCGGATTCCTAAGCAGAAACATGTGGAAGACACAGGGTGAAAGCTGGAAGGTGAGGCTTGTAAGGGGAGGTAATGACTTATTATTGGGCTGATAGAATCGGGAGGAAGGCAGATAAGCTTTGAGGGAAAACAACAAACCCAAATGTCTTCTTGCAAACAGTAGGTTTCAGGGGGACACATTTAACTTCTACCAGACCCCTCCTTCCCTCTGCCCCCCCCAAAAATAATAATCTGAACCTCTTTCCTGGGTGAGTACTGACGGCTCAGGGGCTGCAGATCAGAGCATCTTCCCTCAGGAGGGTCCTTAAAAGGGACCCTGCACCTCTCGCGCCCCAGGAGCGCGAGGCAGCGCGCCCGCGGATGAGTGGTTTCCCTGGATGGGGTAAGCGGCGCGAGGAGGAGGGCAGTGCAAGGGGCTCTTCTGCCCCCGCAGATCTCTCATGATTTGCCTTTTACTCTTCCCTCCTTACACTTCTGCCCCGGGGTCCCCGCTCCCTGTTCCGCCCTCCTACCCAGCCACAGCCTGCTCTCCGACTCCTCCGCACGCCTTGCTCCACGAAGAACCAGTTCCCCGCAGCCCACCCCGCTCCTGCGGCTCCCACCACCCTGGGCTCCCAGTAGCCCAGCCTCCTCCACCACCGCTGCTGCCAGAGCAGGCGAGAACAGCCCAGGGCGTGCGCGGGCTGGGCACCATCATCGATGCAACCAAGAAACAGCAAAAGCATTGACATTTGTGGGGAGGAAGGCAATGTTTCTGCAGCCCTGCCTCCTCCGCCACAGCCCTACTGTGCCGCGCTCAGCTTGGAAGTGCTTGGCACTTTTCCCCACCTTGTAAATAAGTGATTACTGTGATCAAAATAATTAAGCAACCTAGCCTTTTAAGTGACTAATAGAAGACAATAATTTATGTGTGAGGTTTATGGAAGCGATGGAGCCCTTTTAGCAGTTCTCGCAGAGTAGGAACTTTTTTCTGTTGGTCTGTTTTTTTTTTTAAACATACCAGAGCACGGACAATAATACAACGAAAGCTGAAGAACGGCCCCACCTTCCCCCCCTGCGCCCCAGGGTCGAGCTGCAGAGCACGGATGCCCTGCAACGCTCACGACTGCGCTGCTGCAGAAGCTTACCTGCCACCAGCGCGTCCAGACACGCTCCCTGTCCCTGCTGAGACCGCTCGCTCGCCCCTTCAAGACACTGGCAGCCTGGAGAGTGCTGCGGTACGGCAAAGCTTTGCCCCAACGCCGCGTCCAACAGCTCAGCCCCCACCGACCTGGAGAAAGCACGGGAGCTCCAGGCTTTGCCCAGACCCTGCTTTTCCAGAGCGGGGGATCACGCTACCTCCAGGACTGGTGTGGTGGGTGACGAGGGAGGTGAGGACATGCTCACCTGCCTCCTAAAAGCAAGCTAGAGACCAATAATCCGCTTGACGGTGCCTTTTAATCAGCCCGTCTCCCTGGGCTGTATTTGAATGGATGTCCTAGAGGTGCGAGGCTTGCTAAAGCATTACCGAATTCCCGGGCAATCTGAACTCTCATGCACATTCGTAATTAAAAATTCCCTGCTAAGTTGCGTGGTTTTGTAAAAGCATTATCGTTCCTCTGAGCTCCGTGTCCTGCAGCATCCTGCAGAAGGCAAGCAGGAGGCAATTTAGACACAGAACAATTTTCCTCCTGCTGGAAAAAGGCAGATTTCTGCTCCTCGGGGACACAGTACAGAGAAAGCAAAAAAGAAAAAAAAACCCAACCAGAAAACCCCAAGCCCAGGCTGTAATCTACGAGGCCACATTTCACATCTGTTTTTGCAATGTTAACTTTTATAAAAGGGCTGGGAATAACACAATCAATTTACTTTTCATTTCGGAGGGTTATAAATTTAAAAGCAAGGCTGGTGCACAGTGGAGCTGGAACACTGAAACTTATTTTCAAAAAACCCAACCCTCTACTTACAGCGAATGTTGCTCCACTGGAAACAAAGGTGATTGTATATATTTTTAGGCAATACTGATTTTTAAAAGTTACCCAACTGATTAACTCCAGATGATCCCCAAAGAACCACAGAAAACAACCCGAGTTTTGGAAAGGTCAGTCCTCCCCGCAGTCGTTCCACGGACTCAAAACTTCTTGATCTATATTAACACCATAAATTAGACGTGTAACACTATTCCAGAAACGCCAACAGCTCTCCACGCCGCTGTTCTCATCCCTCTTGTTTGCGGGCTTCAGAAGATAATAAACGAGGCGAGATGTCAGCACATCTTCCCACTCCCTCAGCTCTCTTCATTAGAGAAAGGCTCCTGACGTGCCCTCGCAACGCCCGCTCCGATTTTGTGCTCGGGGGCAGGCAGAGGGCCAGGCAAGGATTCAATTAGTGGCCCACCTTCGGTTCGTTTTTCATAAGCCTCACTTAAAAGTCGAGGTCAGGGAGGCTGTGATGTGCTGTGACTACAGACGATCGCGCTGCCCGAGAACCTCTAATTGCTTCCTTGTGCTAAGCCGTCCCGCGGCGGCCGGTGCCTCCCCGCTTTGGCTGGAAGCGCTCTGGGGCAGAGACCGTCCCTTTTTCTTCTGGTTTCTGCTTCTGCATCTCCCCCACCACATTCAGGGCTCTTTGGCAAACATCTCCGAGACGTGCTACAGCAGCAACAGCCTCCACGACCCGATGGAGGTCCAACAAGCACATCACGGGAGGAGGCGGGTTGTAAGTGTGTGGGCTGAACCCACAGCTCAGAAGGACTCAGGTGTGAGGTTGCAAAAATTGAGCAGAAAAACAAGCCCCAAGCGACCGTGTGGGCAGGAGACCCGCTTTCACCCCACACCTCACAACACCAAACACAAACACCCCGGTCTCCCAGGCTCTCCTGGCACAGGCAAGGATACAGAAAAGGGTTGAAGACCAAAACCAGCCATGATGGGACCAAAGAAGAATCCGCCTCTTGTCCCTCATGCTGGGAGAACCAAGACTGCCAGCCTGGTGAAGGGGACCAAGGAGACATATCCCAAGTCTTCCTTCCCCTACAAGGGGGAATGAAAGCATAAAACAGGAATAGAGATCAATAGAGGAGGCTGCTATGACAAAGGTTAGCTCAAAGGAAACACTCGTGGAAAGAGGGTTCTTCTTGACAGATGGATTCAGTCTGAACATGCAAGGAAATAATAGTTTTCTGGGATCAAGGCTGCTCCTGTGATACGAAAAGTTTTCAGCTGAGAAACAAGGGGACATGATGCTATCCTAATCTCTGTCTCCACTTTTACTACCAGGAAGAAATAAAATACAGCTATGGCCAAAAATAAAAAAAAAAATAAAAATCAGAGGACAGACAGAAAGAAGGAAGGAGATATAAATACATACGAGAATGCAATTACTGAGTTGACTAAGGAACTGGATGTGATCAATGAGAAGCAGCTAAAATGTTTATACAGTAATGAAAGCAGCCTGGGCAACAAAGTGAAGAAACTTGAATTACTTGGGCAGGACACAGAACAGGACGCTGGGGAGAGGAACGTGGTGAAACAGAAATCGTAACTGGAATATACACAACCGCAGCGTCCAACACTGCGAGGGCTTTGGAAGGAGTTTTGGAAGCAGCGGAGGCAAATGGAAAATGGGAAAAAATGCAGCGTGAGTTTACCAAAGGTGGATTGTGCCAGAAGACCTGAGGACTGACGTTCCAGATAAAAGAAAAGCAGCAGATCTAATCAAGGCTGTCTTCAACAACATGCTCCACAAGCTGCCTGCCCGGGAGGTGGCTACTGATGGGAGAGATCATGGGGTTGAGGGCGAGATTCATGAGGTGGGCAAAGACCCAGGCGGTGGAGACGAAGCCCAAAGCATCCCGTGAGCCCCGATGGTTGCCAGGCAGCCTCGTCAGCCAGCCTTCGGCTCTTCATAGCTCAACCTGAATTTCACTCCAAATAACAGTTCGACCCTGAATCAGCGACTTGCCGTCCTGGTGAAGGCATCCTACGAGGCTTCAGCACCGCACGGCACGTCCTGTACCCACAGCAGCAAGCTGCTGATGGGAGATGGAACTGGGATGCTGGAGGTAAGGTTCACCATCGAGAGACCTGCGGGAGGTACCAGTACTTGAGGATGAGATGCAGCAGGGACAAGAAAACAGATGAAAAATTGTACCATTGAGAGGAGAGATGTTCTGGAAGTGTAGGAGCACTGAGGACAAAGAACAAACTGGTTTAGGCTGAGGTCTGATCAGGACAGGAAAGGAACAAATCAGGGTGCCTGCTTGGGTCAGCCCGAGACAGGACTCCCTGGGCCAGGCGGTCACATCCCCACCAGCGTGTCCGTACCTGTCCATTTTCAGGAATGCCAGGCACGGCTGGCACGTGCCTATCTCTAACCTCAGGAGCTACATGCCGGAGAAGAGCCAGGTACGCTCGCACCAGCTGCTTCAAAATACGTGCAAGTCCATGGCACCCACACCCACCCATGGCACACCACCCACGGGCAGCAGCCGCGGGGGTGCCTAGACCTTGGAGGAAGGCTCCAAGACAACCCTGGCAGCTCAGCGATGACCGAGCACCTCCCCACCGGTTCTCCAGAGATCTGGGATGAACGTGAGCGACGTGGAGCCACTCCTGGTCCCCTCCACAGGGGCATCAACGGCCAAGACCTCCGGCCTTAACAAAGGGTGATGGTGCCAGCTGCCCCCAACGCCTGCAGCCCCGCCGAGGTACTGGCAACCAGCAGCAAGCTGCTAGCAGATGGCAGAGACACGGGGGGCACGGGGAGGAGGGGGCCAGGAGATGCTGGTGGCTTTCGGGAGGGATGGCCGCAGCCGAGCCGGTTCCCGTCCAGGACGACAGCTTGCATATGGATAAACAACGAGATAATTACAACCTTTGCGGGGGGAGAAAAGCCCATGGCTGCAGCGTTCTCCTGCTGCCAGCTCCTGCAACCCATACGTCCCGCACGGCTCCCTTCGCAGCCTCATCACGAGAAAATTACTCGCCATAAAAGCCCTGGCTAGAGCACTGCATTAGATACAGCTGTGAAACCATTTATCTATTGATAGACCCCTATTGTCAGGGACTGGGGTTTGGCTTTCGTGCGAGTGAGCAATTTGGAAAAGGAAAAAAAAAATCCAACAAAAATGACAACCCAAAAAACCTACCAACCAACAAACAAACAAATAAAGAAGGAGAGAGACAATACCCGACAGCTCGCAGGGTTTCCAGGCCTCTGCCAGCTGGGAAGCTAAGCGTATGAAATATGCATCGCACTGAACAAAGCAAACTGAAACGTTCGGCGCTGGAGAGCTGTAACCCTTTCCTGTGCACCGGAGCCTGGCATGGAGAGAGCGAGATCCCTGGGCTGCCAAAAAGTTAAGGGGAAAAAAAGACCAGGAGAAAGCAGCCGGGGCTGTGGGTAAGGAGGAACGCTGACAGCTTCCCCTACACCAACAGCCAGGGTCTTTGGGTAAAGAGCCTGATCCCATAGGATCAACAGGCAGCTGCTTAATGCAGGTTAAATGTTTAGGAACTGCTTCGGAGGTGAGCGCCTACAGGAGCAAGAGCTGGGATGGCTCAAAGCAGGGAAAGCTGCTGCTGTCCGCTGATGTCCGCTTCCCCACACCTCTGCTCCCCAGGGATGCGTCGAGGGGGAGCGCTGCTCCGAGCACTCGAAGGACAGCATCTCTCCAGGGGACCCCGCTCCGCACCAGCACGCTCCCACGCAGGGAGGAGGCGGGGGACGCTGTGTCAGGGTGCAGGCACCCCGCCTGGAGCCACCGTGACTCGGGCGGGGAGTGCCACCACGGGTGGTCCTGTCCCACACCAGGTTGCAGAGCATCCTCAGCTGGGAACAGACCGGGCAGCGACTGCGTCGGGTCGGAGCACGTTGGTTCGGTGTTGGCAGCGATGGTGCAGCTTCATCCTTCTGCCTGTGGCCCAAGGGGAAATGTAAAGCCGAGCCTGGGCAGCGAACAGGACAAGGGAAAAAGCAGTGCAGGGCACAGCCACCAGCCTGATCGCACGTGGCTCCGCGTCAGCTCAGGAAACCAGCTCGCAGCCCCAAGGTGCAGCAGCAATTAGCAAGGAAGCAGCACGACAGCTAGCTAGGAAACCTGAGCAAACTGGATGCAACAGAGCACGAGGCTCACGAGAGCTGCAAGGAGATCGGAGCACGTGCATGAAAGGAACGCATCACTCTAATCAAGGGAAGGGAGAAAATGAAGGGAAGAACAGAGATCCAGCAAACTTTCAGCTAAGTAGATTATTGATCTTCATGGTGTGCCAGAAACCAGCTTTGCAAATTACAGCAGTCCCCTGCTGCAAGCTCAGGCAGTTACCGGATGGCAAAGCAGAAACGCTCCCCACCTCCCCGCTCCCGCCACCCACACGCCTTCCTCTGCCACCGCCGCGATGCTGCCGAGCTCCTGTTTGCATCTCGCTGCGGCAGGACGCGCAAACATGTCCAAAGGGTGACAAGGTGAAAGGAAACGGCACGATCCCCCAGCATCTAATGGGAGAGACAGTGTTAGTGGGGAAGAAACAGCTCGGAGAAGGTCTGTTGCTTTCTGTTGTCGAGAGGCAGCAGAAAGCAGAAACCTCAGCCCAACGCGAGCGGGGAAGGCGGTGACCTTGCGAGGCTCCGTACAGCTAAGCAAATAATTTCCTTGGCAAAGGCAGGCGCTCTCTTTGCTCGCTGTCAGGAGGGTTTCTGCACAGCGGAGCCGAGGTGTGAACGCCTCGCAGATTGCCCTGACAATGCGCCTAACCCCCGGCACGAAGATCACCTGCTCGCAGGAGCCGAGAGGCTGGTGAGAAGGAGTTGGCTTGGAGCCCAGCTCCTACCGGAGTGCTCAGCATCCCACCAGATCTGCCCCACCGTGCTGGCCCTTAGCCCTCCATGCTGCCAGGCACGGCTGCCCCACGGCACGACTGCCCCACGGCACGGCCCCGTGCCCCTGCCGCCTCCGGGACTGGCTCCGGCTTGGCAGTTTCATTATTATCTGTGCAGCGGCACAGATGTGCCCCGTGCTTTCCGTGTACGGAGAGAGGTCCCTGCCCTGAAAGTCGTCTCATTGAAGCAGACGGCAGGCGCTCCCTGTGCCGGCCCAGCTGCCGGGGGGTGTTTATTTCCAGCAATCCCTTACGTGACATTTGGTAATTTTTCATAGCGCCAATGCCAAACCAGAGAGAAATGCCCGGAGCAGGGATGGGGCCAGGGATGCTGGTATCAAACCTGGGCAAAGCGGGTGCTGGGAGGGTTGTGTGCCTTCTGCCACTGGCCCCACCACCGCTGTCCTTCCACTGGGACCCCTCTGCCTTTGCTGGGTCCATACCACAGACCTCCCAGCCCTCGATCAAGCAACGTGCTGTAAGCCTCAGAGCCCTCCTGCGAGGGAGGCGAGGAAATATGTGTTTATCCCTTCTCATAAGAGGCATGGAAAAGGCCACACCAGGGTTGTCCGGTGGCACAGGCAGGGAGGGTGACACCGACCGGGTCTTCTCATCCCAGGGACAGCCCCTCCGCTGCGGAGGAGCTGATTTTAAACAAAGCCAGGCCTTTCTTTGACTGGTGGAGCGTGATGAGCACTCGGACTGTCAGATCCTCCTTGTTTTAAATAAATTCCACTGACGTACTCTCTTCTGACATAAATTATTAACCAAGCATGATGCACACAGCGTGCCAGCAGCAGCATCTCGGGGCAGGAACGGGCAGCAGGTGAGGCTTTCTGCCTGCATCCGCAGGTGTGAAGCAGTTAAATTACACCGTCACTGGGAGAAGAGGTGTGCCACCACGGCTGCCACCTGCCCGCCGGCACAGCCACGCGATGGAGAGTCACGCTCCATGCCCAGGCCATATAAAAACCAAACTCCTGGCATTGCCACGCGTCCGTCTGTGCCAAGACATGCCGAGAGTGGGGACTGTTCTTCCCCCCTTGCCGCGGCCCTTCTGACACTCTCAGGGACAGAGGCAGCCGGCTCTGCTCTGCTCCTGGGAATGCTGTGGATGTCCCGGAGGTACCCAGCCAGCCACTGTCTCCTAGGGTGGCCCAAAGCCGCTGGGACCATTTCTCTCCCTTCACCCTGAAGAAACTCCCAGTTAAGCTGGGATGAGGGGCAAGGTGGGTGAGATGGGGACAGCCTTTCAGAGAGGGACCAACCCATCAGCCAATGCCCAGAGGCAAAATCTACCACCTCCCCACACCCTCCCCGGTTGATGTTTTGAGAATTCACCAGAACATTCAAAAAACCCCAAGGGAGAGCTTGACGGAAAGCCAGCCATCAGCAAGGGGTGTGGGGCCAACGCCAGCGCTGGTGGGAGCTCCTGGGAGCACCATGAGACGTTGGTATGGACCTCAGCCACCCGTGCCGGGGGCTGAAGGGAGTATGTGAGAAACGGCTGGGA